>NC_080048.1:2859829-3192329 GCF_026212465.1 Amaranthus tricolor | reverse complement strand
ATATATATAACATTTCTTTTCAATTAAAATATGAAAATAATAAATGGTAAAACAAAATGTGTTATGAATAATTTAAGTTTGTTACAACAATTAAATGATTACAACTAATTTACATTTTTAAAATAAATTCAAAATAATTTATTTTAAAAAAGCGTAATTATTTTTTTATTTGAATAATTGATAGATTGTTTCAATTTTTTTTAAAGAGTTAAAAGAAATTACGAAGTTGTCAATGGAATTGCATGTCAATGAAATTATAAAGTGAGACGCAAATTCATGTCACTTTATTCCAGTTTTAAAACTGTCACTTTATTCTTGTCAATGGTTGTTTAACGGACAACTGGTCAGTCTTCTACCTCTTGTAGCTAAAATATAGTTAAGTGAGATCTCATATTAATTTTTTTCATAATTATATTTTTATGAATAAGTTTACTTTAACGTTTTTAATAAATTAATATAGATTTATTTTTTTTATAATAAAGCAGTATTATTTTTGAATAACTGAATGATTTTTTGAATTTTTTCTAAAAGAGTCAAAAATATTATAAATTTTATCTCATTTTAAAGATCTTGAAATGATATTATAGTTCGTATAATTATTTTTCTAAAAAAAATATTTCTTGGTGAAATTACCCATTTATTTAATAAAATTAATTTTTTTAAGGAAATAGGAATATGAAGTAGATAAGTGGCAATGACATGAATTTGCATGTCAGTATAATTATAAAGATATTATTATTCTATGGTTGGTAAATAATCTTGAAAAATAATTTTGATATATCAAGATATTATTCTCTTTTACTTGGGAAATAATATTAGAAAATAATTCTAGTTTACAAATTTAGTCATGTTTCATTTTGCTATATTAAAAAGTTATTATCTTTTACCAAGATAAATACTTTGAAAATGATATTGCTTACCAAATTTTTCTTATGCACGTTAAATTGTATCATATATGAGAAAATGATTTTCACTGCAAATTCACCTGCCACGTTAACATAAAAATGAGCGGGAAAATTTTCGCTGAGAGTCTAACACGTGTCAGTCTTGTTTCTTCATTAGTAGTTTTTATATAGATAAATTATAGATAGGAGTATTTTTGTGAACTCAAAAGGACAAGTTAGTAAAACAAAACCTTTACTTTAGATAGAACTGGGACAAATAAGGCGAATTTACCAAATAAGAAAATCAGATAATTAAAAATAATAGGAGGGAGTAACATTTTTTGTGGCATACGTAAATTAATAATTTTTGATATTCATGAATTTCCTTTTGCTAAATTGAGTTAATATTTGTTGGATTAAAAACATAGTTTACATCCACAATTTGGGTTACCTAAAACTACTTGGCTTCATAAATTGAATGATTTGTCTATATAGTATTAATAAAGAAAAAAAATTCCTATTTTAGTGTTCATTTTATTTTTGATAAAGTTTAATACTAAGCTACTTTATTTTTGGTTTGGAACTTTCAAACCTCAATGTGAGCTAAAAACAATTGTTGAAATGTTTTTTTTGAGGGATTGAATAATATTTGAAAGTATATTGGATTTGCGATGAAAAAAAGTAAAAATCGCTTCTCTTGATATTCCTATAGCTAGCTACAAATACACTTGGATCAATATGAGTATACTAACACTAAAAACATAAAAGAAAAGCTTTAATGAATATTTGGACATAAAATTATTGTTGGACATTGATTTATTTTTAGAAAGATTTGTTAATAACAATTTTAACTCTGTCTCGTCAATTCAAAAAAATTCTTAGTTTTGGTAAACTCAAAATTATCCTTACAATTGGTGCACCCTTCTCATAAAATAGATGAATTATAAATGATACTTTTGTCAGATTTTCCTCGTTTTTATTGGGAACAACTTTTTTTAATAAAATAGATAAATAAGTGAACTGCTTAACGTCGTCTTAAATATTTCACCCATGCAATCCTAATTCTTTTTCTAAATTCCCCTAACCCATTTAATTAAATGATATTTTTAGACAAATTTAAAGGAGAAAGATGACTTTTAATTCTTTGTTGCGATTTTGTATCTATATCATTGTATTATAATTAATTCTATATATTACATGTTATATGATGTATATAACAATTATTTTGTTTGTCAAATTTTTTGTTTGAAGTTTCCAAATTAGATTCAGATAAACTTGGTTAAATTTCTTTCTTCTATAAAAATACTATTTTAGAAAATAAGTTTTAGTGAAACTAGAGCATGTATTGTTTTATTTTCTAATTCTACTTAAACCTATTATTCTTTTGGTTCACAATAAGCTTCGAAGACTCCAAACTAAAATTAAAATAGCTTAGTGACATAAACACCATATTGGAAAATATTTTTAAGTGAACACCATAATAGGACATTTTTTTCTTTTTCAACTCCATTTAGGCAAATCATTCTCATAAACTATCAAAACTCTAAAATATTATACTCCACTGTTCTTTTCTGTTTGTCCTTTTTATTTTTTTCACGTATTTTAAAGCAAATTTTGAGTTTTGATATCTCATAGTACACAAAATAAAAAATTGTAAAAATTATGTACTAAAATTTTTCGCATCAAGACGAATCTAACAACATCCTACACGAATATATTTTGTTATAAATTTCTCTCTTATAAAAGAGAAAAACTTAAAGTGGATAAACAAAAAGAAATAGATAAAGTAATTAGGATTATGGTTATGATTTATTTTTAACATATTTGACAATCTATATATGATTACTAAACTATGAAGTATGGTCATAAGGAAGAGTAACAAACATGTCAAGTAAAAAAGTGTTGGCTAAGGTTCAAGTTAATACCAAGTTTTGTCATTTGGGTTAAATTTTAAATGGATTGCAGTAGGTAATATGAGTCATGTCATATTAGCCTCTAGTGACTTTGAATTTTTTTTTTGTAATATATTGAAAGTGGGTTGATTAAATAAATCGGGTAATATAGGTTGATGGATCTAAATTTTAAATTAAATTTTCGCTTATTTAAAATTAGACATAATATGCAACAGCTAATATATGTATAATTAGGAGGAAATTTAAGCTCAAACTTATCTTAGTTATGACACAATCTTTTATTTAAAGACTCTATTAATATAGCATTATGTAACATATAAAACTAATAATAACTTCCAAATTACTTTACAATGTAGAGATGAATGTTCGACTTATTTTATAGTTATAAGATTTCAGTATTTTGAAAAAATGATACTTATCTTTTTTGAGGAGGGGAAATTGAACATGGTTCATTGGTAGTTGAGTTTTCAATTTAATAGAAGACTAAAACCAAATATATGCTGCAAACTAAATACTCCCAAATTGATAGATCAACCACAAATTTTGAAAAATCATATTATTTTTTTAATGAAGTTTCCACTAGGAATATTCACTCAGAAAAATAAAATCTTTTAGATAGTAAGTATATTATTTTACTAAATAATAAATTTAATGGAGGAGAAGTGGATACCATAAATATTAAAAGAAAGTTAGTGAAAAACATACGGAAACCACAACTAATAAAAAATTACTTTCATAAAATTAGTGAGAAACATGTGAAGACCATAAGAAATATAAAACTGTTCAATTGAAATTAGTGGAAGATATGAAAACCATAAGCATTATTAAAATATTAAAATGAGAATAAATAAAATTATTTTTATCCAAAAATTATAATATAAATAGAAAGATTATATGTGGAACAACTAATAAAACATTTCAAAATGACAAATAAACTTATACAAATATCACAAAAAAAAAAAAAAGTTATTTAACCCAATTACTTGCAAATTCATAATTTAGAGTAGTAATAATTCAACAGAAAATCAATTTTCATTTCTCAAATAATTGAACACCTTACACCTATCAAGTTACAAAGATTCTCCAGAATTAATTATATTATTTTGATGAAAAATAATTCAAAATAATAAGATATATTAATATTAAGCAGCTTTAATTTATTCCAATTGATTAATTAGGTACAATCTACCATCCATCATCACCATCATCATACCCTCCATCAGCAAGATCATTCTCGACTCTCTCTGCAGCCTCATCAGCAATATGATCTTCTAATTGATCAAACCCTTCAGCCAACGCGAGTCCACCCAACGCCCCTGCAACCGCACCCACAGCCAATCCTGTCCCCATCGCTCCAAATTTACTCTTCTTCTTTTCCTCCATTACTGGACCCCCTTGCCCATATCCATACCCACCCGGTTGCCCATATCCGGCCTGTGCATAACTGGGCGGGGCATAACTGGGCTGGGCGTAAGTGGGTTGGCCATATGGGTATCCCCCAGGAGGCGGAGCCAAATAAGCCGGATACCCAGCCGGTGGAGCTGCATACGGCGCGGCGCCATAACCAGCATCTCTACTAACTCCATAAGGCGGCGCGTTATACGGCTCAGGCGCGTGATACCTCGGCTGTTTAACGGCTACCTCAACTTCAAGCTTACCGTGGGGCCTACCTGAAGGACGCTTCAGCTTGAGACTACGGCTTGCACGGCTTCCGATTCCTACATCGTCAACAACCTCGCGTAATGGAATTTTAGCCGAGCCGATTAACGGCTTGGTATCTTCAGCGGCGTACGCGTGAACAATATCAATATGGAGGGTTGCGTCCTCGATCGGACGGTCAAGAGGGATTACAAGTGTTTGATTCCATTGTGGACACGTGTCCCCTTCTTCGTCGACCCGGCTTGAAACTTTCCGATCTGGATCGACCCAGATAACGGCGTACGGCTTATTTGGACCGTGACGCCAGTTAACGTTTTTGAGATCTTTGGCTGATGTTAAAGTTACCTCTACCTCGTATTTTGCCGCCATTAAAGGGGTAAATTTGATATTTAATTTGTGAAAGATAATGGAACGGAATAGAGTGTTCTGGAATTTAACGACTGATAATGGAAGAATGGATGACGGATGAGGAAGAAAAAACTGTCTAGAGAATATTTATAACCTCGAATGTGTGAATGTGATAAGATATCCTTCTGAGTTTTGGGTGTGAATTGCGTGGGAATTACTATTTTTTGATTGTGGGCCTTGGTAATCTAGAACAATTTGGCCTTTCTCATTTTTTTAAATTTGAAAAAAATAAGACCTTTTATTAACTTTAGTTAAAAAATAAGATTTGTTCAAACTTTATTTTTAAAATAAGTGTCTTTGGCTTCAAAGCTAGGCTTGGTACATAATCGCTGTTACTAACAGCGAGTTTAAAGTTGCTGGAATTTTAAAGACAACAGGTAGTCGCTGTTACTAACAACGAAATGAGGTTTGACTGGTCAAAGGGGAAGTCGCTGTTAGTAGAGGTGTTCATTCGGTTGATCGGGTCGGTTTCGGACGGGTGTTATTCGGTTCGGTTGCATTTCGAATCGGTTATTTTTCGGCTGTGTGTTACAACGGGTCACACGCGGGTCGAGTCGGTTAGTCACGGTTCGGTTGGAGATCGGTTATTCAAGCTATCGGGTTAGCATCAGTTCGGTGTCGGTTGAAGTTCGTGTCGAGTGTCAATCGGTCTCGGGTTGTCATCGATTACTAATTGGTTCGGTTTTTTCGGGTACAGATCGGGTTCGAGCTTTATTTTTCGAGTAGTTATCGGTTACGGACAACTATCGATCGGGTCAATATCGAAATAAGTTAATAGTCGGGTTTTTAATTGATGTATGCTCATTTTATGGCAGATCAATTTATTTCAATTAGTTTATATATATATATATATATATATATATATATATATATATATATATATATATATATATACATATATATATATATATATACATATATATATATATATACATGTATATATATATATACATATATATATATATACATATATATATATATATATATATACATATATATACATATATATATATATATATATATATATATATACATATATATATATATATATATATATACATATATATATATATATACATATATATATATATACATATATATATATATACATATATATATATATATATATATATATATATATATATATATATATATATATATATATATATATATGAGACTTTTATTTAATAATGCATCATGTTGCTACTTTTGATAATTGGTTGAATATTAAAACTCAATAATCGAAACTCGATTTGTTTGAATGAATAAGAATAATCTAAACTATCTCGTAGGCTATTAGTTACGTACTTAGACTTATTAGCGTTATTGTCTTATTGAGTACTCTAAAGTATAAACTAATAGTCTCTCCAATTCAGAGTAATTATCTCGATTTCTTTTTAGGCTTGTAATTAACCTATTAGAAATTTAGAATATATTACTAGAGGAGAATATATTACACTAATAATCGATTGTATTTTTAAGTTTGATAATTGAAACTTATTATATATAATAAAGTGAATTAGATTAATAGTAATCATAACCATTTTATATGATATTATGTATTTATACTTACTAGTGACCATGAATACTTTAAAATAATAAATCTATTACACTAATAATTGATCGTATATTCGTATGTAATTTAAAGCTTAATAATGTTTGGAACTATATCTATTGGAGTGAATAAAACTAATACAAACTATCTTA
The DNA here is from genome assembly GCF_026212465.1 of Amaranthus tricolor. Lineage (NCBI taxonomy): Eukaryota > Viridiplantae > Streptophyta > Magnoliopsida > Caryophyllales > Amaranthaceae > Amaranthus > Amaranthus tricolor. The sequence goes on along the minus strand of NC_080048.1, from coordinate 3,185,758 downwards.
TAGAGTTATACTTATAGAGTTATAGTTATAGACTTATAGACTATCATTGACATTTGACTGTTAACTCAATGTTATTACTTATTACTATTAGTTATTAGTTATTATTGATCTTGAATACTCTAAACTCTAAAGTAATTTATAGGCTATTATTAATAATCGATCGTAGATTCGTAATTCAAAGTTCACTTATCATAATTCGATCTATTATAGATTATAGTAAATGAAACTAGTGTAGTACTCCACCTTTTTTGATTATTCGTAATGCATCATGTTGCTACTTTTGATAATTGATTAAATATTAAAACTCGATAATCGAAACTCGATTTGTTTGAATGAATAATAAGAATAATCTAAACTATCTCATAGGCTATTAGAATATACATTACTCTATTACACTAATAATCGATTGTATTTCTAAGTTTGATAATTGAAACTTATTATATATAATAAAGTGAATTAGATTAATCAAGTAATCATAACCATTTTATATGATATTATGTATTTATACTTGTTAGTGACCTTGAATACTTTAAAATAATAAATCTATTACGCTAATAATTCATTGTATTTAATTTAAAACTTAATAATGTTCGGAACTAGACCTATTGTTAGTGACTTAGAAGAAGAGGTAATTAGTAATGACTAGCTATAAACAAGACCAAACAAGAGGTAATTTATGCTTGTCCCACATCGACTTAGAAGAAGAGGTAATTAGTAATGACTAGCTATAAACAAGACCAAACAAGTGGTAATTTATGCTTGTCCCACATCGACTTAGAAGAAGAGGTAATTAGTAATGACTAGCTATAAGCAAGACCAAACAGCCTTGGGGCATATTTAAAAGGGTCAGTTGGCTAATTATGCCATGCTTACCCTTTGATTTGGTGAGTGCTATATGGAAATCAAGACATATGGCCGACATAATTTGTGCAAACTAGAAGGGTTGGCTCGCTTGGCCGACCCTCAATCTCAGTTAAACACTAGGTTGCACTAAAATGGCGGACACGGGAACACGTAAATGCTGGTAATATAATAAATATTTCAAATTAAAGATAATTTTACAATCTTTCATTTGATATTTGTAAATAAACACTTTAAAAATATATAACTCACATAACATTCAAATAAGTACCAAATAAACAACATGAGTATTTAAAAATAGTCATACAAAAACCAAATCAAAGAACCAAATAAATAGGTAAATATAAGTTTGATCATCACATATCATCCATATGACATCCATCATCATCCTCCGCTACAAAAGTAGTTTTCCAAATATCCTAAGTTAGACTAAATATTTCCAATACTTTAAAACATTTATTTTTTTTACTTATAATATCCACTTTTGTTATTTAATATCTTATACATCATTTAAGATGTTTAAATTAAAATATTCAAATTTTGTATTTGGACTTTTTATATCGTCTATCTCATATTTCATACAAAAATTACTAAATTATCTATCAGCACTTTCTAGTTCCTATTATAATGGGCATGTATAATATAAGTCCATTATCCTACAGATTATTGTGGAATGCTTTTATAATTTCAAATACTTATACATTTAATTAAATAACTAAAAGAAGTTTTTTTTTAAACCTTTTCCAGATATAGAAGGATACTAGATAATAAGATTTTACTCACTATACCTTCAAATCAATCTATACAACACTTCTAATTGGCCCATATAAATAACACACTAGTGGGATTGCGTTCTTTCACCTAGGCGATGTGGGACAATGAGAAAAACAGAATTCATCTTGAATTAGTTGGCCATACATAAAAGGAACGAGCATGCATCAGAACTCAATGACCCAATAAAGCTACATAGATGTATAAGTGATGTAAATTTTTGGGGTTAAAAACTTAATATTTATATATTTAAATTTGGTGGATGTATAAGTGATGAATGTAAATTTTTGGGGCTTAAAGCTTGAAGAATTGGTGGAATCTTATTGGTTTATAGTTGATTTGCTAAAATATTTATATATAAACTTGTTTACAATCTTTCAATATTAGAAATTAGTTTTCAAATATTCAAAAAATCATAATTAGAAAACTGAAATTGGATTCGGATGTATAACAGTTCGATTAAGAATCGGTTCGGGTTGGTATCAGTTCGGGTTAAAAACAGTTCGATTAATAATCGATTCGGATTTGTATCAGTTCGGGTTAAAAACAGTTCGATCTTAATCAGTTTTAGTCAGGTTGCATTCGCTTACGTGCATAATTCGGGTCGGATTTGAATCGGGTCGATCATTGTTCAGTTCGGGTAACATCGGTTAAGGTTTATATGTCGGTTATAAAATTCGGTTGCAGTTCGAGTTCGATTTTGGCCTTTTCGGTTATTAAACGGTTCGAGTGAAGTATCGGTTCGGATAATTGCGGTTCGGTAAACCTAAAAAACTTACATTTTTTCGAATCGGATAATTTTCGGTTCCGAGTCAGATTTTCGGGTCGGGTTTGTTTTGAACAGCTCTAGCTGTTAGTAACAACGATCAAATGGTTTGACTTTTCTTGACTTTTGTGTATGATTTAATCTAGCCGTTGTAATATGTTTTAACTTAACGAATGAACTATGTAATTTGATATGGATTCGTTGAACATGAATGAAATTGTGGTTGAATTTTTGAGAGCATTTTCCCTATTTGAATATGATTGTCTTTTTGATTTTGATTAAATTCATACTTAATTCTTGGCGGAATGATTCATCGCCGAAAACTCCGAGTAATTAACATCATTTCATTCATAATAAACATGTGATAATACGATAAATATATACACATCTACATATATATTACAAAATATACACAACAGTCTACATGTTACAAATATTCAATATATACAAAACTTTACTAATATTTAATATATAAAAAAAGTATATTAATGCTAATCCTCCTCTTGTACCCTCTCTAACTGTGACGGTCTATGACGCCTCCTACGATAGTAAGAGGCGGTCGCATAACGCTCGGGTAAAGGAGGTGATTGATACAGGGATGATCCAACATCCTGTGAGGACCCGACACCATAGTTGGGGCACGTTAAGTCTACCTACTCAGGATGAACGTCGACATGATGAGGAGATGACCCCTGAGCATCCATAGTGGTGTCAGGCACAACGGCTTCTGAAATGAAGTGCTGAAACTGTGTCCCTAGGAGTATGTCTTGGGCAATCTGTCGTACAGGCTCCTCCTGGCTGGAGTTGATGACAGCTGCAGTGCCCTGTGCCTGCATTCAATTTGGAGTTAATGAAATCTATAATATGTAAGTTCTATGGAGAATAATTAACATGGAAGAATACTTACAAGCTGTGTCAACGTCGGTGCTGCGGGAGCGTACTGGGCGGCTGCGATGATACCTCGTGGTGTCATCCATCGACAAGTGATGGAGAGGAACCACATGTAATCCGCCAAAGTAGGTGCGCCTACAGCATCGATCGGCGCACCTTGGGCCAGCAGCTCTAGCTTGTGATCCCAACGAGTGATATGGCGCCAGTTGATCTCCAACCAATTCTTGGGTTCCCGACCCTTGCGTGAGTTGTGATGGAGCTCCGCCTTTGTATCACAACGTGGCGAGATGCCCTGTACCATCCCAAATTGGCGCAGTACGCGCTCAGGGACATGCACTTCGACTATGTCGAAGCATATCAAAGGTACAGATGCTCTCCACGCCCCTGACAATATCCCTGAGTGCTGAGGCAATGCAGCGTATGCCTCAGTGGGGTAAGGGTCCCATCGAAACTACACGTGAAAATATAATTAATAAATTACGCAATATGATAGTTACAAGACTAGTAAGTGAAGCCTTTACCTGGTTAGCTCGAAGTAGATCCAATTGATCGCGATAGAAGCCCACGCCAGATCCTGTGTGAGTCCTTGTATGTCTATCAAAAGACCACCGCGATCCATACGGCACATCTGGTGGTGGAAGAATTGATGGCACAAATCCACCACGTCTCACAGTCCTCATCAGTTGCCCAATGAGAATATGCTCCCACGCCCAAAGCTATGAATTACAGATATAAGTATACGAAATATAAGAACAAATTAAGAAACAAATCAATAACATGTAAAGTTAGTATTACCTGGAGATTAATTAGGGGCCCAGCGATCTCCTTCATGTTCTTCCGTGAAGCGCCACATAGTCTCCTGTACAGATAACCTAGGGCAGCGGAACCCCAGTTGTAGCCGAAAATGACTTCCTGTACAAAAAATGAAGCCATTTCTACAACGATACGTATAAAATCAACATCACCTTCAAGTTCATAAGAAAGCAAGTACATTGTTCAATAACCCTCACAACAAGAGTTCACAACATTCATAACAACATTTAAAAACAAGGCACATTGATTATTGACTGCGTAAATATATATATATATATATATATATATATATATATATATATATATATATATATATATATATATATATATATATATATATATATATATATATAGATATATATATATATATATATAGATATATATATATAGATATATATATATAGATATATATATATATAGATATATATATATATATATATATATATATATATATATATATATATATATACATATATATATATATATACATATATATATATACATATATATATATATATACATATATATATATACATATATATATATATATATATATATATATATACATATATATATATATATATATATATATATATATATACATATATATATATATATATATATATATACATATATATATATATATATATATATATATATATATATATATATATATATATCTATATCTATATCTATATATATATATACATATTATATATATATATATATATATATATATATATATATATATATATAGATATACATATATATATATATATATATATATATATATATATATATATATATATATATATATATATATATATACATATATATATATACATATGTATATATATATATATATATATATATATATATATATATATATATATATATATGTATATATATATATATATACATATATATATACATATATATATATATATATATATATACATATATATATATATATATATATATATATATATATATATATATATATATATATATATATATATATATATATATATATATATATAATTTACAAAATTAGAGTTTGCATTCAAACATTCTGTATATTAAATTCAAACATTTTCTACATTAAATTCTTGAACAAACAACCTCATTATGAAGATTATGGCAAATAACAATTACATTTGACATATTCATAGATTTTAAGTATAAATGACCACTACAAATGACACACTTTTTAAAAACAAAAACAACTAAAAAATTTATAATAAAAAGGTACCTTAATAACTTGTAGATCACCAAGAAGTAGTAATTTGCAAGTTTATGAACCTGCATTTATGTGAAAGTTGATGAAGAAATATAAACACTATATTTTCGAAAAAAGAAAAAAAAAACAAAAAAATTATTACCTGAAGTGAATGTGATCAGATGACTGAACTAATTACTAGTACGAACTTGAAATTTGATGAGATTAATTGATGGGTTGAAGTTGATTTTAACGGTGGAAAGAAGAAGGAGAGTTTCGTGTCTTTAGGGCACCGATTTGAATTGTGGGTAAAATGAGGAAGGAGGAAGAAGACTGTTGTATTTAGGGCCGCAATAACTCGCTGTTACCAACAGCGACTTCCCCTTTGACCAGTCAAACCTTTTTTCACTGTTAGTAACAACGACTACCTGTTCACTTAAAAATTTCAGCAACTTTAAACTCGCTGTCACTAACAGCGATTATGTACCAAGCCTAACTTTGGGGCCAAAGACGCTTATTTCGGGAATAAAAGTTTGAACAAATCTTATTTTTTGACTAAAGTTAATAAAAGGTCTTATTTTTTTCAAATTACCCTTATTTTCGAGGGCATACGAGGTAATTAAGTTATATATAAAACATCAACTAGTCTTTTGAGAGATCGTCTCTATCAGAAACGTATTTCAAGTCCAACTCATTAAAGATTAATCCCTACTAACCGTATTCTTAATGCCTACTAACATTATCTTTAATGCTTACTTACCGCATCCTTAACGCCTACTTTCAATATCTTAAATGTTTACTTACATCATTTTAAAGCCAACTTACAATATTTCCAAAAATATATAATGAGCCGGCCCAATCAGAGATGATCTCTCAAAAAGACCGTCTCTCACAAAAATTTGTGTAAAAAAATTACAAGAGATGGTTTTATAGAGAGATTATCTTTATTTAGCTGACTTTTATATATTTAATATATTAAAGTGAGTATTTATAATTTTAAAATAAATAATTATAAAATAGGCTAATTATGTAGGTTGGTTTCGACGAGCTGTAAAAACAGATCTTGCTAAAGAATGCCTATTAGGATTCGTTAATAAGGATATAAATTTATTTTAAAAAGTAAGTTAGAATATATACTAAACTTTAAATCATAGAAGCATTAATTATATTACCTAATTAGTATAAAACCTCGTTCGATGCACGTATTTGTTAGCATGGAAATACATAAATGAATTTGATGAACATGCAAGATATATCTTATTGTTAGCAAAAAATAAAAATAATTAATTATCATAATATATAATAATCGATTTTAGGAGTAGTATATTTTACCAATATAACGACAATATAATTGTATTTATAATATATATTAATTATATATTTTTGATAAAATAACGAGATAATATAAAAACTGTTTTTTTATTAAATTAGTACTTTTATGGTCGAAGAAATTTTTTTGAAGCTAGAGTAATTCATGTTATTTCCCAAACATAGAGAAATATGAAAGTTTATGATAACGATTTTATCAAAAATTAATATTAGATAGTGTTTTGTTTATTTTAATTTCAAAACAAAATTTTGAAATAGTATCTACTCTCATTTTTATTATCTACTCCATCCTAATAAAAATGTCTTAGATAATTCAATATTATAGTGCACACAAATACTATTCCATCTTTATGAATCAACATCAAAGAGAAAAATATTTTTTTTAAGGAAAGTGTGAATATTTGATAATAAATAAAAATAGAAAAAAAATTATATAGATGAAATATAAAGAAAGATAAAAACATACTCCATAAAAGAGATTAAAAAACAAATGGTAAAACTATTTAAAAAAAATAATGCAAAATGAATAAGACGAAATGACGTCATAAATGAGGGACATGGAACGAGCAAGTCATAATGTGATGCCTAACGTACACCACAATCTGGTATGATACATGCTATCTTGAGCAGGTGTTGTTTCCTTTGGTAGCAATTCTGAGAAGGTTCTTCAATAATAAATAGAATCATTACAAAACAAATTAAAAGGCAAAAAAAAAAAAAAAAAAAAAAGAAAAGAAAAAAAGTTATGGGTCTGCTAGAGTCCACCAGAAGGCATGCGAACATTGACTAACAAACTACTATGCATTGAATTAAATTAGAGAACTTCCTTGTAATTGGTGGAGTACTAGTGGACTACTATTCTATTCTACAGTAGGTATGGACATGGATCGGATGGGTATGAATATGATTTTTGGGCACGCCTTTTTATGGCATGACTTGCCAATCGTTGTAATGCATCGCAATCTCACAAGTTATAGTCGTGAAATTGACATGACGCAACACGTGGCTCATTATACGACTTGCATACTCGTTATTTTATAACAAATTTGGGAGGAAATTTTGATCATGACCTAATTACAAATTTAATGTGTTTTGTTGTATGTAAAAATAGTTTGGGGGTTTAAGATAGATTGGTCGCTTCTATTCTTTGAATTGCTCTCAATCTTCATGGATAAGAAAACAAGAAGGGGAGGAAGAGCATCAAGAGCGCGCGCTCCGTAGAGCGCGTGATCCCCTCTGCTCTTGTTGCTTCTCATTGATTCTCCCATTGATTTGCATGAGTAATATGCTAATTTTCTGATTTGATTGTCGTTAATGGTGATGATTCATGAGTAAATAGAACTTGTAAGACAATAAGTTTGAGCCATAGTCTATAGGAAATTCAACACGTTTTGGTTTTTTGTTGAACATGTAAGACAACATGTTTAAGAATTGAGGGAAAGGACGAGCTATGTGAGAATTTAACTTAGAATATTTTTTAGAATAAATTAATACATATTTTGTAATTGAAACAAGACCTAATTCTCGTAATATAATAGTAATCTTAATTCTTAACAATTTGTGGTAATTAAGAGACACAACACAACTAACAGTACTTAATACTCCCTTGTACTAATACTTCTATAATAAAACATGTTACCAAGTAAGAGTCAAGATTAGAGATAAGATCATTACATGTCATTGTAAATTTGTGATCATGATTGCTCTATGATTACCTTGTACAACAAGTATCTAGCTAAATCATCATCATAGATTATTATTATTATTAGGCATATATACAATTTGAGATAACCTAAGATTTTAATCGTAGAGGTCACATAATCATTTAACATGTAATTAAATTGGTTATTTTGTATTTTCTACTTTTATATTGTATTACTAAATTTAACTATTAAAAATTTGGTGGAATTTTTCATTTGTTTAGTTATTTTTTTCTAAAAGAGTTTAATTTTTTTTTTTATTTTGATGGGACGATGATATCTCCAACATTTAATTTATAGATCCATAATCATTTAACTAGTAGCCGATTCATACAACACAATAATTGAGATATTGTGAGATTAATAATATGAATATAAAAATCTACTAGAATCTTGGTCGTTCTTTATTGCTTCTAAGTCTCAAGTTTTGTAGTAGACGTGTATTTATAGTTAAAATTGCTTATACAATAAGTTCACATAATCACATATTTGAGGTCCATAGCTAATTGCTTATTTTCCCTAACTTCCCTTCCAAGTAATGCATGCCTTGGGACTACAAAAACTTTATATAAAGAAGCTTCCTCCCATTTATCCCACTTTTCTTCATGCTTCTTTTTTTCTCTTGCACCTTACCATTTCATTTTATATCATCCCAAGTACTTAATTCATCTTTCCTCTTGCTATTTCAAAGGTTAGTCCTTCTATACTTTGTATAGGAATGCTATACCCGTGTACTCCTTGTGTTCTCTAATGTTATTCTCATTTAGAATATTTAACTTAAGAGGATATAAATAAGGTTTTGATAGATATATAAAAGATAAAATATATCTATATGAGATTTGTTAGATTCTTCTTATTGTATACTATTTTATTATAAGTTAATTTTTAAGATGTGTATTCAAAATTGATTTTGAAAATTATGTAAACAGCTCGTTTGGTTGTCGGTATTAAATGTTGTGTATGATAATGGAAAGTTGGTATAACTTTGATAGGAAAGTCTTTTAACATGTTTAATGATCATGCTTGGTATACGTCAATCATCTTATTTCTTCACAAAATTAATTCCAATGCATTACCATTAAAAAAAGTGGTATTAGGTTATAATGAAAGCTTGTGATCAAAATAAATTTTTTGATGAAAATTTTATTACCATGGGAAGAACAAGATACATTTCTTAAAAATTTACATTACATATAATTCTCATTGGTATTACCACCATTTAGTACCAACAACCATACAAACTCGAAAAGCAATTAAGAATAACAAAAGAGAACAAAGAGAGTGGATATGATTGTATTAGAATGTTGCTTCTAGTTTAGCATGTGACCGATATGTGCCCCTCTACATATGTGTCAATAAATTACATTTGAAGCATCATTTTAATACCAGTAGAGTATATAACATATTATAATCAGTTGAGATTGCATTGATTAGATGATTCTTTCATCTTTGACATAATATCACTAGCATCATGAAAAACATTTAATATCTTTAGTCTCAACAAAAAGTTTTACCTTAAGAATTAAGATATAGTATTATATATTCTATTAGATATTGTAGACGAATTATGATTTAAATTAATTATTTGTGCAATAATTAAGTATTCCTATGTATTTATATCTTTGAAATTTAGTCTAGATGGTAGTCGTGATTATAGATATCTAATTAATCTTGATTATTATGTGCTAAACACTCACATTTTGGTCAATTTTCAAGCAAATTTTTTTTCTTTCTAGAGAACATTAAAAGATTTTGTATATGATAATAAATGTTGTCTTTATCATTCCCATTCCCTTTCTTGATTGCAGGAATTAAATTATTGAAGTCTCAACAAAATGGTGAACATGAGGAAAATAGGCTCGCGAACAAAAAAGGTCTTCTCATGCTTTGGTAACGTCTCTTCTCCTTCTAGAAGCAATGTTACTCATTTTACTTGGATGAGATAATAATAATGTTTATAAAGTAGTGTTTTTTTAATAATTTCAAACACAATAAAATATTGTAATTTTAGTTAGTATATAATAATATAATATTAAGTCATAATATAATATTAAGTCATACTCTGTTTTTTTAGGTTGCTACTGATAATGGCATGTTATAAATAGGGACAACAAAAATATAGGTGACGGGGCCAGGTGCGGTATGCCCTCTCCTATACCCACCACCTACCCATAACCTATGACGGATAAAATTTTCATGCCCACGCATGTCCGCCCGAATATGTGATAGAGACCGGTTTCTAGGTCGTTGTCGATTAACTAAGTCCACTCTATGCAATAAATTATATACACCTTAATTAACTCTAATGACTAGCATTAGTGGTAAGTAAGGGATCGATCCACAGGGAAATGCTTATGTGACAAGTAGAATTTTATGACAAAGAAGTTTTTATTTTTTGGTTTGATGAGTTATAAAAATGATTTACAATTCAAATTTTAAACAATAAAGATAAAGACTAGAGTTTGGGAAATTAGCTTCTTGATTTACTAAAGAGATGGGTTGAAAATATGTTTAATCAAGTTTTATGATGAGAAAAGTCTTTCTATTTTAGCTCCACAACTTTTGGGCATAGGAACTATATAGTTATTAATATGGTTTAGGAGATTTGGCTTCTGGGCGTAGAACTCAACCATACTACTAACTTTCTGATATAAGCTTATGACTTCCAATTTATGTTGAACAAGAAGCAATCATACAAGATAGGCATGGTTCATCATTCTAAGGACTCACTAGGTCTCGGAGGAATCCTAATAAAGTTAGCTTCTGGGCTACTCATTACTAGCATGATATCATACTTCTAAAGTGTTCAATACATTCAATCAACATAAATTGTCCATGGATAGAGATCGAAATGGACTTTCGATTCCTTACCATGGAACTCACATATTCATTCATGTACATATTTATACTCAACCCATTTTCCCCATAAGCAAATCAATATGTAAACTACATCCCCAAACTGTAGAAAGTGGACTACTCACTCATGATCATGGAACAAAACACATTAACTATTACAACATACATGATTCAATAAACTAAAAGAAGTATGAGTTTAGAACAACTTACTACCCTCAACTATGGAGGGGTTGGGATTCACAATAATGAGAATAAGAGCTTCAATATTCAAATGATACAAATACTCCACATCAAGTTGCACACTTAAACCCACAAAATTCTGGAATATCTAAGTACTTTGATTGATTACCAAATGAAAATCACTAAACTACTAGTGTTTATGAACTAAATTACAACTTAAAGCTTGAAACAAGGAATGAAAAGGCTAAAGAAAGTGTTTGTATGAAGACTAGACAATTTTCTAAACTTAAGAACTACTTAGAACACATTAAAGGATGAATATGTAAAAGAAAAAGAGAGGATGAAGCTAAGTTCAACTTGTGAGCTGATGGGCGTGTCTTCCCTTGAGAACCTTGGAGTATTTATAGGCAATTTCAAGTGCTCATCTACTTGCCTTCATGATGATTGTAGAGATGGTCCAACAAGAAACCTCCTCCATCATTAGAACCAGATGCACAGAAGTAGGAGGTCTAAAGCACGCAAGGGGAAAGATTGGAGGAAGCATGAGGCAAGAAATCACGGGTCAAAAAGCAAACAGTGATCTGCAGATCTGAAAGAGTCGGGTCGACTGGTTTGTACCTTATGCGCACCGCGTCTTTGAAATGCCATTACTTGGTCGTTTCTTATCGGAATTGGGCATGTGACCAGTAGTTTCGAAGCTAACGGACCCAAGTTTAATCTCCAATAAAAATATCTATCAAATTCCAAGTGTGGTGAAGGGTATGATCATTATAAGTGGACCCTTTTGCATTGATGATCGAAAAATGTAGCTTTTCTTAGGTTGGGCTTCTTTTTATTAATTTGACTTCCCTTTTATCACCAATTTAGTTCCTAATGTCATTAAGCCTCTGAGAGCAAAAAAATAAATATAATTAGTGCTTGTGAAGGTTCAATAATGAAGGAAAACCTACAGAAATTGGCAAATTAACAAACACCGTAAAGTGTAAAATCCTCGACATAAGCATAAATGGACTAAATAAAAAGAATAAAGCATAAAGATGGCATAAATATGAGTCCAAAATAGGGGATAAAATGTACATAAAGCATGTATATCAATATGCGCACATTAAAACTCGTTCTAACCCACTATGGCCAGCTGGGTATACCCACTTTAAATTTGTTTCACATTCACTCCATTTTGGCATTTTCCTAGTATGTGCTCCATATAATCACAATTCCTTACAGCTTTAATTATACATCTAATTTTATATAAACGTTACAACATAATAAGGTAAAATCAATATCCTAAATTTTTTTGTCAATAGGTCTAAATAAAAATAAACAAAATTGATATAAAGTAGTATATTTTAGATATGTGGCATGTGGGTATAAGGTGGATCGAGTGGGTATGGGCGGGATGGGTGAATTTAGGGTGGATAAGATCTCATATCCACCATACCTACTACATAATATCCATTGATTACCCACCGAAGTTATATTCATACTCGTATGATTTTATCCGTCTGCCAGGAATGTCATTATATATAGGTATTGATCAACAAATGTGTGTATATTGATTCAATGCAGTTTCAAGACCAAATGATGTTCAAGTCACAACAATGGTGGATGTTAGAGAAGAATATGCAAATGCTTTTAGAACCGAGTCATATAATGAGTTTTGGGCTCGAGTCATGACACTAACACGAAAAAATTCAGCCTCATGGGAATCTACTTCAACGTCTCGACTACTTTCATATAGGCTCTTTGTCGAGCATCTTTTAGATCCTGACCAACCTACCATCACCAAATTATTATCTTCTATCGAAAAACAATCAGAAAATACATCTCTTCTTTCTAGCTATTTTGAACAAACTGCTAACGCATCTATTTTATGTGGTCAATTGTTAAAAAACACCGACCATTTACGTATTAAATATAAATCCCTTAGGAAAATCTTAGAACTACTAGAAGACCCTAAACCTTGTTCTTCATCGTCTAATAATTATTCACCGAAAATTTTGAATCGTTTAATCGAAATCACTAAATCTATTAACCCATTTGTACAATCTTCTTCCTCGTTAGCATGTTTTCAAGCCGTTAAAGCTAGTTGTTCTGAGTTGCTTAAACGGCTTGAGTCACGTCGTGATAAGGTTCAAGCCAAGCTTAATATAGTTAAGAGCTTTAAAATTGGCTCAGCCGTTTTTCTTGTGGCTTTAACAACTACAATTACTATAGTTGTTGTAACACATTTTGTAGCAATGACTATTGCTATTCCAAGCTTTATTTTTGCTTATGGTGGTTTGGCTTCGACGAAACGGCTAGCAATGGTGTCGGCTCAGCTTGATGCAGCAGCCAAAGGAACTTATATACTAAAAAGGGATTTGGATACAATAAGTCGACTTGTGGCTCGGCTTGATGATGAACTCGAGCATATTCGAGCCATGGTCGAGTTTTGGATGGATCGAGCTGATGATCACTTGCAAGCTCAAGCCGGTGAAGAAGTGGCGCGCCAACTTAAAAAGAATGAATCAAATTTTATTGATCAACTAGATGAATTAGAAGAGCACCTATATTTATGTTTTATGACAATTAATAGGGCTAGAAATTTAGTTGTAAAAGAAATATTAGACTTGCATCCAACATAAGAATCATTAATCTTATTATTTTTATTTTTATTTATTCTTTGTAATTATTTGTAAATTTATTCTTGCATTAGGATAAAAGGTATAATTCTTGTTGGGTTTATTTGTATATATTCAAATTAAATATTTTTAAATTTATTATTTATTTTTCTCCTTATTTTATTTTAACTAATATTATTTTTAATGCTTTAAATTAAAGTGCGAATAATACATGTATATAATTAACGGTCAAGCAAAAACAATACATTTATCATCATAATGGTAAGGTTGCATACATAAATATATAATCGGTGAACTATCTATTAGAATCCTAAACAAGCACATCAACATATATATATATATATAGCTCCACAATAGACGCATTTACTGACCTAAAACTGCAATCCAGTTAGCATTTTTTTGTAGGTCAAATTCACCAAAATCCGACCGGTTGGCAACAAGGCTAACACATTTTAATTTTAAAATAAATAAATAAAATTAGGTGCTATATAATTTAAAAAGCATCAAAACTTAGCGGTTGTCTTTGACAAGCTCAACCCAATTCTAAAATTATTTTAATTATATTTCTTTATTCAATTGGACAATTTATCCACAAGAATACCAACAGCAAATGTACAAGTATAAAACACAACCATCAATAGATGATTAGATGAACCATCCCAAATAAAAATAAAATAGAAAATAATTAATTTACTCGTACGTCTAAGGAACTGCTCATATAATCTGCTCTAATTTTCGTCTTCTCGAAAAGATCTTGCTTTCTTAATTTCAGACTAATACAGCCAGTGTGACTATCTCTCTGAGGCTTTGACATTCTCCGTATAATCTCCTAAAAGTGTCATCGGAGTAAAACTTTGACAAATGAAGAAACGTTAGATCCTTTCCAAATTTTCGTTAACCTGGAAGGCGAAGCAAGAGCTGGATGTAATGCTCTGAGCCTGAGAATACGCTGCCATCAACAATTCATCTGAATCCGGTTACGTCACCTTGAGCTATTCCGGTTGCGTTTCGTGGTGATTGGGGAGGAATGTTCCCGGATCGCGGTTGATGCAACTATGGTGGCAACTTCATGCTAAAGCTGAAGGGTTTACTTTGCAGACCTCTACAGTGAAGCCACAATCAATCAAGGTAAGCAGCCATGCTCGTTGTTGTTCAGAAAGCCGATCTTTGGGGCCTTTGACTTCAACAAGTTTTGCTTCGCCCCTGTAGCCTTCATGAAAATGCCATAACAGCAAATCAGGCATTCCACTAGACCAACTTCGGTAATCCTGGGACAAAAGCCGGCAAAGATTTGAAAGGGAAGGGCCTTTGATGCATGAAACAGCAGCACGAAGCTCAGAAAGTGAATGTCTTTCCCAGTTAACACCCCTGCAAAGTGTACCGTAATGCAACTCCCACGACATTATGAGGATAGTCTCGGCCATACCATTGTGAATCTTCTGCAAGTGATGTTCGATAATGCCTTTTCTGGCAATATAAAAGTTATCACTGTCCATGTCCAAAGGTGCACTCTACAAATAAAAGTTCCACAATCAAATGCCTTCATACTTTTAAAAACAAATTAAAACAGAAATTTCAAAGGTGTTTTATACCTGAAATCTGGTGCGAAATGTATCTGGTACATCTGAAAATATAATATCCCACATAAGAAGACCATATATGGTCAACCAAATGCCACTTTCTGTATGAACACCCTGCCAGCCACCCCCTTCTCCTGCATAGAATTGTAGAGCAAGCTCTTCTACTCCACATTGCTCGTCATCTTGACCATAAAATCTACTCTTCGTCCCTATTTTGCTGCTTAATGGTCTCCCTTGGATATGTACCTAAGCAGATAAATAATGCTCGCTGTTCAACCGTGCAAACCCCAGATTTTGATTTTGAAAACCCTTTTCTTAGTATTGTGCAGAAAAAAAACTTTTAAAATCCCTCTGATTACCTCTGTGATCTTTCTTTTGACAAAAGAAGCATAACTAGGGGTTTTCCAACGCCTTGGTGGCTTCCCTAAGCGTATGACCCGCCTTTGCAACGCCATTTTTGAACCAGCACGAACCCATGGGTCTAAAACACCATCTTCTGCAACAGAGAGACTCTGTTCTATACAACCAATGTGTTCTAAATCAATGGACAATCTTAATGTCCAGTATCCTCTTCTTCCACCAGAAGTAAAACTGTTAAGCAACAGCTTCAACAATTTGATGGCATCCTGGTACCTACAAAAGAAGGCGCAATTCAGCTACAAATTAACACATGCATAAAGCCAATCATCTGCTGAAAACACCACATGACTCGCCCATGTCTACTTTGGACAAGGAATGTACAGATAGAGATCAAGATCAAACAGACCAGACCTCTAACATTTAGTCTCAACTTTTTCTACAAGAGCATACTCACTGTTAAAAGAGCGGAACATGTAGAAAAAATTCTCAAGGCTAGTAGATAGCTGAGTGAGAAGTGAGCACAAAAAAATCTAAAATGAGATGTTTATTAATGACATTCGCCTATATCCTCTCAACATTTCACCCACCACACAATTGAAAAACCTATACGTGTGCATTGTCTCCTTATGAACTATAATGTGCAACCATACAAAACTGTAGCCGTAGCGGACAGCTAAACATCAAAAGCACACACACCTACGTTCTTGTTCATGGATGGAAACACCAAGCAAGACAATTTTAGAGTTAACCCAAGCTGCTGAAAAACATTGAAGAAATGAAACTTCTGACTTTAAAGGCAATGATTGACTTTTCATCATAAAATCACTTGACAATTGATATTCGGCTATCTCGATACATTGAAGCACCAACTTTGAGTTGCCTTCTTCAAGGGATTGGTCCATAATCTGTGCAACTTCAATGGCCTGCACTAACAAAAAACAGTTGGAAAAGAATCTAGGGTAAAGCTTATTTATAGCAATGGACACAAAACTTAACCTCTTCATAAGCAAGCAGGTCACTTCTGGTAGAGAATACTGGATGTGAAATTGAACATTTGTACTCTGGGTACTTGAGAATTCGCAAATCAACTAAAAGGAATGAAGACAAATCTTGCTCTCCATCCAAGAAGAATAGTCTCTATATATAGCAACTGCAATATTGAGAACAATTATGATGCCAGAAGAAAGAAAAAAAGCATTAATTACGGCTTGGCCATCACCTGAACACGCCACAAAAGAGATTCAGCAGTTGAAGAAATTCGAACACATGTTGCTGTTCTGTCAAAAATCAAACTTGGAAGGAGAGGACTGCAATATTGCCATATAGACTCTTAAAGCTTATAAAAGGGTAGATAAAAGATTCTTTAATAGGAAGAAATTCATGATACCAGAGTCCATCTTTAAATGAAGAGTGTAGTGATGCAATAAGCTCTTTCTTCCTCGAGCCAACTTTGGAACCCTGCGCCCCATTACAGAAGCAACAATCATTATATTGTGAAATTGACCAATTACAACAAAAATATTCTCCAAGGTTTGCTGATCCTCTAACTGTTTTCATATGTAACTCAATTTCTTTGGGTTCTTATGGAGAGGGTAAGGGCAGAGATAACTGGAAAGGAGGACAGAAAGTGAAAACAATCATAATCACACAAATTGTATAATAACTTAATAATCAGAATAAACCAAGATTAAGTTATCACTAAAGATTTAACCGATCTCCAGTCTCAACTTCTTTATTGTTTAGATTTTAGAATCACTTTAGACCCCACAATAAATCACTCAGACACTCAGACTATACACTTGATCTCTAAAACAAGGAACTCTTTTATAAAAGAAAATGAAAAATAATATTCCACAATGGAGTGGATGGTATGGTATATTGATACCATGCCATGTGGGTTCATGAGCTCAGCAGTCTGAACTGAAGTCTTGAATTTCAAGACTCTCCTTCAGACTTTGTCAAGTCTCATACCTTCAAGCTTCCATATTGCAACCATTCTAACCCAAGTAGTTAATAGAGAAGCTGCACTTATCACACATCAAGGAATATAAAAATAACAAGAAATATAATAAATCCAAATAATAGTGCTTGAACAAGGAAGTAATAGCACACCATCAGTCTGCAGCTGCAATAAAACTGCATCTGTAAATGTTTAACTCGTATCGGCCGCATGGCATATCTCTCACAATGCAGTTATCAAAGGTTAATTTACTTTAGGAGCATCCATCAAGAATTATCCAAACTTTAGGAAGATCTATTCATCATGCTCCAACAATCCTGACCCTTATTTATGTGAAGTAGTAGATGATATTTGCAACCTCTAAGGTAAGGTTGCGTATACGGTTGCATACATCGGACTGTTGCTTAGGTGGGATTCCTTAATGACATTAGGATAAATAAAATGGGATGAAATAAAATTTGGAGCCAAAAGGTCATGAAGATGATCCCTTCTCATGGGTACCACCCCCAAATGAATTTTGCCAGAGTAGCAATTGAGATCCATTGACTGGGTCTTGATAGATGTACATGATTGAAGTATTAGCATCTATGTAAAACAAAACTATGAACAAAACATTTAAGATCATTTTGAACTCAGAAAAAAAAAAGAAAAAAAAAAAGAAAAAAAAAAAAAAAAAAGACCATAGCTCAAAAAATAGAAATGAAAATAAACATAAATTGAACATAAAACTTTATCTAACCGAGAATGACAGAAGCAAACGTCTAGTTAGTCTGTCATCATCTCTTCCAAATGTACTCTCGTATCAAAAAAATGATGAACAGTATTAATTCTTACTTCCTATGCATATTCATATCAAAGAAATGATGAATAGCATTAGTCGTAATTATGAAAGAATTGAATAATGGCAAACAATCATTGGCCCCCTCCTGTCCAGTCCAGTGCCCACAAGAAACTCCACGAAATGGCCTATGAAAACTGGAAAGTAAAGAAAAGTAAATGCACACCTTCTTTAGCATTTGAAGGATCTCACACAGCTCGCTCACTGTTAAGATGTTCAGAAGTTCCTCTAAATCATTGTCATTAATGCCGCTACTATCACCAAAAGAGCAGACATAAGACGCTTCTGTTGGTAAAGTATCATCATGAGATCCAGCATTTAATCACAAACCTTGATATAGGACACGTGAATAAACTATGAGTAACAAAAACAGCTGACGCCTGACACTATATTTTACCTGAGAGTTCATCAACTGCTTGTTGATAATCCAGTATTTCTGGATATGAAAAACTAGATATGCGAAACCATGGTCCTGTAAGAAATTAAAGGCAGTTAATAATTTCTAGATAGGAAAACAAGCTTGCAAAATGCAGTCCATTCACATATCACAATTACTATAGGTTAAAATGGATAGAGAACCTTTTCTTGAGTAAAGTCGTACAAAGAGCCTTTGGCTATCATCAGAAAATGAGCGGAATGATTCTGCTAACAGTGAACAATTAATCAAAACAAACCAGAGACAAAACACTGCATGAATTTTATACATGAAAACAAAACTGAATGGCAAAAGGGCAAAATCACCTAAGAAAAACTTCTCATCATCTGTGAAAAGATGCATATTGCTTGTTAAAGCATCTTCAATCATGAGCCCGAAATTCTTCTGGTACTTTATAGGGCTCGATGGAGAACTCTTGCCAGACTTCATCAGGCAATAAATATTATTGCATAAAAACCTCAGCATAGCAATGTCATCTTTTGAGAATTCACTATAAGATGGTGGTTTTAGGCACATGATTTTGATGGGGATGATATCCAAAGAGCTTTTTGGAACTGAAGTGATCACTCCCTGGGGTATAGTTCGTATATCAAACGACAAGCATAGTAGCTAACAGAATTGGAGGAGAACAAATGAAAGATGCTGACAGCAGTGCAACAAGCAACAATTAAATAACATATTTTATACATTGTTCAAAAGTTTGCACAGGGCTATCACTAACTTTTAATTTTTAAGCAGTACAGCAGGATAGCAGCTTGAGTTATTAATTCTTAAGCAAATCAACTAGATCAAGTGTCTCAAGACATTTATCATGCAATATATTTGAGAAATATTAGCAGTAGAATTAAGTATTTGGGGAATAACACAAATTTTGTCAAAAGGCAAAAAGGGCTAGGTCATCGTTACAAAACAAAGCAATGGTGATTAGTTTCCAAATAAATACAGCCTTGCAGTGAGCAATGGAGAGAATTTGTATGAAAACTGGAAAGGAGAAAAGATTCATGAAATACCTCAAACTTCAGCTGATACTTGTCAATCAAAGGTGACAAATGTTGAGCCAATTCCCGAGGAAGAAAACCTAAGATTTTTCCAGAGCCAGCATCTGCGGATGTAACCTGTCCATGGTGGACCAGACATTGACTATACCAGAATTAGCACCAAACATGCTTAAGAAGAAACAAACAAAGATAGCAGGTAAAACCTTGATGGCATTAGGATCTTTGATGTTGTAAGGGTCTCTTAGAAAACAGATGCTTGTACCAGCAACAGCTTCTGCAGCATCAACATATTTACGACCCACAATGCATGTCTCAAGAGTCGTCCCAGATAAATCATCAAGAATTCCTTCCACATCAACATCTGATGCACCAGATCCAAAGGGTTCTGAAGAAGCATCAGTCATCTCATCTGCATCATCATCAATGTAAATCTTCTCAGTAAAAGTCTTACTGTGTTGGATGATTGAACCAAAAACTAATGATGATTTCAATGAGGTTCCATCATAAGATCTGCTCATTTCACATTGACTTTTGGCACAAGTTACTTCATCAGCACCAATGCTTCCCAGCTGGAGATTGTTCTTTGCAGGTTCAATGACCTGTACCACATCACTAGTCCCTGCATGAACTCCCTCACTTTCGCACCTACTACTTTTGAGTTTTGGGCAAAAGCTGAACTGAAGAAGAGTGCGTTGACTTAGTTTTCGCTTTGTTCCTCGAAGAAGACACAAATCTGAAGCCATCTTTTTGACGTCAGTATTAACATCATTATAAACAAAGTCATGCCAAGTGCAGAACAAACAGGAGTAAATCTATTTAGAAGAAAAAGAAACATCATAATAGGGATAAATATAACTCATAGCTGAAAGCCCAAAACAAAGATGCTTTCTGAACATGTTCTATGAAAACAGATGACTTTAATGATTAGCATAAGAACAAAATAACATTTGACTTAAATGTTTCTTATAGTATAGTAAAAGCATTCAAGGAATAAGTAACTTTGATGGCGAGACATCATTGAACTGATTGCAGCAACAAAAACATAAACGCCGAACACAGGCAGTAGAAATTCACGCTAAGTATCAATATAGACGCTCAATAATGTAGGGTTAAGGGTAATTTGATAGTCTTCCTTGTATTAGTTCTATATAAATACCAATTTTCAACTTCAAAGAAAAGAACAAGAAAAAAGGCTTATTACACCTCTTATAATATCAACTTTAATTCATCCCACAACCTTAAATCGATTAATTTCAGTGTAGAGTGTGGACACCATTTTCTCAACTATTCACTTGTCCAAACCACTCACGTTACATAAAAATCGCCACCTACTAATCCCATAGGAAATTTTATTTCCTCGGAACTGCTTAGGAAATGGAAATTTACCAACTGGTAATGGTAACTCCAAATTCATGCGCCAATTGCAAATTTCAATGCTCAACCAAACAAACAACATTTCCTACGAATTTGAAAAAGGAGATAATTTCAAAGGAATTAGAAATTTCCACTGAGCTCATAGAATCCATGTCAACCTAGTCAACAGCTCAACTGGCACTGTAACTGCACTGGATTTCAGCATATCAAAAAGCTCCAAATATGCTTCTAGGCCTCTACTATTAACAAACATTCTTAATAAGGTTAGCATTCCCCCTACTATTACAAAATTATTGTAAGATGATAGTATGATACCAAGAATAGCATTTCCAATATATAACCAATATCGATTTCTGCTTAAATAAAATAAGCAGCAGATAGACTAGAATACCCCAAAACAATTCCCCTTAAACCTTTGCAACAAATTCATACCAAAAAATGAAAAATTTATCATCGAAAGTGAGCATATTCAACAAAAATTAAACTAAAATAAAACTTACCAAGATGAGAATTGACAGACCAATCATCAGCGCGAATCTGTGTACTACAAACAGGACAATCAACAAACCCTTTCTCTGAACTAGAACCTTCTAGTTTATCATCGATTGAGTTAGCTTCCGTCTTAACAGTGGCAGAACCGTCAAGTAATTGCTTACCGTTTCCATCGTTGACAGAATTCGACGGCAAAGAACAAGAATACGATAGGATGTTAGAGAGATTTGAAAGAAATCTCCTCCGTTTTCCGATGATCCTTCGTAGACTTTCTCTTCCTTTTAGCATTTTATTGGGGAAATTGGGGAAAATTGTTAGTCAAGTAAATTTGGTTGCCCTAATTGATATTGAAGTTATAAATTGCCAAGACGCTTCAGTAGTTGTGTATTCCCGCCATTTTATAGGACTCCACATGGCCATATAATCATAGTAATAATATTCGTTATCGAATCTATTTTTTATTTGGAATATTTAATTAATATTTTTAAAATATATTTAGAAAAAAAATATATTTATGTGAGATTTTATTAAAATCTTTTTAATGTATATTTTTTTATTATATATTTTTTGTAACTTTTTATAATGCGTGTTTATAGATATTGAGGTTTAAAATTTATTTTAAAAACTATACAAAAAATAAATGAAAAAAACAAAAAGGAACAGAGGAAGTAATAAGTCCTATTTCCATTCTTCTCTGGAACTCAATCAATCAAGGGACTTATACTTTCTCCGTCTACTTACTTTGCATCAATTGTTACTTTAATTTATTACACTCATTTTGAATAATTTTTATTTTTGGATAATAATTTACCACGTTCTTTTAATCTTATTCATATTTTTTAACTTTTATTCACTTTTTTCTTAAGTTACACTCTAATCTCTTTGATGCAAAATCAAATGAACAAAGTAGTATTTTCTCTTATAATTCCAATGTCTTCTTAAAAAACAATCGTTTATAATGTAGGCGAGAATGTAAGTTTTAAAAATTTTGCTATTCGAAGTATACTAATAAATCCTAAAATAATTATTTTTGTAAGTAGTGAGAGTTAAATCTTTATCATAATGAGAGATTGTAAGTGTTTTACAGCCGGTGCAAGATAAAAGGAATAATAGGAGTATAGCACAGCACAATAAACCAAACCAATAAGTAAACTACAACATGAAAGGAGAAAGTCAAGGACTAAAACTCGTCGCCCCCTAGTATAGATGTGTGTTAAGGATTTGGGCTAGATGGTATTTGTGCTATTCACAAGGCCTATACAATTTGATGTTCATAAATTTTTGTATGATGAGAGGGTTTTAATGTAAGATATGCCTTGTATTTGGATTAAATAGTCTAATAATAAAAACTTTTAGCTTATAGACTTCTTATTTTGAGATCTTCTCACCGTGAGACGGCCAGCCTCAACCCACCCAAGGCTTGTATTTATGGTTCTAACTCCTAACCAACATTCAAACATAGCTCTCTTATTAATTGAAATTTGATAAAAGATAAATTTTTTGTAAAAAATTCCTAACATAAAATTAAAAAATTTTAATTCTGAAAATAAGCGTCTCCTTGTCAAAGCTGAGATCGAGTATTAGCTCATTGTTAGTAACAACGAACAAAGAAACCGGTCAAAAAAAGTCAAAATTCTTTGTTTGTTGTTCCTAACAGTGAGAAGACATTGTCATAATGTTTGAAGAGACATAAAAAATTTCATGTTTGTTCATTGTAGCAAACAAAGTCATGGTAATTTTTTTCTCTTATTCGCTGTTAATAACAGCGAACAAATCCTAACCTTAGACTCGAACATGAAAACACTTATTTGGGGAATTAAAAACTTTTGAAACTTATTTTAGGAACTTTTGGGTAAAAAAAAAACTTATTTTATTCAATTTTTCTTCTTAATTCAGCTTAGGCATCTCATTCATAAACGTTATTTATCTTTAACTCTTAAGTTGCATTTTATTCTTATTTTATACGCTAAAATTGACATACCCTCGGGCCTAAGTCCCTTTGAATTGGAACAAGGACATTTTGCACAATGTTTAAGGATATATGTGATCATTCAAATTGTTTGGATCACGTTAATAAGGAAAGAAACTAAGTAGATGGAAATTATAGAAAGTGGTAAAGATATTTTCATATAAGTAAATTGTGGCAAAGTAAATAGATGCACTAAAATGAAAAATATAACAATTTTAAAGGAAGAGAGGATACAGGCAAGTGATAACTTATTTAATTCATTTTAATATAAATTTTATTAATATTAATTTTTTTAATAATTTTTAGTTATCTGTAGATAGAGATATTTAAAAATGAACTAGTGTTGGATATTTAAATGATACATTTTAAAAATACAAATGAAGCGATGCATTTCTTTGCGAAATTATGCTTGTCTTGGGCGATGGATGTGTTGTTTGATCAAAGTATGTGTGGGTAATAATTAGTTACCATCCATTCTCTATTAATAAGGATGATACGTGACTGACCAAGCTCAATACTAATTAATTAATTGTATTTAATTCTTGAAATTTGCTGTAGCATTTTTTACTGCACATGCACAAGAGAACATTATCAATATTAGCCTTTTCATTTGCCTCGTCTTAAATCAGGGCCGTCTAATTTATTTTCGAATTCCGATGTGAAAGATTAAAAGGACCTTGGACCTCTAAAAATCTAAAGCATAATAATTAACACTCCATATAATTTCTTTTTATTTTGCATTGTTGATATTTTAACTATTTTATAAAAAAGCTTTATAACTCGTAGTATTACATAGCAAAAAATGTAAATTATACTTAAATCTAGTTCAAATTAATATCAACCTAGTATATGAAAATATACTTTTTGGACCCTGAAAAATTTAAGGCTTTAAGCAATAACTAATTTTGCCCAAACTCATCGACGACCATGTCTTACCTGCTCACCATTACTCCAATATAAAGGTCCCAAAATGTTATAAATTGAAAATGCATAATAATTATATAAGATAAATACTTTACACTTCGCAATTCAAAATCTATTTTAAATTAGTTGCTATATTTTCTATTTTCACACCATCCAACGCATTATTTTATTTTTTAATATCTTTATTTGTGAATAGTTAAAAATCATAAAAAAAATAATTATATTATAAAAATATACTTTGAGGCCAATAAAACGAGATTCTATTTGACTATATTTTTTCATATACATAATTAATATTGAGTGAAAAAACATTGACTGATGAATAAAAGATATTATACAAGTGTAGCAACTAATTTCAACCGCATCTGGATCAATAAGTATTTTTGTCAGTTAACAATTGGTTAAACTTAATTAGCCAATATACATATAAGATAAATAACAGACCATTCGAATATTATAATATATTATTAGAATATCATTTATTCTTATATTTTGTATAGTTTAGAAATACAACCATCATATTAAATATATCCTAGTTTCCATTAACCTAGATTGTAAACTCTTTTATATATTGTATAGAAGTATATTTCTATCGTCTTAGCTTCTGATATCATATTAATGAACCAACTCAACTAAAAACTTAAGTTGATAATTGAGACTTTTCAAACAGTCTTTCAAACAAACACAATAAGATAAAACAAACATTTATGTGAGACTTTCCAAAGAGTCTTTCAAACAAATGACAATCAAAACAAGAAGCTTGCTACAATGTGTTTTTTTCTTTTAAAATGGTGACATAGAGTTCTTATGAAGTAGCTATTTATTGTTCATATACAATGTATATAGGTGCCAATTCAAGTATAATGGTGTAGACTTTGGACCAACCACTCCAACTACTAACTCAAACATGTGGTATGCTTGTTAAGTCTTTACCATGTGGGACCTATTTATCATTTATAAATATTGTTTGATCATCACTTACCTTAGCCTTAAGGCCCTTAACCCACTATAATGAAAGCTCCAGCTACTAAATATCCCACCAGCCATCTATAGTGGACATATCCTCCCATTTAATGGACCCGTTTCTTTTCTTTGGTTAACATGATAGCAACTTCTAGTTTTCTATTGGTTTGTTTTGAGTTTGCTTCACTCTTTACGAAAATTATCCATATGTTTTAAAAAGAAATATTTTTTGAAATAAATTGAAATATATGGGTTGAAATTTTTGTAATTGATAGAGAATCATAAGTTGACCTAATAGTTAAATGTTTATTATTCTACTTATTAAAAAATTAAAATTCTATACTTCTTAATATTATCTATTCTTTAGAAGTAGGAACAGACTAAATGCAAAATATAAAGACATAAAAAAAACAAATACAATATTAGTGATTTACTCACCAATATTATTTATAATATACTAACATGATCATCATTCTTTTTTTTTGCTTTCTTAAAAGGTTTCCTTTTATATTACGTGGGTGTGGATCTATCAACCAAAGTGATTAATCATTAAATTTTGGAAGTTTGAAGTGCCCATACGGCCATATCATCCATACCTTATATCTAGCAATGACAAATTTTCTTTTAAATTTTAACACTTAGTGAATTAATTAATCAATTAAATTATTTCTTCACTATTATACATTTATACTTATACTGCTTCTTATACACTATTGTCGTCTCATTTATGTTTTTCTAAGGCACATATTTAATCATAAACATCTTAAATTGTATTTAATTAAAAATTATAAAATACTAATGTTAATTAAACTTATATAGAAACAAATCAAACAAGATTTTATTCAACTATTATTTAACTTATATATTAAAAATAAAATATAAATTAAAACTGATCGATTTATAGTATAAAAAATCAAATGAAACATTAATACTAAAGGAGGGAATATTAATTACCACAAGCTAGTTTCTTATTTTTTGTACTGGCTAGTACGTACGTGACATGTTAATTAATTAGCTTTAATATCAATAAAATAAATGTCTAACAATCAAGAAAAAGATAATTTGTTTATGTTGTGAAGCAATTTTAAATTATCAGGATTATTTGTAATGATGAAAAAATCTACTAAAACTGTTATGAATGGTATGTGTGACTTGATTGCACAAATTAATGTGTGTATTCATGTGTATGACTCTTGGTTTGTGGAATCTATATGGGATGTAATTATGTGGAGAGTATTCATGAAGAATTATGGGTGTTAATGAAGATTAATGAAGAAGTAGAAAGGGTTTGATTTATTGTAGCTCAATAAGAATTCTGACAGAGGAAGCAGAGAGGTCGCTCGACCTACCCGCTCGACCGAGCGAGCTATATTGGTAGGTCGAGCGGTCAGACAGAATGCTTAAGAATGTAGCTGATGTTCGCTCGACCGAGCAAGCTCCCTGTTCTGGTCGAGCGGATCCTCTGATGTGCATGGGATGCTGTTTTTCAACCTTTCAAGTCCTTGGAGTTATTTCATATTATTCATTACTCTATATTAACTATGTATTCAAGTGAACTATTGATATTCATGTACCCAGTACTATATATAGAGCTCTCATACTCACACATCAAACACATCAAACACAACCCCTAAGCCAAACACATAGCCTTTTGTTTTTTATCTCTTACTCAATTGTAATTCTTCATTAAGAAGTGTTGTTTATACTCTTTTGATATAATATAAACAGAAACTACACACCACGGAGGACCTAGCCATCATTGGGTGAACCTCCTTAAATCCTTGTGTCTATTTTGATTAGTTTACATTGTCAAACGTTGTTTTGTTCATTGTTGTTTGTATCGTTCTTAGCATCGTAACGGTTTTGGCAAACATTCTCAAAAACAATGGTAATGGGGGTCTTAAAAAAAAGCATGGTAGGATATGGTACTAAATTATACTCCCAACGTTCTTTTTTGATCTTTCACTTTGGGTTTTTCACACATATTAAGGAAGATAGAATCTTTGGGTTGTAGTGGGTATTATTTTAATTAAATAGTAGGGTGAAGTAATGATTGTATTGGAAGTATGAGGTTGTATTGGGTATTATTTTAATTAAATAGTAGAGTGAAGTAATAATTGTATTGAAAGTATGAGAAAGAAAATAATTATAAATAAAAGAAAATGGGTACATTAAAAGAAAATGGGGGTTTTTAAGGGGTAAAAGTGGGATAAAAACTTTCTAAAAATAGAACGTATTCTAAAGTGGAAGAACTTTTGAAACTACCCATTATAGTAATGTAGAAGATCAAAAAAGAACGGAGGGAGTAGTATTAATATAAGACTTTAGGATTTCTTAATCTTTACCGAAACACAACAAATATAGACAGTTTGTCACACTCTTCAAATTCAAGTTTTTGCATTACGCTTTTTCTTTTTTTTTTTTCAAAGGTCTAGTATCTTCTAACCATATATAGTTCACTACGATAACAAGGTTATGATCTTGTGGTCAAATTGCAACATATTAAATATTGAACCATATGCGAGTCTCACACTAAGACCCACCAATAATAATCATCACCCTCGTATAAAATAGTTTTTTAATAATGCTGATTTATTTTGGTGGTAAATAGTTTGTTTTGATTGCATAACAAATATCAGTAAGTTTGTTACAACTTTTTTTGATATTTAAACACCAATACTGGTGCTATAAATATTGAATCTTAAATCCGACTTTAATTATGTATTTTTAGATTTTGTGCCCTTAACAAGTGCGTCGTGTAAAAGGAGCCGAGTATAATTTTCACTAACTATCATGCAATTCTCAAGCTTTAAGATGTAAGAAGTATTTTCTCCGTTTATTTGGATTTATCTAATTTAATTTAAAATATTTTTTATAAAAAGTGATTAACAAGGTAAATTTAAAATATAAAGGGATGAAATAGTAGATAAAACAGATAGAAACACTATAATATCATTTTTATGCGAGGGAAAAGGGACGAAAAGCAGGGGGCATGTTAGGATATCATTATCAATGTTTTGTGGAGAGGATTATGGTAAAGATGGGACTAAAAGCACTCTTGTCCTCGTCTATTATTATTATTATTATTATTATTATTAGTATTACTATAATAATAATAATAATAATGATAATAATAATAATAATATTATTATTATTATTATTATTATTATTATTATTATCTAATATTATTTTTCATTTTATTTTTATTATTTAAGAAAAATAAAATAATAACGATAATCATGAAAGATGTAGAAAAGAAAGAATTGGATTATGTCATTATCGATTTACCAAAAATTTAGCTAACAAGTGGAGATGCACACGTGCAAGTCTTGACCAAAAAGGCCTCATGTTATTAGGGGCAAGTGGGCAACCTATGAAATAAATTAATAATAACATGTTAATTAATCCTTACTTGCAAAATGATAACCATCCAATCTCTTAAATATATGAGAATCATAACTCTTAAAAGTATCAATTTTTTGTTTTAAAAAAACACGTTTTATGTAAATAGCGATAATTATTTGTTAATTTATCAGTATTTTTTTTTGGAAAAAATTTTTGTTAAACAGGTAACACTTTTTGCTAAAAAGTAATACCTTTTTGAGTAAAAATTATCACTTTTTAACACCTAGTTCAATTTATAACATGGTTTTCATAATTCTCATAATAAGATATATATATATATATATATATATATATATATATATATATATATATATATATATATATATATATATATATATATACTTATTTATTTATTTATTGTAAATCAAAAACATATACTAATATAGAGGGCGGAACATCACATGTGTAAAAAAAATTAACTATCATTTTTTAGGGTCATATGTTATAATTTACAAATTTCAATAGTAATAAATGTTTTAATTAAATAAGCAAGTTATAGTCTAAACAATCCGATATTATACCCCACATTAAGACCGGGATATATAACATATATATATGTAAAGCTAAAATTAGACATATTAAACATGAATTAAACGCTTATAAATTTGAAATCTATTATAAAATGTCTATACCTTATTATTTTACTTGTAAATTAACACTTACTAAATTTAGCTTTTATACTTATTAATATAAACAATTTTTAGTACTTTATGTACACAAACTTATGAACAAATGAAAGAAAATGGAAACCAATGTCTAGATGATCAAGGCATTAAACTTTTTAAATTTATTCCTTGTATTAATTGTCCTCACATGCAATCATATCCTTGTAAGTAACTAGTAAGAAAACCAAATCTAACACCACATGGAATTATTACTGGTTAAGAAATGGAAAAAAAAAAAAAAAAAAAAAAGCCACCATACACTAACATGATCAAAGCTAAATTAGATTCTTTTATTTTATTAATATTAATATTTGATTATTAATTTATTTTATAATTATATTTATTGAGAGATTATCTATCTTTATGAGAGAGTGAAAAGTAGGTGGAATATAACTCCAAATTAAAGGCAAGTTTGGAGAATCAAACATCGATTTTGATAGTGTAGGAATATATATTTAAATATTAGATATATACTTTTATTGATGTACCTTCTAGTTTTGGTAAGACTCTCTCCTTTTGCTTTCGGCCATGCATGTTGGGTATTAAGACAAGGTTTTCTAGATCAAATTAAAGGATTTTTTTTTTTTAAATATAGATTAGAGTAAAACTATTTATATTACTATTGCTATTAAAATTATAGATACAAAAAAGCAAGTCATTTTGTATTAATCTCATCCATAAAATAACTTATACTACATTAAAATAAAGTTTAAAAATATGTTTTCTAATTTCTATTGATGATGAAAATAATTAATAAAAACTAAATTATATTGATATGAGAGTAAAAGTAATGAGTTCAATTCAATATAACTTAAAAAGCAATACCAAATAAGATATGAATAGTATAGAAATAATATATATGAATTATACTATAAATATAACATATTTGTATTGTTATTCAGTACCAAAAATGCCCAATATAGCAAGTTTAGATTAAATTATTTATTATTTTTCTTCTTATATTCTCCTAATCTTTAACATTAATAAAATTTTCATATAAAAAATAGAAATATAAGTATGAAAATAGGTATAAATAAAAAATTTAAAAAAAATGTACGATGAACAATGATAAAAAGGTGGGCAGTAGCCAGTAGGTAAGTAGTGAAAGTAATGAATAAGGGTCACGAAAGTCACGTGCCTACCCCGCCGTAATAAAATCACGAGTACCTTGTATTCGCATTTGCATTTCTCTGACCATTCCGTTCATTAATTTAAGGTTCCTTTTTTGCAGTTAAATCTTTACAATTATGTTCTTTCTTTTTTTCCTTCTTTTTGCCACAATAACTACACTAGACATACATATCTATGTTTCATGTTGTCCTAGTTAAATAGACTTGTACAATTGTCAAATAGAAGAATAATCTTGTTTTAAATAGTAAATTTAGTATTTTTGTTCGAGCGAAATTAAGATTTTGAATCAGGGGCCAAATAGTCGATATACATATACTCGTAAATAATTTACTATATAAAGGCTGGTTAAACTATGAAAATTTTAAAATCATGTAAGTAAAAATTTTCAAATGGAATTGAAAATTCCCTATAATTATCCCCGTTGGAAAAAAAAAAGTATTTTTGACTCCATATATTCGCCTAGTAAGTCTAAAAGAATATCATTAAAATTAAGATAGCAAAAATATAAACACATACAGTAAAAAAAATGACATAGATCCTATGATGTCCTTTGAAATCTCAAATAATATATAAGAACTTTTTAGATCCTATGGTGCAAGTCCAAAAGGATGACATAGAGAGTGTGACAAAAAAAAAAGCTTTATTCCTTCTATACTAAATTACTAAATATTTAAGATCATTTGATATTTTGGTCTATTTCACTTATTTTATGGTTATTTTGTTTTTTTTGGGCTTAAAGCGAAAGGTGAAAAGACTTTTAACAACTTAAAGCGTAATGAATAATACAATACTTCCTCATATTTTTTTCCTTTTCTTTTCTCTCTCCTCTCTCTAAAAAAAACCCTAATCTCCATAGTTGGTTTGGGGCTATTATCAACCTTCTGGTTAATGATAAGCCCCTAAATTTATCCATTTTAAGCTTTTTAAATATAATTAGAATAAATATTTGTCCTCTCCCAACTGAAAAGTTGTTCTACCCATTCATAGGGTTGATTCTATCCATATATTGTGTTTTGATCTCTCTCTCCGTGAGAGTTTGGAGTTATGAAGTTTGGTTTGTAATTGATTTTTTCGTAGAGATTAATGCGATAATGCAGCAGACACCAAAATTGCAATTACCATCAACTACATCAAATTCAATTTTATCTCAAGACTACAACAGATCGAAAGACCCCCTTGTAGAAGGCTGTGTCAAACAACGATGTGAAAGAGGATATTGAGAATCGTCAGATCTCATATACAACGATCGTAGTTTTGTTAATTTTGAATTATCTTTGGTTAAATTTATTATGTACTTGTTAATTTTATCTCTGATGTAGATGTCGTATGACTCTTTATGAATGAATCAGGTATTATTCAAAAAAAATATATACTCCCTCATATTCTTCCTACTTGTCTCATTTATTTTTTCCGCCAATATTCTCTAATCACTCTTAATTTATATTTTATTCTTAATCTCTAATTTAAAATATAGTCAAGTGAGATTTTATTTTAGTCGTCTCAATGCAAGGATTCTCAAGATTAATTTTTCATAATTTACAATTATGCACAATTAGAGATATTAATGGCTAGAATGTTATCTCGGCAAATGTGAACATTCAATTGAGACAAGTAGGTTGAATAGGAGGGAGTACTTTTAACTATATTATGAATAGCACTTGATCTTATATTATGAATAGCAATAATAAGTAATAACTCATATTACTTGGCAAAAATGCAAATTGTATCTAAATTTAATTCATATTAATATCAACCATGTGAACATGAAAACTACATTTTTGGACCTTAAAAATTTTGGGCCCTGAGTGATAGCCCGCTTTGACATAGTTAATCGATGCATATACTTATTTTGCATCATTTTTGACTTTTAGATAATAATCCGTCACTTTCTTTTTATTTATACATTTTAACTATCTTTTAATTTCATTAGTATAATTTACTCTCTATTTATTTATTACTAAAATATTCATCTTTTTCTTAATAAAAAACACTTTATTTCTCTTTGGTATTAATTTAAGAAAAACAAATAGTATCTAATTATTAGTGTCACGTAGTAATAAGTAATATTCTTAAAGTGATATTAATTATTAATCTCTTGTATATAGAATTATTAGGTTGTTTTGGGTTCATTAATGTGATTATTTTTGAAAGACATTTGGAAATAAAAAAGATAAGTCAATCAAGAAAAGGTAATAATATGTATTTATACTAATTTTCTGTTCTTTTGTATGTAATTATATACCTATGAAAAATTAATATTGTGTTTTGATGTATATAAGAATACTGGTTGATTTAGTAAAAATCAATTGAAATTAGTAAAAGTTAATAATTGTAAAAATCAATTCAATAAAAATAAGTTACTATTAGTAAAAATTTGTAGTAAAATTAAATTTTAATCAATAAAAATTAATTTTTATTTTCGCTTAATATATAAAAAATTCATTTTTTGTTCTGAAATAAAAATAATATTATCTCACATGGCGTCAAGTTTCCAACAATGAAAGGGCATAATAGTAATTCAAAGACATCCTCCGTGTAATCCGTTATACGCACAAGCGGCACAAACAACGCACAACAGAATAACAGCAAGTATCTCAAATAAATTATATCATTTTATTCTCTCTCCATTAAAATTAAAATACATAATTCACGAATCATTTTGTTTTACTCTCCATTTCTTTTCTTTACACATCAAGAGAGAGAAACAACATTTACGTGAATTCAATCCGTTTTCAGTTTTCATCTTATTTTTTCCATTGATCTCCTTCTTCACTGATTAAATTCTACTCAACTGGATTTGTTCGACGAAAATCGGTGCCTTTCATGATCTCTAGTGGTTAAATTCGTTGTGTGTATTAGATCTTGTTTTCCTGGACTCTTTTGGCGGTTGTAAATTTTTTGAAGGTTTTCCGGTGGACTAGAACAGAATAGTTGAGAAATTGCGGTTTTTCGGTGGAAACAGCAGTATATTGAGAAATTGCGATTTTTCGATGCAATGATGGCGAGAGTGAATAATAGCGTCGAAACTGTTAACGCTGCTGCTGCGGCGATCGTCACCGCTGAAAGCCGTGTTCAACCTGTCTGTGTTCAGGTAAATTTGATTTTCGTTAATTTTATCGATTAATCTCCTTTTTTGTTGATTATCTTTTTTAGTATATGTATTGATTCTTTAAATATTTTTTGAGTTATGATGTAGTGAAGAACACATAATTGAATATCAAAACGCGTGAACAGTAAACTAAGAGAGTGTTGATATATCTCGATATTGATAATTGATGTTTAAATCAAGAATTATTTGTTCCATAGAAAAAAAAAATTGAATCATGTATTTTTAGAGATTCATGCTTTAACTGAAAAAGAAAAGTGAATTATTCATTAAATGAGGCGGTAAAGAATTTAGGAGCTGTTGTAAGAGAAGATAATTTGGTCACTTTTTGCAATTGTAGTGATTGATTTAATCTCTTGAATCTTGAGACTTCTCCTTTAATTTTGAGTGATGGTTGAAATAAGTATGATTATCAACTTTATGGAAGTAAACTTACTTTATACCTACTTAGAAGTAGCCTTTTTCATAGTTAAAAAGGTAATAACTTTGCTTTTGATTGCGAAATTATGGTTTTTTTTAAACTTGTGTAATTCTGTGAAAAAGCTATTAAGGTAACTATTATTAGTTAGTTGCCTCGGGAGAAGGAGAAGATGCGGCCGATGTTTTAAGATATTGTGATTAGTTGAGTTGAGTTGTTAGGTTGGTAGATGTCAAATGTGATACTATTGATAAGAACTGTGGACTTGTTTAAGGTTTTATTAGTTTTTTATGCGAAAGCTAGCTTGTTTTGGAATTTGATGAGTTTTGCTTAGTGTGAGATGGGTTGTGCAAGCTGGAAGTCCAGCTACTATGAGGTACTAACATGAATTCATGATTAAATATGAAGCGACTTGAAATATTTTCGGAAAACGTTTTATCTTTCCACTTGCCTTTGACTGCGAGTTGACCTTATTATACTTCACTAGAATTGATTTGTCCGTGATGAAGTGTGTTTGGCATGCTGGAGATTTTGGATGGGCAATCTGAAAGCTTTGTTGGAATATGCAACTTACTGTGGAAATCAAGTAGGATTGTTATATGCGGACTGAGATTTCAAGTTGAAATGATTTTTTTCTGAATTTGGAGATGAAGCCACTGTTTATTGATGTCACTTTTCCTAGAGAAAAGTTTGAAATTTTATTGTGTAGGTTGATCATGGACGTGTAGTAAATTGTTCTAGATAAGTCTATTATGCTTGTTCTCAGCATTCTATTCTCAGAATAAGAATGTTACGGTATTTTGACCACCCAAAGTAGATTTTTGACCACCTAAGGTAGATACAAAGTTAGAAGGAACTTGACTTAATCCTAAATCTGAATTTCTGAGTCTAGGTCTCTGTGTTACCAGATCAGAAACAGGGAATGCTTCGTTGATCTTTGACCCTCTTTTATCTGACAGTTGAAGAACATCTTGAAAGTTGAATACTTAGTAGCTAATGGGACGATTATCAAAATTTACAAATGTGATGAAGCTAGAATAGTTTGATTGCCCTTGAAGAACTTTATGATTGAAGAAAAAATATTGTGCTTTCTTTCGATCACCAGTTGCTATGTGTTACTCAGAGCCTGGGTTTATCTGATTGTTTCCAATATTGTGCCCTGCATTATTTTAACCTAGTTGTTAGTCAAATATTTTTTACAAGCATCTTTTTTTGTGAGTATAATTCTAAATAAAGTATTGGATGATGATTACAGAAAAGAAGATGGGGAAGCTGTTGGAATCTCTATTGGTGCTTCGGTTCTCTCAAAACCAGCAAGAGGATAAGCCATGCTACCCTTGTACCCGAGCCTACTGTTACTGAGACTGCAGTGACTGTTTCTGACAACCCAAACCCTTCAACATCTATAATATTACCATTTATTGCACCTCCATCGTCTCCTACATTTTTGCAATCAGATCCACCAACAGCTACTCACTCTCCAGGTGGATTGCTGACGATAACTCCTCTTTCTGTAAATGCTCTTCAGTCTCCTGGACAAGCACATATTTTCACCATTGGCCCATATGCCCATGAGACTCAGCTAGTCTCACCCCCTGTACTTTCTGCCTTCACCACGGAGCCATCTACTGCTGCTGTTACTCCCCCTCCTGAACCTATGCAATTCACCACTCCATCATCTCCTGAAGTTCCATTTGCTCAATTGCTCACCTCTTCACTCAACCGTGCAAGGAGGAACAGTGGAACCAATCACAAACTTGCACTATCCTGCTACGAAGTCCACCATCTCATATCCCCTGGCTCAGTAAATTCTACGTCTGGCACGTCATCACCTTACCTTGATAGACGTCCAATCCTTGAGTTCCGCATGGTAGATGCTTCCAAGTTGTTTGACTCAAAGAAATTTTCTACGCACAAATGGGGTTCAAGACTAGGATCTGGATCAGTTACACCAGATGGTACAGGATTTGCCCCTTATGACCCTCTACCAGTGGAGAACCAAATTTCAGAAGTGGCATCACTTGCTAACTCGGAAAATGGTTTGCTGGCTGCGGAGGCTCTAGTCGATCACAGGGTCTCATTTGAGCTTTGTCGGGAAGATATTCCAATAGTTCTTGAGAAGGCAGTGGAAGGTGAGCAGGAAACTAGGGATCAATACGCAAGAAGCAATGATGTTGTTCCACACAAAGCCGAGAACTGCTTCCTGTGTTCTCAAGAGGGCTTAACCGAAAGCCATGAGACAACTTCAGGTGTAACAGAGGATTGTCTACACAAGAAGTCCTCTATCTCTCTCGGATCAGTCAAAGAATTCAATTTCGATAGTAGCAACAGAGAATCTATTGCGCAATCAAACCTTACCTCAGAGTGGTGGGCTGATGAGAAAGTCGGGAAAGATATTAGTGGTCAAAACAACTGGAGTTTCTTTCCAATGCTTCAGCCGGGAGTCAGCTGACTATCCCTTTTCGTAATGGCTAAACCTTAGCCATTTAGCACTCCATACTCGCAGTAAGTCAATCAACAGACGGACTTAATTTTGTTCATACAAAGATACAATCTTCAACCGTTTTACAAACTCCGACAATGGATGATGAACAAGCACAAACTATCCTGGATTGAGAAATAGGTTTGCGCACTCTTGGTATGACAATCACTTGACCTTATTTTTTCTCATTATGTTATACATAAATTAGGATTTTGTTATTAGCATCCCTTCTTGAATGTATGTATAATTATTATTCAACAAAAATGATGATAACTCTATCCTATCCAATATGAAAAGCATAGCTTTATTTGTATCAATTTCGGCTACTATTTGGTCTATGACTTGTTTGTGGCTTTGTGTCCTAGGGCAGCACACTGAAACACATACATTATACGCACTTATTTTAGTAACATAAAATTTTGGTAATGGCTTAGTGACCAACTTATTACTTTAGTTGACTTATAGCATATTAAATTGGGAAAATTGTAAAAATATGATTCATAAATAGCTTTTACAAAAAGTTAACTTTTGACCCTTGGCAATATATAAACCACATTTGGTCACTCTGTTTCTTTATGTAGTATTTGCTACAAGAAGTACATAGAACTCTCATTTTGATTTTTGAGCTGCAGCAAACTCTAGGGAGGAAGCATCCACTTAAACAAACATGAATTAAAACCATTTGCTACTCACCTAAGTTGAAATAGCCATGGCTATAAGACTAGGGGTGGATCTTTTAAGCAACCTAAAGGGGCCTGCCTCTATTCCATGCCAATAATTTTTTTGGGTTAATATTTAAAAGTAAAATATTATCTACTAATAGGAAAATGTATATTTAGTATTCACAAGTAGAGTTTTTGAATTATAGGTTTGAGTGTATGTGAATGTTTTAACTCTTTCAAACGTGAGATCCCTAAGTGATGTAAGACTCTTTTTCATCATACTTGTTATACTTTTTTTATTTAGCTGTTTTAAATTACTTGCTTGATTATTATTTATGGCAAAATTTAACTATATAAATGTTTATTTTGTCCTATTTTTTCTTTACACCTCTTTTTACATCTTTCTATTTAGAAATTATAGTATTTTTAATGTAAAAATACTAATTTTTTAATTCTTGTGTAAAATGCTTATGAAGCATGGAAAACAGAACGAAAAAATATTTTGTAAGAAAAAAATATTAATAATTATAGCAATTTCAAAAACATGGTTTACTAGAGTATTAGTTAGAATGAAAGTGCAGTTTGAGTTAGCACAGAAATGAAAGTAAGAGTAGATTTGGATGGAGAATTTAGTGGGATAATATATGAGCTTTATAAGAAGTTGCATGAACCATTCATTATTGATTAGTTCCCCTGTTTGTTCCTCGTTACAGGCTGTACCCATAAAGCTGATAGAGAATAGGTGTAGGAGTATAAAGTTATTCTGGTCCTACCTTTTTCTCTTTAAATTACTGTACAAGTGACTGCGGACGTCTTTCACCAATTCTCCTGCCCATATCTTTTAGATAGATTTAAGTATTTAACGCTTTTCTTACTCTTTCTTTTTAAGTTTATAAAAATTTCCCTTTCTAATTTTAGTTCACATATTTTATGTTTTTCTTAATCAAAGAAAAATAAAGTGATTTTTAAGAAGTATAAAAAATTTTGATATTTTATTTAGCGCAATATAGGTAAATTTAAATGATAGGAGATAATGAATTATGTAGTGATACTTTATTTATTTTATAATATTTGCTACATTTTTTAAATTACTTGTTATATTAATATTTTTGACAAAAAATAACGACATAAAAGTCTAGTGCCCTTGCTTTTATTATTTTATCCTTTTAAGTTTTTTTATTTAACTCAAACTTATCTCATTTTCTGAGGTTATTTAAGTCTTTTTTTCAATAAATATTCTCTTATTTTTTGAGCATAGTTGAAATGTAGCAATAAATACAAAACGGAGAAAGTATTAAAAGAGAATTTAAATATTTAGATGAGATTAAAATAAGGTGGTACGGTTTATTTATAAATAAGAAAACGACGCAAAGTAAGCAGAACAATTTAAAATGAAAATTAAAGCAAATTGAGTGGGGCAGAGGAAATAATACTAGTAAATAATATTCTTTTCATCTCATTTGATTTGCATCTCTTTTATTATATATGATGTAAATATTAGTTTGTAATTGGTGAAAAAATTAAATAAAAAATAAGGTAAACGAATGAGTGAATGCGATCAAAGGAAAAAACGAATTTGTGGATGCAATTACAAGAAAATTGTGATAATTATTATCAAAAAAACAAAATCATTACAAAGTAGGTGGGACAATTCAAATAAGAAATGTGGTGATCTACAACTAATCCAAGTCTAATTTGAAGTTACTTCATGATCGGCATTCGGCTCATCAACTTGAAAATGTAGATAATTGAACTCAGCTTGCAACCATATGTTACTGACCAAAAATTCAATTTATTTGATTTGTAATCGACCCAACCAGAAATAAAAAGTATAACCGCTTAGGATTATATTGTATTTAGTTTTATCGTATCTAATATAAAACATGAATTGAGTTAAGTTTAACTTGACGTATATATATTAGGCAAAACTTGACTCAAAATGACTAGAAATCTAATTTGATTTAACCTTACTTATACTTGATCCGATGCACAATTGAACTTGAATGAACATGAGGATTTATTTGAAGAGAATTACCAACTTTGAACTTAATTAAACTCAATATCTCTAAGTAGATCCATTGAAATTTAAGTCGTTTTAAGTTTTAACTCAATTTGAATTTATTTCACATGTAATTTGATGTTGACTTGATGGAAATTTAAATACTGGTCTAGGTGAGACATTTGAGTTGATGTAAAACAATTATAAATAAATATGACCCAATTTAATATATGATCCAAAATCCAATTTAGTAACTAAATTTCTATCTCTACTTATATACATTTTTTCAAATTTCCAATTCATGTGGTGGCATCATAGGTCATTTATATAGGAGTTAATGAAGATGGTTCAAGTGTGCAAAGGAAGATCAGTGATGCGTCTGTGAGAAAGTCGAAGAACGTCATAATTGATGAAAAGAGATGTCTTATTAGACCTAAGAAAACGCAAAAAAAAAAAACAAAAATTAGGAACAAAATAAATGAATTGCAGCATTCTGAGAATCTGGCCAGAGATACAACAAGTTTAAGACATTGTATTCACGTCGTAGACCATCGATTCTTTGGTTTATATTTGCTACGTGTCTAGCATTGTCTAGTCCTTGCTTGTCTTTCATTATATTTGCAGGTACTCCTGATCGAGACGAGGGTTTTGTTGGCTACATCTTCTTTGGAAGGGTATTGTTGGCCACATCTTCTTTGGAAGGGTATTGTTTATTGTCTTTTATTCCTTCTCAGTCCCTGATCATATCTTCTATGAGCAGAATAAACACCAAATATAATGATGATGGTAAATGGTGTTCGTTGTTATTAATAGCGATCAAGTTATGCTCTATTCAAAAAGTCAAAAAAAGCTTTGTTCATTGTCAGTTACAACGAACAATCATTTAATAAGTTGGTCAACAGGAACGTCGTGGTCACTTTACAACAACGATCAAAGCCTTCTTGTTGACTTTTGACTAGCTTTTAACTCTAAAGTGATGGATTTGAGAGGAAAAAAAAGCAAATGAAGTACATAGTAGGAAAAAGGTGGAGGCAAAGTAGAGATTCATATAGCTATTTTTCACTATAAATATTAGTAAAGCAAGTAATTTTAAATGATCAACAAAAATATAGTAAGTTTAATAGAATAGAGGATAAGTAAAGATTTAATTAAAATCAAAAAGTAATTTTAGAGCTTTATAATTTTTTATTGTTGATGGGCTTGCAAACCTTGAAAAATCACAACATATAAAAATACTGCTGTAAACTAAAACAACAGTAAAATAATTTTAAAATCCTCAACTATAAAAACTCTCACAAATAAAAATCAACGAAACTATTGCATATAAATTGAGCACATTATTATTATTATTCAAATTATTGAACATTTTGCAATCAAAAAAACTAATTGTGTCACGACCTCAAATTTAAATGCAAAAATAGACTAATAATAATTATCGGTTAGATGATCACAAAGTAAAGTTAATAGTTTCAGGAAGTAGGGATGCAAACGGGGCGGGCGGGGCGGGGATTGGAATTCCCATCCCCATCCCCATATGTTAATGCAATACCTATCCTCGTCCCCATCCTCACGGCGGGTATAATTTTTTTCCCCGTCCCCTCCCCGATGGGTTTGTACCTAAAATCATCCCCGCCCCACCACCCATCTGGATATCCATCCCCGTCTAATATCCATTTTTCCCGCCCCACCACCCGTCAAATCCTCGCTTAATACCCATCTGTGCCACATATTTATATTCAATCATTTGGGCCTTAAAACCCATAATACATATCCAAACTCCAAAGTCTCAAATAAACACACATCCAAAGTCTCAAATAAACTGGGGTTTCCCAAAATTTGAAAAAAAAAATTTTAAAAATAAATTTAGGGTTTCCCAAAATTTGTACATATCTTGAGGCGGGGCGGGGCGGAGCGGGGATGGGGCGGGTATCACCTAAAACCCATCCCCATCCCCATCCCCGCGGTGGGAATGAATTTTATACCCGTACCCGCCCCATGACCCATCAAACCGGGACCCATTCGAAACGGGGATGGAGCGGGTCTCCTATTAGACCCGCCCCGCCTGCATCCCTATAAGGAAGGGTAAATCGAGAATTACAATACAACATTGAAAAAAGATTTTTGTTTATGGACCTATAAGAGTCTAAATTTAAGATTTTTGATCAGTTTTATTATTTTGACAAGACCAATAAACATTGAGTCAAACGCTCATATAATTTAAGCTTTTTAACCGATTTTAAAAATGAACCACAATCATAGCTCTATGTGTAATACACCTCTAAATTTACGACCCAAAATCTCAAAAGACAATGAAATATGATTGTTACACCACCTCTCTCTTGGAGTGATGACTTAAAGGTGAGTATAAGCTAAAAAGACAAGATTACTAATATTTTATCTTCTCCTCACAAAATAACAAAATGTCAACTCAAAATTAGTAATTTTTTATAAATAAGATGAGAAATTAGACTTGCATATCTTTTC
The DNA here is from genome assembly GCF_026212465.1 of Amaranthus tricolor. NCBI lineage: Eukaryota > Viridiplantae > Streptophyta > Magnoliopsida > Caryophyllales > Amaranthaceae > Amaranthus > Amaranthus tricolor. The sequence goes on along the minus strand of NC_080048.1, from coordinate 3,143,505 downwards.
ATGTATTGTAATCTCTACTTTATTTAATTTGCCCTATTTTTATTTTTAATTTATCTTAATAAATTTATTTTATTTCCTAATCGTTCTCACATTCTATATTTTGTCTTATATATATATATATATATATATATATATATATAAATATATATATATATATATATATATATATATATATATATATATATATATATATATATATATATATATATATATATATATATATACTACTATTTTAATTAATTACTAGTGTAATGTCTATGTAATATGCAGGGAATTTTTGAAATTTTCATATATATAGTAATTTAATTATTTTGACCATTTTTTTAGCATAATTATTAATTATTTAGATACAAAAAGCCATTTAATAATTATATTTAAAAAATTTACATACTCGATCAAAGTAGATATTAAATTTATAATGTAAGTTGCACTCTAGAGTTATTCACAATAATTAAGCGAATAAGAAACAATATTTAATTAAGAAATAATTGAGCAAATAAGAAAACAGTATTTGATTAAGGAATAAAACAATAGTATTTAATTTGAAAAGATAATTCAACAAAGTGACACGTGGCAACCATAGGTAGAAGTATTTAATAAAGGAATAAGAAAATCGGCAATTAATTTGAGGAGATAATTCAGCAAAGTGACTCGTGGCAAATCGATCATGAGAATTTATCAACCTTCATTCTAAAGCCGCCACATGTCATATGGTTGCTGAATTAGTTATATATATATACTTCCTCTGTTCCATAATACCCGCTATATTTTCTATTTTTGTCAATTTTATATTACTTGCTACATTTCCGTTTTTAGTAATAAAATAATCATTTAAAGTTCTACCTACTCCTATTTTTATCCTACTCTATACTCTATACTCTATAATAAAATACTATACTATACTCTATAAAGTAATCTAACAACCTATTTTTCCTTTTTCTTTTTCAATTAACAATAATAAAAATACTATACTCTATAAAGTAAACAATTAGCTACAGTGTAGGTCAATCACTTTTTTTAATTCTCGTACTCATGTAAATGTAGCAACAATATCAGAACGGAGGAAGTATATATATATATATAATGATACTTTAACTTTTTAGTCTATGTGCCAAAACCACGCAAAATAGCTGACATGATGTACATGCAGTTCAAACCTACACCAAAAAACATCCACAAATGTGGTAAGTTAACCAGCACTTGACAACACTCCAAAGGCAGAAAGCAACTATACAAACCTTTAAAAACACAGGATACAACAAATAAATTAAAAAACATACAAATTTTGGTAAAAAATAAAATAATTCCTAAATTCCTTAACTTATTCAGTGTTCAACATTCAACGATTCCTGAATTGTCTGGTTTAATTTGTGGCTTACATGTATGTAACGTCTCAGTCTCCTCTTAATGGTCCTTCTCCTACCTTAAGCTATCACATTAAAGTGTATTTTTAATGTATATTTTTTTAAATACCCATATAAAATTTGGAATTATTTTTCAATAAAATAAAATAATACCAAATAAAATAACCCATTTTTATTGATAGTGATCACCTTCATATTTTACTAGTTTATGGCTGATTGTTTCAAGGAAGATTATATTCAAGATTGAATTTTTGCATCTGGGTATTTCTTTCTTTCCTTTTTTTTTTTTAATAAATTTGAGCTAGGATTTTTGTGAATCGAGTTAAGGTTGGAGAGTTCCTTACAGGCAAAAAGACGGGAATAAATCCTTCATGTATGTGGCTATTTTGATTACTTTTTTGTTGTGGAATATATTGATCATTATTGTTAGCAATACATGATTTTTATTTGGCAACTATTTTGTTGGTTATAACTACATGATTGTTTTTGCACTTTCTACTAATTTTTTTAGACTACTCTGTTCCTTATGAATTTGCTACATAGCCAAAGTCATAGTTATATTATATAGCAAATTTAAAGAGATAAATAAACTGTATTTTAAAATATCTGTCTCAAGTTGCATTTAACAAACTTCTCTTTAGTACTTGTGTAATGTGTAGCAACATGTGTTATTTTCAGGATGTTACTGTTTAGTTCTGTAATTGGATCTCAAAACTGTGCATACAAGTTCTAATCAAGATGCCTTGAATATTTGTACATAAGAGAAGGATCAATGGTTTATTAGATCATCGAGAATCATAGGTTGGCCTAGTATATAAAGGCCTTCTTTTTCACTTCGGGAAAAGGAATCGATTCCACTCCCCCTGTTGTCTGTAGGAGATTCACTAGCCTTAACCCGACAAAAAAGGGTTTACAAGATCAACAAATTTAGTAAAAAAATGGCTATGGAACCTACAATTAAGCTTGTTTTAGGCTCAATAGCCTTTGGAGTCTTTTGGGTATTAGCAGTTTTTCCTGCTGTCCCTTTCCTACCCATTGGAAGAACAGCAGGATCACTCTTAGGTGGTATGCTTATGGTCATATTCGGAGTAATATCCCCCGATCAAGCCTACGCCTCAATCGATCTTCCTATACTCGGTCTCCTTTTCGGTACAATGGTAGTTAGTGTGTACCTAGAAAGAGCTGATATGTTCAAATACTTAGGTAAATTACTTGCTTGGAAAAGTAAAGGGGCTAAAGATTTGATTTTCAGAATCTGCATAATTTCTGCAGTGTCTAGTGCCTTTTTCACAAATGATACTTCTTGTGTTGTTTTAACTGAGTTTGTATTAAAGATTGCTAGACAACACAATTTGCCCCCTCACCCCTTTTTACTTGCACTAGCTTCTAGCGCGAATATTGGATCCTCGGCAACACCAATTGGCAACCCGCAAAATCTTGTGATCGCGGTCTTAAGTAAGATTTCATTCGGGGAATTCTTAGTAGGGATTCTCCCGGCTATGATTGTGGGTGTTTTTGTAAACGCGTTGATCATAATAGGCATGTTTTGGAAGTTGTTATCGACTTCAAAAGATGAGGAAGATTCGTGTTCAGAATCAGTTGGTCAAGATGAATTTACTTCTCATAGATTTTCGCCCGCCACAATGTCACATATATCTCCTTCTGGTTCTTTGATATTGGATGGGAATCATACTTTTCCGGGTGTAAATGGAGTATCGGATCATGTAGAGACTTTAAGAAACCGTCTAAATGTGTCTGATAACGAAATCCATAGTGCGGATTCTTCTCGAAGAACAGGGGAATTTCAGCAAGCTGAGAGAACCGAAAGTGTAAGAGACGGGTTCATTACACAGTTGATGTTATTCGTTAGGAAAGCAATGAATGAAAAGTCGAAGCATGTAGTTTGGAAAGTATGTGTGTATCTTATCACTATAGGCATGTTAATCGCGTTGTTAATGGGTTTGAATATGTCATGGACTGCAATGACTGCTGCATTGGCTCTTATAGTGCTCGATTTCAAGGATGCTCGCCCTTCACTCGAAAAGGTAATAACCCGAATCTTTGTTTATATCCGTCCTTGACTTGTAAATCAATACAAGATACTTGAATAGAAAAACCCGTTGAACCGAGAATCATAGGTTGGCCTATTGGTTGAGAGTGAGACTTTCCATTTTACCCTTGTGTCGACTCGAGGGTTTGATTAGTTCGCCGTTCCCCTTGCATGTAGGGAATTCTCCAGCCTTACACTCTGATCCAAGAAAAACCCGTTGAACTGAGAATCATAGGTTGGCCTAGTGGTTGAGACTTTCTATGTTACCTTTGTGTTCAGTGTTTGATTAGTTCGCTTTTCCACTTGCCTGTAGGGAATTCTCTGGCCTTTTCTCCTATCCAAGAAAAACCCGCTGAACTAGACCAAATTTCTCCGATCCAAGAAAAACCCGCTGAACTAGACCCAATTTTCTGATATTGATACTGTGACATGCTGCACAGTGCACAGTGCAGAGCATCATAGGTTCGTTGTCCTAGTGGATGCCCGTAGAAAATTCACCGGCCTTGGCTCCGATCCAAGAAAACCGGAAAAACTAGACCAAATATCCTGATATATGATACTGTGACATGCTGCACACTGCACACTGCACACTGCACACTGCAGAGCATCAGTATCAGCAAACAAACATACTGCAGCAGTTTTGTGATGTATAATGTGTTGTATAACCCTTGTTTTTGTGTGTATCTAATGAAGCAGGTATCATATTCACTTCTAATATTCTTCTGTGGAATGTTCATCACTGTCGATGGATTCAATAAGACAGGCATTCCGGGCAAATTATGGGACGTTATGGGGCCGTATTCACAGGTTGATCGTGTTGTCGGGATAGTAATCCTTGCACTGGTCATATTGGTGCTCTCTAACTTGGTATCAAATGTTCCTACTGGTATGGATTCTGCCTGTCTATGTGTTCATATCTTCGCATTCATCAAACTCAACTCATTAATATACCGACTTGCTTCGAAGTCGAAACAACCTTGAACTAACTCGATTTTTAACAAGATGTTCACAAGTACAGGTGTTCAACGGGCTGGGGCGAGTCAAAGCAAGTTTAAGCCCAACCCACTTTGACCCTTTTTTAAAAGTTCATATAATAGTTTTTTATTCTACTTTATGGCCCGTTGGTTTGACCCACCTATGTATATAATAATATCATATAAAAATATAAAAAAAAGTGATAAAAGTTTTTTCGCAACCAATTCCTATAATTATCCGGCCCAACCCTTTACACCAAGGCCCGTTAATGGTCTGATCTGATACTGACCCGATACGCTAATGACACAAGAAATTTGACCCGTTGGGTCGATCCACCCTGTTAAACACCTCTATTCACAAGTAATCCAAGAGTGACTTCTTTTAGTTGCCACCCAAGGATAGACTGCATAAATTAGACATTTAACCTTTGATTTTGCTTAATAGATTTTCGATCCGTCTAACCTCATTTATAGCCTTAAAGTTCACATTCCGTAAAGTATCAAGGTTTTGACATTGTTGCGTTGAATTAATCACAAAATGTTGTTCACAGTTTTGTTGTTGGGTGGACAAGTAGCTGCATCCGCAGCAGCAATATCCGCATCAAAAGAGAGAAAGGCGTGGCTAATTCTAGCTTGGGTTAGCACTGTGGCCGGAAACTTATCACTTCTCGGATCAGCTGCCAACTTAATCGTTTGTGAACAAGCTCGATTTTCACCATATTTAGGCTACAACCTCACCTTTTGGAGACATCTTAAATTTGGAGTTCCATCCACACTTATTGTTACTGCTATTGGCTTACTTTTAATTAGAGGTTGATAACATATTTCTTCAAGTTTAGTATTCATAATGAAGAAATATACTCAAAGAACATGAATCCATGACTTAGAGCTCTATGCTCTTAGAAGATCATGTTGAATACATGTATAGTACCTTTTTTGCTAAGAATTGTATCATTTTGTTAGTTCTGTAAAATCTTGCATAGCAATGAACCGATGATCTATTATGTTGATTTTCGATTTGTGTAGCCAACTTTGATGTTGTTTCATAGTTTTGTAAATTATCACGTATTCAATTTCTTTGGAATATTAATAAAATAATATTATTATTTATCGATATCGTTTTGGTTGAGCTATGGTGTCACGTCACGTCCAAGCACTTCTAATCTAATGGACATGTAGTGTACTTTTGATTGGTTTTTTTTCCTTATAATTATATTCGATTCTCTAATCAAGAATTATTCAAAATTTTGAGCATCGGATCTTGTCTTAGTTAGAGTAGATACCACTTTTCATAGACAATGTCTTGGAAATTAGGATCGATTTTCTCACTTAGTCCTTCCATTTTTCTCAGACTATCCTATAAAAAAAAATATATTCAAAATCTCTCCTCTCTTATAAATTCTATATAATAATAATAATGTAGAGAATGTTCAAATAAATCGACTACATATTTAAGTACCTCAATTAAGCACCTCAATAAAACAAGTCAAAACTAAATAGTAAATACTATCATTTGGAATTATTCACATTTAAAATTGAGTAAACTCAAATAAATAATCTTCTTATAAATGATCAAAACTTTGTTTGAACTTAAACCGATCTCCTTGTCATATAGCAAAAATGTGATTTTGGTCACAATAATTGTTAAAATAAATGCCAATATTCATATAAATGACGTTAACTTTAATCATATTATCGAGCATGCTTTATCATGTACATTAGAGGAGGATGGTGAAAATGTGTCGAATTGTGTTGGATTAAGGTTTGGTATGATTGATTAGGTGTTTAACGAGAAACAAATGAGGCTTCACTGAAGGTGGGAACCATACCTTGAACAAGGCAAGGCATGGTATGAAGGTTGCTTGAACAAGACAACTTGAAAACTAAGTCAAAAGTGGGCTGGAGAGGTGTGCTCGTTCAAGGCACATTGTGCATGTGGGTTCTAAACTAAGTGCTCATTCGAGCACATGGGATGCTCGTTCGAGCACTTTGCCTAGGATTCCTTGTGGGACGTTTTAGCTACGGTATGACTTGGTAGAGCATAGTATTTCTTGATTAATTACTATGTTTATTGAGTTGTATATTGTCATACTAATTGCTATGATTAATTGGTGATGTAATTGTACTTTGATGGTGCATTGAGTGTGGTTCTATGAAAGATGCTTTCCTTCATCTATAAAAGGGAACATCATTCATAAGAACAAGGCACTACAAACACATATTGTTGAGAGTTAAAAATGTTCTTCATAGAATTAGTATTGTGATCTTGAAAGAGTTATTCTCAAGATAAAGGGAGATTTATTACATTATAATTGTTGAATTCAATCTAATAAATTACATTTAAGGGGAGGTATCCAAGATACTTCATATAAGATACCTCATAACACTTGTGTTCATCTTTTGCTTTAATTTTCATTTTGTTTTTCATTGTTAAACCTCTTTGAGGCTATCATTTCAATAACGAATATGCATTTTACAATTTCTTGACCTGTGTATCTGTTGTAATAAAAAAATGCATTTAACACGTCACTAGTAATTACTCATTGCGAATAGCCAAATATTCCCTTCGCCTCTAACAGGTTACAACAACAATAGTTAATAAAGTACTAAGTAATTGGTAGGAACGATCTATTAAATTGTATGAATAAGAATTATAAAAATAACTATAAGTAGAAATATAGAAAACATAAACAAATTAAAATGAAAAGGAGGACTACATAGCAATATAGCATATTCCATACTTCCATGGAAAAAATGCACAAGAGAAACTCCATGGCTACTCCATGATTGCAATCTCTCTTCTTCATCTATCACTATGAAATCACTGATACCGAGTTACCGCCACGGCTCACTCAATTCCTACACAAATTTCATGATCACCCATCTTACATTTGGAGGAGAGACAGAAATTTTAACCGGGAAATGGAGGTGGGTTTTTGCAAGAATAATTTCCCGAGGAAGAAATCGAGCTTCGAAGACTGAATCTATTGAAAATTGAAGAAAAATTCTTCAGTATGAATCCCCAAATTCTTATTCAGTTATTCTCCTCCATTTTCTTAATTTCAGCAGTAATTTATCATGTTAAGTGCTTGTTTATTAGGGGGTATAGACTTATTATAGATTTAAAATGTGTCATTTCATGAATGTAAAGAACTATGAATTTTTTCAAACCCATCTAAAATTTAGAACCCTTTTTAGTTTTTATTGTCCAAGTGAAATGTGATGAAATGCAGTTGAAATTGTTCTTTATGTTATGCCCTTTAAATACTTATCTTTGATATGACTTATGAGCACCTTGATAAAAGTAACATACTAAAAAGTTTGAATATTCTGAGGAATTTTATTTTGTGGCTGCTTTGTTGCAGATAAGATTTGGTGGGAATCCTTACTTCCATAGTTTCATTCATTGTTTATTGTCATAAAAATTGAATTGTTTGATATGGGCATATGGGTAGTGATGAGAATTGCAGTTTTTTGCAAATTGGGTTTTAAGGAGTATATTTATGATTATAGTGCAGAATTGCGGTAATGATTGCGATTGAAGTAATGTAATGCATTAATGGAGGTGTGGTTGTAGTACCGAATATCAGCTATAACCATGAAATATCCCTTGATGTGGTGTAAAACATTGCTTTTTTTATGCCTTTATGATGCAGGCAATATAGATTCGATAAATTTAAAAACATTAACAATGTGGCCTTCTTTTCACTATATGCAGTTGGGTTAAGGTGGGAGAATCCTCGACAGATAAGTCTGGGGAAATTAAACCTTCCTATACAGGCGGTGAGAATTGAACAGAAAAGTCTTCAACCACTAGGCTAGCTCATGATTCTTAAGCACTATGCCTATCCCTCGTAATTAAGGATTTACTACCAGGATTTCTCCAAGTCCTTATATGTATTGATAGTCTCTTGTTCTCACTTCATTCTATTTAGGTAGAGTGACCTTTCAAAAAATATCTAACTTGATTAGCATTTTTAGCATATAATATGTGACAATTTGGTCCGGACAATCCCAAAAAGCAGATATGACAATATATTTGTTGTTTGTTTGAGTATGACTGTTTTTGCACCTCATGGGCCATGGTGATAATGCTTTCTTATATGCACTTTTATGGTTGTCTGAGTTGGATGTCAAACCATTGTGCTTAATATGTGCATTTGTTTTATACTTCCAGGCTATATAAGTGACTGTGAAGCCGAACCTTAATGCACGCCTTAAAACGTTTGAGCATAACAGAAAGACCGAGATTTTGTTGGATCTGTAAAGGTACTAAAAATGGCCTTGGCTCCAACAATCAATGTAGTTTTAGGATCGATTGCATTTACGGTCTTTTGGGTATTAGTCGTTTTCCCTGCTGTCCGTTTTTTACCCATTGGAAGTGGCGCCGGATCACTCCTAGGAGCTACGCTCATGGTGATATTCGGTGTCATTTCCCCACAGCAAGCATATGATGCAATTGATCTTCCGATACTTGGCCTTCTTTTCGGAACAATGGTAGTTACCATTTATCTAGAAAGAGCCGATTTGTTCAAATACTTAGGTAAGTTGCTTGCATGGAAAAGTAGAGGAGCCAAGGATTTGATATTCCGAATTTGCCTAATATCTGCGCTTTCTAGTGCTTTCTTCACAAATGATACTACTTGTGTCGTCTTAACTGAGTTTGTCTTAAATGTTGCCAGGCAACACAATCTTCCTCCGCATCCGTTTTTACTCGCTCTTGCTTCTAGCGCGAATATTGGATCTTCGGTAACACCCATTGGGAACCCGCAAAATCTAGTTATAGCTGTCCAGAGTAAGATCCCATTTGGAAAGTTCTTATTGGGTCTTCTCCCAGCTGTGCTCGTTGGTGTTTTTGTTAACACTTTGATCATAATAGCCGCATTTTGGAAGATTTTACAAACTCCCAAGAATGCGGAATCTGTCGCTTCAGAAGGAGCACATTCACATCCTGTCAAGACTCCAAGTAATGGCCTCAATTCTGTGAATATTGAAATCAATAGTTTAGAGTCTTCGAGAATAATAGATACGTCTAAAGATGTGGTAGATTTAGACGAATCTTTTAACTTTCAGCAGAAGGAAGAAACCGAGTCTCTTGAGTCTTCCGAAAGATTAGATACAACAAAACATTTGGTGATCTATCTAGACGAGCCTTTTCAGAAGGAAGAAACGAGAATTCCTGAGCGATTTGAGACCGGAAAAAAAGAGTTTACTACACAATTGAAACTATTCTTAGCTGGAAAGGAAGTTAGTGAAAAGTGGAAGCATATAAATTGGAAGATATGTGTTTATCTTATTACTATGGGCATGCTAATTGCTCTAGTCTTTGGTTTGAATATGTCATGGACTGCGATTACTGCTGCTTTAGCTCTTATAGTTCTCGATTTCAAGGATGCTCGACCTTCATTAGCGAAGGTAATAGTCCCTTAATATGAATTCCTTGTTTGATTGTGAAGTTAAATTGTAACTAATCGGTAAATTTGTTAACGGGTTTGTACATAATAAGACCTGTATAAGAGGAGAGTTGGCTGCACATGAGTCTGATGAGGTTCTATCCTAAAACCAATTGGTAATAGGAGGAGTAGCCCATCAAGCGTATATGTTAGTCATTCTCTCTCAAATTATTCGATGTGGGATCACATGTAGGTAATTTTTCCAACGCTGATCGGTTTTCATGTTCTTTCGCAGGTCTCGTATTCAATTTTGATATTCTTCTGTGGAATGTTCATCACTGTTGATGGATTCAATAGGACTGGCATCCCTAGCAAACTATGGGAGATCATGAAACCGTATTCGCGTGTTGATCATGTTGGTGGAATGGCAATGCTCTCGCTTGTCATTCTCGTCCTTTCCAACTTGGTATCAAACGTTCCAACTGGTGTGGATTCGACTTGCTTGTTTCGTATTTCCATTTCATTATGTGAAATTTATTCGGTCGTTAAACATAAGTCTAGCATCCATCTCAGTTTATGGTGCACTGCCATTGATGAAACTGATCAGGATCAGTACAACTTACGTAGTGCTGAAAGCTTGACAAATTTTCATTTATAAATTCCCTCCGGCCTTGATCAATGTTCCTCCCTGACTTCAGGATTTCAGGCTCGGGCCTGCCTAGGCCATTGCCTGGGTCATTTGATTGAAAATCTTATTAATATTAAATTTTATAATATTAGCACACAAAAATGACGGCCAAAATCCAGTGCACATGCAAAGATGAGTGTTCAGTCCACCCTATACCTTGACGAGTGACAAGTAGTAAGGGTAAATGACGATCTATTAGCAAGTAGGATGTAGATGATAGAATACTATAAAATGAAAGTGGACAATAAGACTTTTATTAAGAAAAAAGTGTTGAAAAGGTTGAGAACTAGAGAAGTAGTTGGAATAGATTGATTCTTTTGCAAGTTGGGTAGAAGTATATACTATATTGTCTATATATATTATAGTGACAAGTTGTGAGAAAAAGTGCTTAAAGTGAGCGAAAAGGGTTTAAAGTGATTGGGAGAAAAAATATAGTATGAGAATTAGGACCCTTATGCACACAAAAGGGTGAAGGTTTTCAAATAACCAAAATCTTCAACTAGTGGGAGAGTATATTGCGATGAACCAAATTGCTTTACAATTAGATTATTTTGAGAGAATTTTTATCTTTTAGCTTGATTCTGAACTTATTACCCCATATCCAAACTTGACGCCTCGACCTTTTGGGGTTGTGAGTCAAATTTTGAGTAACGGTTATAATTAGTTGATTAGTCTCTTCACTTTATCTCAAATACCTTTGTCAGATCTTTGACAGTTGGACATGGGTAGGTGAAGGTCACTTAGTCGATTCAAATTCGTTCAAAATCTTCGGAATTTTTACAAAATAGTCAAGTTGGACACTTAAACATGTATTTATGAACTGTGATAATTGGGGTATGAATCCGAGTAACATAGCATATATCTTAACTTATTAGAACTTATGGGTTGGTTTTTTCATGATCATTTATGTTTTTTATAGTATTGTTGTTGGGAGGACAAGTAGCTGCATCTGCAGCAGCAAGTTCACCATCGGAAGAGAGAAAAGCATGGTTGATCTTAGCTTGGGTCAGCACGGTGGCTGGAAACTTGACGCTCCTTGGATCGGCAGCCAACTTAATTGTGTGCGAACAGGCTCGACATTCCCCTCATCTAGCCTACAATCTCACGTTTTGGAGACACCTTAAATTTGGAGTTCCATCCACACTTATCGTCATTGCTATTGGCTTGCTTTTGATTCGAGGTTGATTACATATTTCTTTTTCAAAATCTATGTTTTTATAAGAAACTCTTTTACCGATGATTCGACTTCAATGTTGTAGTTGTATGATTTGAATTGATTGGAGTGTGCTTTAGAATGGTTGAGTAAAAAGAAATGTAAATAGCAATGGTATCGTCTCTCAATAATATCAATTTTCTTGAATTAGTTGTATATTCTTAAATTAGACAAGTTAAAACTGTTGGGTTTTAGCAAATTTCAGGTTAGATGATTTTCGGTTTACGATATTTGAGTTGAAGGGTTCCCTTTGATCGCGACTTCATCGTGAAGAGAATGTTGATCAGCCTTCTTTCCCACCCTCCCCAGATCCTGCTTTGAACGGGACTTGGGATAATTATGATGATGATAAATTTCGGTCCAGTTATTTTCGGTTTGACAGCATACATGAACCTACATGATCAAAAATACATCGTGGCCTATGGGCCTATAATTAAGGCGCCAAAGGTCAAACTTCTAAAATGGGTTGAAAAAGAGCGAATAATTTGTATTTTCATGGCCTGCAAAAGATAAAGGCCCAACATTCTGAACATGGTGGGCTTTTGAGCCTTGATTGTGAGGTTACACAAATTTTCATTTAAAACTTCTCGGGAAATTTGAAAAAATTTAAATTTATTTTGAAAAATAAATTCTAAAATAAGTGTGGAGAAATGTTAATTTTCAAAATAAATATCTTTATGTCAAAGCTGAGATTGTGTATTTGTTTGCTATTACTAACCGCGAACAAAGAAATTGGTCAAAAAAGTCAAAATTTTTTATTCGTTGATTCAACGAATAAAAGAAAGACAATGTCACAACTTGAACGAAAAAATAAATAAAACACGTAATTGTTTGTACTATTCAATACACTGTTCCTTAACTCTTATGTACACCTCTACTTAAAATCATAAGTAATAGTAATAAAATATTTTTGAAATAATTTTTAATATTTACCAAACACTTTTTATTTTGGCCAATTAAATTGAAATGATGTTTTTGACCTCTGGGCTTATGGCTTATTTATTTATTATCAATTCATTTTCAACTAAATTTATTCATAATTTTTACTTTCACATTTCATTTTCAACTAAATTTATTCATAATTTTTACTTTCACATTTCTAGTTGTATTTTGTTATTTCTTTGAAGTTCAAATTAGCTTAACTTAATTAAAAAAACAACAATTTGAATAATTTAGTCATTTACATCACTTTCCAAGAAATTTCTAGGAAATTAAATGATACAAATTTCAAAGTAAAATGGACTATAAATTATAGACTATATTCATGCACTTGACTAATAAATAGAGCATCCAATTCCATCAAGAAATGGATGATGTGTGAAAGCTATACATCATTTTCAATTAAATGTAGTAATGAGTAATTTTGCCTTTTCTTTTATAGAAGTGATGACTTGAAATTGACACACTTCACAATTGACATTGTTAAGTCGCTCTTCATCTAAAGTCTAACCTCATCTCACTTCTTTTGTCAATGTGCCCACCAACGGTCATATTGGATTCATCAATAAAGATATTACTTTCTCCCCAACTAGCGGTATTCTAAACATACTCAACAATTTGATATTTATAGCAACGAATTTAAGACTCAAATTCAGTGATAGCACAATCATAAAAAAAAAAATCAATCAGAAATTTTCAAAAAATCATATATATATATATATATATATATATATATATATATATATATATATATATATATATGTTAAAAATTAATGTTTTGAATTTAACCCTAAAAAAATATTTTATAATCTCTTTTGACAAATTTTCATATCGGGATATTAACTTTCCAAATTACTAATTAATTAGAATAATAAAAGACAAAAATTACACATAGAGTGTGTAGCTTAACTGGTCTTGAGTGTCCCATAAATGCTTCAACACAAAGGGTCTTAGCTTCAAATCCTATAAACAATAGATTTTTTACAAAATTTTAGTACCCTCACGTGCGGGCGTGGGATCCGACCTTATGATCAAATTCGACATTAAAATGAATTTAAATTATATAAAATTTATGTGCACACAATACTCGATTTTAAAATCGATCTGAAAGAATTAATTTATTTTAAACAGGATTTTGATTATGCTATATTTAAGAATCATGATTTAGTCTAAAGATTAAGTTTAATATATCATTATTTAATTATTAAAATCAATCTCAAAAAAATATACTACATTTGAGAATCATGATCTAGTCGAGTGGTCGACGATTTTCTCTTACACCATTTTAACAGAAGTTTAATTATAGCTACATACAGAAAAAATTAATTTATTTTTCCTTTATTTGTATTTTTGGTGTATTATCACTGCATACAAAAAGAAGTCTCTAGTCCACACTCAATAAAAAAAAATTGCAAATTATGCTACATTTAATTATCTCATGCATATCCTCTAAAAAAATTATTATATCATGCATAAATTAGAAACTCGCCTAAAGGAACTACTTTTATGCATAGGTGGTTGATGACTTGTTGGGGGAGGAAGAGGAACAACGTAACGTATTCTTTGGAGCCAAATACTATTCCCTTTTTTTTTTTTTTTTTTTTCTAAATTATAGTTGTCAACTACTTTTTATTCTTGTAGAATTAAATGATTTTGAAGTGTTTACACACACATTCGCTTTTGCATTGTTTAGGAAAAAGAACAAGTCAAATGATCATTTCATCATCTTCTTCTTTATGTTTTCTTAAATCTCTTACATGCATATACTCCAATGCTTTTTTAAATAACTACACTTGAATAGTAAAAATTATTTATAAATTAATTTTATTTTTTAATTTTTACAAATGTGTAAAAAAACATAACTAAATGGATTTTTATTGGATTTATTTTAATACATATTTTCACTATATTATTTTTTATTTTTAATATAAGTCAGGATCGAAAACAACTAAAAATCAATCATATTATAGAATTATATTAATTTGATATTATAAACGAACAAATATTTAACTTATAAAAAATAAGTTAAATACAAATTAAAATAAATTACATATATAAGTTTAGAATAGAATTTGACACAGCCTTGATTAGAATATATTATGATGTTTAAATTATGATATAATAACTTAAATAATAAAGAATTGAATTATATGAGTAGGGTTTTTATTTTTTTAAAAACAGTAGAAAAATTTAGGATTTATAAAATCGAGAAAAAATTTCAAATTTAGAAAAGATAAAAATTAATTTTCATTTTTCCTTATGTTTCCCAAGTTATTTTTTGTCACAAACTAGGGAGTAGGGATGCACGTGTTTCCCCCTTTGTCATATAAATTCAATTATACAAATTTGTGTTTGGATTTTGTCCAATAGATTGGTCAACTCAACACTCCGATTTCTAAAAAAAAAAATACAAGATTTATTTGGATTTTCATAACACCAATTTTTTTTTTTTTTTTTTTGGCTACTTCTTTTTCATTAATCGTCATAATTATGCTATTTTTAGAATGATGAAGCATTACCATAATCTCAACTCACTTTTTTTTTTTCTCTATTTGTTTTTGTTATTTGTACGTTATTGGATCATTGTCCAAAATAAAGAATAAAGGACCAAACTAGTTGATATAAAGACCAAATATGTTAATAGTATTAAAACAAACCCATCAAGGTTAATCAGAAAAAGGGAGAGGGGACATCCAATATTGATCGCAAATTCTTGCGTGAGACGGTCTCTTTGAGAGACAATCTCTAATTAGGCAGACTCATTATATGTTTTTTAAAAATACTATAAATAGGCATTAAGAATGATGTAAATATACATTTAAGATATTGAAATTAGACATTATGATAAATAAGTATTAAGAATACCATAAATAAACATTAATTTTTAATGGGCTGGGCTTGAAATATCTCTTAAAGAGACGGTCTCTCAAAAACTCGCTGAATATTAATAGGGCAATTTGTAATGTGGCATATAATTAATAATTTTTGAAAAAGTGCAAATAAAAATACACATTTCTTTTCAGATAATAAAAAAAAGAATAGCATGCATACACCAAATGTATTTTAATTTTTTTATTTTTAATATTATATCTTAAGCAAGGAGTAAAGGACATAAGTATAAAATTTTCCTCTTTATCTTTATAAAAAGTGATATTGTGAATTTAAAAATAGATATATTCATATATTCCTAAATCTTTATTTTGTTTTGGAAAAACCCTAATTTTTATAACTAAATTGAATTGTCAACATGAATAGCAAAATAAAATTGAACAATAACGAAGATATTCTACAATTTTGTGGTCTTATTAAAATTAAATTTGAATTTAAATGTCTTAAATTTTATTCAGTATAAAGTCGTTGAGAAAAGAAAAAATTAAAAAGAAATAGTATAAATCAAATTTAAAATCTAATTTTAAAAATATGATACATGTTTCAACCCTCATGAAACAATATATAAAAGTGCCTCAAAATTTTACAATTAAGAGTACTTTGTTATTGATCAATCATTGGTGTCAAAGAATGGAGGAATCCTTTTTACTTTTCATCCATTGGCTATTCCCTCTATATGACTTGTGCATATTCTCTCCTCTTTCATATTTATATTTCTTCCCTCTAATAACAAAGATGTACTTCATTTTATTTTAAAAATTTGCAACACAATTTGATAGTCAGATCTCATATTAATTATAGCAAATAACATTTTTTTCAAGTAAGATTATTAATTCAATTCTCACATATTTTTTTTTAAATTTTTTTAGCCTACATTGTAATCCCAAAAAAAATATAAAAAATAAAATGAAATTAGAATTTCCAATCTCAAATATTTCAATTCTAAAAATCTTGACTTTAAAATATTATTTAAAAAATCCTAACTTTTAAAATAAACTAAAAGACATATATATATATATATATATATATATATATATATATATATATATATATATATATATATATAAACTACTAAAATAATGTCACTTATTTGTTCTTACCTCTTATGACAGTCATCAATAAGTTATTTGTTTAAAAATAATATACCCTTAAAGTTGAAATATTATATATAAATGCAAAGTTGAGATTTTTATAATCAACGTACTTAAAAGAGAGTTTTAAAATCAAATTTTCCAAAAAAAGTTTTGCAAGTACCTTTTAAAGTAAGTATTTCAATGTATAATTTTAATTGTTACTCCCTCCCTTCTTTTTTGTTCTTTCCATTTACTTTTTGCACATTTTTTAAAATAATTTTTAGTCTCAATATATTTAAATACGCATCATTAAAAATTATAAAAAATATATGATCAAAAAGTATTCTTTAAGACGAACCTAACGAGATCCCACATACATATATTTTATCATCTATATACGTCTTAAAAATTTTAATCAAATTTCTCTCTCCAAAATGAAATATTCTAAACGGGAAGAACATTAGGAAACGGAGGGGTAATATATAATTGTAAAAATTCTAAAAAAATGATATTATTAAAATTATAAATTTAGACTAATCTAATATAATTTTATAATATACTATTTTTATGTATTAAATATAAGAGTAAATATTTCAATAAAGTTAATTATTACTCCACATAATTTATAAATAGAGTAAAAGTTAAACTAAAACATTAAAAATTGTGTTTGATATACTTCAAATTGTTGTACTTTCACCTTAATATTTCTTATGATTACCAAATAATCCAAATAATGAAAACCAAGATGAAAATAAAACTTAAAAGAAATTATTTAAAAAAAATAAAAAATAATACTTCATTTTAGACAAGACTCCATTCTCGGATTTTACCTTAAACCTTAACACAGAGAAACAAATACATTGACATTTCTATTTTTTATTACTACAAACATTTTAGGAAAAATAAAAATAAAAACAAATAAATGCGGAAAATCAACGCTCAGACAACTTCCATTGTTACACACTAACACCATTACCATTTACCACCATTTCTTTCTCTCTCTAATAAAATTCCATTTCTCTTCCTTTTTCTCACTCTATTTTGTTCTCCCACAATTTTTCCAGATTTTTAGGGTTTTGTTTTTTCCGCTGATTTGTCAGTTCAATTTTACAACTTGAAGTTTAAGGAATTCATTAACTTTGCTAGATTTATAAATCTTGAACTATCATACTTCGTTAAGTTACTTTAATGGTGGACATTTTTGTTACAATTCCGAGCTTACTTACTGTAGTTAATGAGTTATAGTGTTTGTTGAAGAAAAAAGATTCGTTGTTTTAACTGAGGATTTGATGCTGATAATTTGAGGTGAGTTTAAGTAACTGTTCTCTGATTTCGGATCTGTTGCTTTTTTGAAATCTTAGACATCTGAACGGTATAATTTCTTGCTCTAATTTTAATTTAGTTGTATACTTCATACTAGGATTTTTTGAAATATTTTTTGGCATGTATTTGTTTGCTTGTTTATTTATGTATTTTAGGGTTAATTAGGTTAGGAAATTTAGGATAATGGATAAACAATACTTCTACTATTTTGATGTTTTTGGAAGATGAGATCCATGTAATGATTGGAGGATACTTTTATGAACTATTTTAAGAAATTAGTGTTATGGACTTGTTCTAAATTAGAATTTAAAAGGATTATTTTTGTTGAAGTTGAGAATTGACTTGACTAAATCAAGTTTTGGCCAACCTTAGACTTTGGAAGTTGATTATGGAAGGAATTAGTCAAGTTATATAAATTTTGTTAGACATATAATCATATGGACTTTGGTCTTGGAGACTTGTTAAACTGTCCTCGCCTCGCGCCTCACTTGTTAGGTTTTTGGTGTGTTACAGGTGTGTTTGCGGGTGTGTCGTGGAGGTGAGCCGGTTATGGATGTTTAATGTTTCGTAGAGTAATAGGTTGGAAAAGAAGCATCGTTGTTGTTGATTTCTTGACTGAAGTTGGTTTTAGTGGTTCATGTAGTCAAACTAGCCAATCCCATTTTGTTGGGATTAAGGCTTTGGCACTGCTCTGTTGTTCGTGTTGCCAAACCTTTATTTTGTGATTTCAGTTTTGACGTTCTTGTTGCTAGACTAGTAGTTTTTTTTGTGCTGAATAGCAGGGGCTGAACTATGTTAAGACTAAGGTACTCATGACCCCTCTTAAAAATTAGTAAATGTAGGAGATACGGGTATTTGGCCCACAATTTTTTTGTAGCTCTACATTCAAGTTATAGAGCCTCTTATTTCCTGTCAACATAACAAAATTGCTCAAATACCTTGACATTTTTTGCTCCCTTTATGTAACATCCTTTATGTGTTAATACGAAAATTTCAGCCATCCCTCACCTAGATCAGGGCTTCTCTTCTGCTTAGGGGGGTGGGTGTTTAAATGTCACTGGTTAAATGGGAGGTGTTGTGGGAGAAATTGTCATCCAGAGTACTATCGAGAGTTGAGATCATTCGGAGAGATGGGGGTTACCATGGCTTGGGTTTTGTGGAGCTCTATCCTTTTCTACATTGAGAATCATTAGCAAAAGGGAAAACTTACAGTGGAATGTTAGCGAAATTGATATCTGTTTCTCTTTTTAATTGGCCAATCAAATTGGTAAAGATTACTGTGAGGAAATGTTTAAGAATTTATGCGTGGAATTTAAGTGTTGACCAGCACGCAATGGCTTTCTCGTTTTCAGAGACTGGACATACAAGTTTTGAGTGATATATGAGGAGAATTTTTTCACTAATATCACTCTCCATTTGTATTCATATTCTTCTGCATTAACATAAAAGAGATGTTTATTACGTAGATGTAGCTTGGCTTGCTCCTTTGTGGCTGTGATTTGCAACTGTAGAATGTGTACTATAACTCAAATTAAGAAGTCTGTGGATTCACTATCCTTTTTTTTTCTATCTATTTTCTCTTTCAGGTGCTACCTTCTGAATTTGTTTCCTTTGTGTACTCCAAGCGCAGTTGATATTAGTACAATCGGTGCTGTTGAACATAGCTGCAGTGTTGTTGAAGATTTTGGGTGCTGTTCAGCTTGAATTCTGTTGCTATGATAAGATATACCTGTATAACTTAGTGAACTCGGCTTAGATATCTTTTTTGAGTATCTGCATTCGACTTTTGATTAGTGAAGTAGCTGGAACAAAACTATGCCTTCATGGTGGGGCAAGTCATCATCAAAAGAAGCAAAGAAAAAAACAGGTGATGAAACCATCCTTGACACATTACGAAGGAAATTCAGAAGTCCATCTGATGTGAAGTTAGATAGTAGCTCAGGAGCATCTCGAAGGCATTGCATTGACACTGTCTCCGAGAGGGGTGCTCAATCTAGGGCAGAATCTCGATCTCCTTCTCCTTCCAAGGATTCTAAACGTGTTGGGAGGTGTCAAAGTTTTGTTGAAAGGCCTCTTGCCCAGCCACTTCCACTTCCAGGCTTGCATCCTGCCAATGTTAGTCGTACAGATTCTGGAATCAGTCTGACATCAAAGCCGAGATTAGAAAAGAGCTCCAAGTCATCATTGTTTCGTCCCCTTCCAAGACCTTCCTGCATCAGGAGCACTGCAGATCATTCTGAGTTGGACAATGATTTGGTTACTGCTTCTGTTTCTAGCAACAGTTCAGTAGAGAGTGATGATTTGACGGATTCTCGGCTGCGCAGTCCGCAAGCATCTGATCTTGATATTGGGCCAAGAACTGCTGCTGGAAGCCCTTCTAGGTAAGAATGTCATCTTTTGCATTCTTTGATATTCGTTATTGAAATTTTTTTGTATCTGCTTTTTTCTTTTTTCTTTCTTGCCTTTTTTTCATCCAGAATTCCATTTTGAAGAACCGGAAAGTACGTGAGATGATCACATGAAATTGATGATTTTGTTCGACTCTTGTTTTTCCAGTGTCATGCTCAAAGATAATTCACCAAAATCTGCCCAGAATAATTCTATAGAAGCACTTAGACCTGGGAGCATTCCGTTAAGCAAACAAAATACTACTGCCTCTACAAGAAGAAGACCTCTTGGCAATCATGTGCCCAATTTGCAGGTACCTGCTCATGGTGCTTTTTACAGTGCTCCTGACAGCTCGATGTCCAGTCCCTCAAGAAGCCCAATTAGAACACCTAACTCTGAACAAGTTTTGAACACTGCTTTCTGGGCTAGTAAACCTTATCCTGATGTCACTTTACTTGGATCTGGTCACTGCTCTAGTCCAGGCTCAGGCCACAACTCTGGCCACAATTCCATGGGAGGGGATATATCAGGACAGCTGTTTTGGCAGCAACCAAGCAGAGGTAGCCCTGAGCATTCTCCAATACCTAGTCCAAGAATGACTAGCCCTGGGCCAAGCTCTAGAGTTCAGAGTGGTGCTGTTACTCCGATACATCCTAGAGCTGCAGCCTCAGGTTCTGAGACACATGCAAGCTGGGGTGATGATGGAAAACAACAGAGTCATCGTTTACCTCTTCCACCAGTAGCAATTCCTAGTCCTTCCCCATTTTCTCATGGAAATTCAGCAGCCACATCTCCCTCTGTTCCGAGAAGTCCTGCTAGAGGGGACAATCTTCCGAGCCCCACCTTGCGGTGGAAAAAGGGAAGGTTACTTGGTAGAGGAACTTTTGGACATGTATATCTTGGGTTTAATAGGTGACTATACTTTCAAAACTATTGTTGCCTTTTTACATATCTAGCTAGTGGAAAAAAAACACTGAAGACAGTTTTTGACTGGGTCTTTCTGTCATTGACATAGTGAAACGGGTGAAATGTGCGCGATGAAGGAGGTGACACTGTTTTCTGACGATCCAAAATCAAAGGAAAGTGCTAAGCAGCTTCAACAGGTAATTGTGGCTCTAATTGTCTTGCTACATCATAAAAAGGCACAAAGATATGGGTTCTCCTTTTTTTTGCCCTTCTGTTTAATTCATGGACCATCTATTTATGTGTGGCTCATTTGCTATTTTCTAATAGTTATACATTTTCAACCTTATATGTTGGGATTAAGGCTTTTGACATTTTTGTTGAATCCATGACGAGAAACTTCTAGCATCTTGAGTGCAGTCAATGGCACACTAACATTTAGAGCAGGAAGATGATATGACACACTGGCACATTAGGTGCAGTTAATGGCACCAAAATTTGTAATTTACCTACTATCTTATGAACTATCACAAAATGGACAAGGGAGAAACTACCTGACGTTATTGTGAACTGGTGCTAGGTTATTTTAGGATTTTGTATTATCACTATTCTTTTAATCATGTGTCAAGGGATTAATTATTGGCATTGTTGTTGATGTGTCAACTGTCAAGTATAGAACGTTACCACCAAAATGGTTTCTTCAGTGACCTCTGTGCTATTCATGTGCCTTGCATTTAGCAGACCATGTGATTATCTTTAAAAGTAAATGTTTTATTGCGCAGGAAATTTCTTTGTTGAGCCGCCTACGACATCCAAATATTGTGCAGTATTACGGTTCAGAAACTGTAAGTCTAATTTACTATTTTTAGATCGTATTGTAGCTAATTTTTCCCTTCGTTCTTGCATTCATTGTTTATGAATTACGCCATCACTGATGTTTCTTTGACTGTCAAATTTATTTTAATGGAAATTTTGGAAGATGCTCTTGAGCTTTTTTTTTTTCTTTTTTTTTCTTTCCATTTTGCTTCTTTCTCATTTAAATTAAACCTTATTGTTATGTTGGTTTTACAGGTTGGTGATAAACTCTATATATACTTGGAATTTGTGTCTGGTGGGTCTATCTATAAGCTTCTTCAAGAGTATGGACAGCTCGGTGAACTTGCAATACGTAGTTATACTCAACAAATACTTTCTGGACTTGCATACCTCCATGGGAAAAAAACTGTTCATAGGTGATTATTGTTAGCCACTTTTTATGTTTCTGTTCCTAGGATACCGTTTGGCATTGTAAGATTATATTTGTATCATGAAGTACAAGAGTATAGAGTCGTAATTTAGAGTGTGAACTTTGCCATGCAGGGACATTAAAGGAGCAAATATACTTGTTGATCCTAATGGACGTGTTAAGTTGGCAGATTTTGGTATGGCAAAACATGTAAGTGCTTTGTCTACTTTTGTTTATGCCCTAAAAGCTATTGAAGTTATTAGTTTGTGTGAACCAGTTCTATTTATATGTAACTGTTAACTGATAGAACCCTCCATAATGGCTTATGAATGTCTTTGTAGATTACAGGACAATCATGTCCGTTGTCATTGAAAGGAAGCCCTTACTGGATGGCACCTGAGGTAAGAATCTGAATGGTGTCTCTACTTATGGCTTCAGTTGTGTGTTTCCTTGTGGCATTTTCAGTTTTCTTTTTCAATTGTAGGTTATAAAAAATTCAAATGGTTGTAACCTCGCTGTTGATATTTGGAGCCTTGGTTGTACTGTCTTAGAGATGGCAACAACCAAACCACCTTGGAGCCAATATGAAGGGGTATGTGTCTTGTTTTCGACAGTTTGGTTTTCATTTAAATTACTGGCATTGTTTCTTGTGTGTTACAAACAACTATGACAAACAACAGGCACTTCAATAGGGGATGAAGTGCGTCCTCTGTCCAATGTCCTTTAACTTTTACGATTTTCTTATACTATTGTCATCAATAAATTTATCAGTATTTATGAAATGTTCTGGCTTCAGAAACTGTAAATTTATTTTGTATCCTCACTTTTTTTATCATAAAACTATTGTCAATACTTCTTGGTATCTTTATTTGCTTAAGCATGCATTATCCTAATATATTCTGTTATATGTACTCCTAGTCATATATATTCATAGTATGCCCACTGGTTGCTATCATGCAAGGATAAAATCTAAGGATAAGAAAGAATCAACTGATGGAATTTTAGAGGGCTTGCTTAATTTTTTGTTGAATCGTTGAAGAAGCTGTTTAGACAAATGAGGAGGATGCAAATTTTTAACTTGGATGAAAATGAAGAATTTTATATTTGTGTGACATGGAGCGTAGTGGTGGTATGAGAAAGTAAAGGGTGATATGGTAGTTAATAAAAGGATATAACGTGGTGGTATCAGGTATGAGGAAGTAAAGGACATTTAATAAAAAAAAATTGTTATTTAGCTTTTGTATAATTTAAGAGTGAGGTGAATCAAAGGGTGATTAGTAGTAAAATTAGAGCGTGGTGTTATGAGGAAGTAAAGTTAATAAAGAAGAAGAAAGAATGTTGTTTAGCGTAAGGAAAATCTAAGAGTAAGGAGAACAGCGCAAAAAACATGGAAGTCAAATCTAGGACAAAACTAGTGTTGAGGCAAAGTTAAAGTGCACTATGAGGCATACAACAAGTTAGAATTGAGAAAAGGGGAGAAAACTCTATATAGTAAGGCTAAAAGAAGACTAGAGGTTAGAAGAGATTTTAACAGGTAAAAGTGTTATCAAGTTAGGTTTGAAGAAGTTCCCACAATCATGTGATTTAAGTACATTAGATCAAATTTCCGTAGAACTGAAATATCGATCAAGATGTAAATTATAAGATTCAATGCGCTTGGCTCAAATAGAGGTGGATCAAAAAGATTATGTGACCTTAGTGTGTCATTAAGATTAAACAGAAAATTCTATCATACTGTCATTAAACCAACATTACTACTACTACATGTGTCAAAATGCAGAAAAGATGGGGATAACTGAAATGCATATGTTGAGGTGGATGAATAGATGTACTCTAAGGATAAATCAAAAGTAAAGATATGAGAAAAAGGTCTTATTGTGGAAAAAATCAGAGACGTTTACATTGGTTTGATCGTGTACAAAGAAGACCAAAACATGCACTAGTTTAAAGTGAAAAGTTGAAATTTTCAGGTGCTTTGTTTAGAATAAGGTGATCCATAGTTGATGAGTTCAGAATAACATGAAAAATTAAGGTTTGCACGAGTGTATGACAATAGATATAAGTGAACGAAGGAGGAGAATATATGTGTATGATAATTGGCCAAATAATGTATGATCTTTGTTACCAATGAATACATGATACCTCGAATTTATTTGTTTTGGTTCTAGTTGACCTCACATGAGGGATTAAGGATTTGACATTGTTATTACAGTTCATCATTTAAGTTGATCCAAGTTTGATGCTTCCATAATTTTTCCGATCTTGAAGTAGCTAAATACGTTTCATTTTTGTGCTCGCACCAAAGTACATTGTGGGTTTGGGTACCTCTTGCGTTGTAGAGTGCGTTGACATAATGTTGGTGTTTGCAGGTTGCTGCTATGTTCAAGATAGGTAACAGCAAAGAATTACCGGCTATTCCTGATCATCTTTCTGAGGAAGGAAAAGATTTTGTGAGGCTATGTTTGCAACGAAATCCATATCATCGCCGAACAGCAGCTAAATTACTAGAGCACCCATTTGTCAAGAATACTGCTCCTCTGGAGAGGCCTTTGCCAACCCCTGAGCCAGCTGATTCAACTAGTCTTCCAAATGGGATGAGGAATTTGGTACGATCTTGGGTCTTAATTTGTCCCTTATCTTCATTTCAGATTGTCAGCAGTGGCTATTCCATTAATCCATAGTCTTAAATAATCAATATCCTAGTACCAAACTACCAATTACGTGGGGCAAGCTGCATTGCCTGCAACTTTTCATTCTGAATAGAAACTTTTTCCCTTGAGATAGTGCATTGTAGCAAATATGGTCCTCATTGGATTGATGGTGTGGGCTTTGGCTTTTCAGACAAGCTCATTTGCTTTTATGCACATAGATGATATACATTGGCGTTGATTTTTTATTTTCTGCTGCTTGAATAACTTCAGGGGGTTGGATTTGAGAGGAATCTATCTGGTTTGGACTCAGAAAGACTTGCTGTTCATTCATCCAGGGTTTCACCAGCTCGACCTCGCTCCAGGTTTCTTTTGAACTCTTTCCTTCAACTTTAGTTTATACATTTAGAAAATTTGCATGTGCTGACATCAACAACATTCTTTTTGTTAGTGTTGTGAAAATTAGAGCATCTATATTTATTATCAAGGTGTAGAAATCAGTGTTGTAGTTTTAATATCTGACTTTTGGTCGAATTTCATGTTTGTTTTCTAGCGAGTATCACATCCCACGGAACATATCTTGTCCTGTTTCTCCAATCGGTAGTCCACTTTTACATTCAAGGTCACCTCAGCATCTTAATGGTATGATGTCTCCTTCTCCTATATCCAGCCCACGAGCCACTTCTGGCTCGTCAACACCCCTTACTGGTGGTAGTGGTGCAATCCCATTTCATCTCTCACAACAGTCACTTTACATGCAAGATGGTTTTGGAGCCATGCCAAAGTCCCCCAACAGTGTTTTTCTCAACGGACCATGTTACCATGATCATAACCCAAACATTCTTCGAGGAATGCAATCTGGACCCCGTGCTATGATGACACCAGTGAGTTCTGAAAGTGAAATTCGTGTGAAGCAGATTGAAAGAGAAAGACCCTATCAAGGGGGCCCATGTAATGGACGGGCATTATTGGCTGATCGTGTATCCCAGCAGCTCTTGCGGGAGCAAGTTAAGCTAAATCCTTCAGTGGAATTCAGCCCCCGCTCAACGTTGCCTAGTCGGACCCATGGCCTCTAGCCTCATATCCTGCCCGATACCAAATAATTTTAAATGCATTGGTCCTCAGACGTTAAAGGGAAATTGGGGAATCATTGGTGAATTCAGACAGTGCTGCTGGTTATGGCACCTGGGCGCCTTCATTGTATATGCTGGAATGAGTTCCGTTTTCCCTGTTGCTGGAACCATGATAGCTCGGGGTTTTCACAGCTCAAATTGGTTATGCGGAAGTGGTTTTGGAGCACCGTACAGTTAGCTTCCGTGTGTTACTCTTACACATGCAGAACTCTGCTATCTCATTCAACAGACTCCAAAAGCAGCTTAGCAAAGGTAGCCCTACAGTTTCCAAGAGAAGTTTGAAGTTTCGTATGGACCTGCGTTTTTCTAGGTCAATTTCAGACGAGTTAGAATGAAGCTGGGATTTTTTTCAATGGTCTAATATTTTGTACAGGAGCCTAATTTGGATATACAACCATGCATTAAGGCATTTTAAAATTTGTTTACCCAATAGATTTCAGTCTGGGAAATGATTTATACCTGCTCTAATGTAATTGTCTATAATATTATGATTATGTATTAATATTGTTGCTCTGTTTCTGTACATACATTATTTTAGTACAGAAATCTACTCATTCAGACTGTAATCTACTTTTCATATCAGTGATATTTGATGAAACAAACACTCTCCCGAGTGTCCCCCTGCCGACCTCTCCTGTTAAAAATCGCGTTCCAACCTAGCTGCATTGTGCTATACGAAGACACAGTACTTCATTTGACTAGACTAGAGCTGAGATCCCACAACTTCCTGGCCAAATCCGCATCATTACTCTGTGCGCTTGCTTCAGTTATATTGCAGTCGGCAAAATATTTGCCACTCACCCCTCTCACATTCGGGTGCAATGCTACATAGCACGTCGTTGCTGCACCCTGTGCCATTGATTATGAGGTTAGTACAAACACGTAGTTGCTGTTAATGTCTTCGGCCCATTGTCCGAATTAATACAGTGAACTTAAAATGCAGCAATTACCTGTTGGACATTTTTGACAACCCATTGCCCCACAAGATTAACTAAACCTGCACTAAGTAAAAATAAAACGCATTAAACACATCATATGTTGCTCTATTTGAACCAATAGCACACGAAACCAAATTTTATTCGATACAAGAAAAGAAACGAGAAATGAGACATTAATTTAATATTTCGAAAACATAGAAAACGTAATTTGATCTTGTAAAAGCTAAGATTGGGCCGGTGTTGTCCATATACAATGATCATAAGTAGGAAATGTAATTATAACAGTAACCATAAATCAAGTTTATTGTAGCACAAATGTAGAACATAATATAACCATATCAGTAAAAGAAAAAGAAAATAGAAGACACACTTTTCCATGAGAAATGAGAAGTGTTAATTTAGTGTTTCGAATCGATGGTTCAGACACGGTAAGGGGCATAGTTTTTCGTTTCGTGCTTCAATGATTTGCACTGTTAACTTTCATATTTAACCTCCTTTTGAATTCTATACATCTTGGACTGCATTACTGTGACACCTTATATTAAGATACATATAAAGCGGGAAAACACTGAAGAGATTACAAAGACAATCATCTATGTCCTATATGTGCACAGAGCTGATTGTTCTATTACAGGTTGGGATGAAAGGAAATTAATGCATCGGCATTTTACATTTATGGTCACAAGGTGGTAGACTGGTAGACGGTAGTGTGTCCCGTTACAAAATAAATGGCTGGGCAATAGAGCATAGTATGTTACCTCTAAAAAGGCTGTGATGGCGAAAAATATCAGTGTCAACTACTCCTGGGTGAACTGAATTGGCCGTTACCTTTACTCCCTCTTCCTACACAACAAAAAATCCGTCAAACAGAACAGGGCAAACATAAAGCAGAAAACTTCACTTCATATTCGTTTTCTGACATTACCTCTTGCTAAAACGGAGAAAAAATACGCATACTTTGACAACATCTAAACTTAATGTCGGTCACGTTACGATGGTTTTGAAGGTGTATATAAATACCAAGACAACGGTAAGTTTCTATGTGAATACTTTTATATTTCTCGAAAATATTCTCAATAAAGCAAAATTATATGTCGATAATATGCTCAAGAGAATGAAGAGACAATAAGTGGCTGTACTAGTGTATCGGACATTCGGTTGACAGCTAAAAGAACATACCTTTAATTGTCTTGCAAGTTCATTAGCGTGCAAAACATTTGCAAGCTTTGACTGACCATAGGCTGATAGGCTATTGTACCTGAGATTCATCGCAACGATTACAAAAATTATTGAAACGAGATATCCTTGGACAAAAAATGTCATTTACCCTGAAGGATCATTTATTTTGGCAAATCGAATTCCTTCAGGATAAGATAGCTTGTGGCGCCTTGATGATACATTTACGATCCTTCCTTCTGTTTTACTCTCTAGTGCAGTCCTCTTCATTCTCTCGAGCAATAAATTTGTCAAAAGAAAGTGGCCTACACGAATAAAAGATTGCATTACAAATGTCGTAACCAAGGGCTCCAATGATAGGGGTAGCAATGTAACTAAGCATTACCTAAATGGTTGGTTGCAAATTGTAGCTCAATATTGTCTTTGGAAAGCATGAAAGGGGTAGCCATTATGCCCGCGTTATTACTTGGAGAAAAAAATGAAAAATGATGATTATAAGTGTTGTTTCTCGATAGAAAAGCAGAAACTTGACAAATACGAGCCCTAAGCTCATCATATACGCTATCACCATACTATGGAGTGTTTGGCAAACGATAGATAGATGGTAGCTGATATCTGATTATGGTAGCTGATTTGACCAGCTAATTTCATTAACTGGTTTAACCAGCTGATTTCAAACCCGCTGCTATAAGCAACTTGTTCAAAAACAGCTTGTCGTAAAAATAAAATGTTTCAACCAGCTAGTTTACCGAACATAGCATTAGCTGGTTTGACCACCAACCCTTTATTTGTATTTAAATAAGCTAAAGTTACTCAATAAGCTAAGTTGCCAAACATCTTCTATGACATAGTAACAAAATCATCTTTTGGAAATTCACAGCTTCAGGAGAACCCGAAAAGAGAAAGATGACTGACTCATGAAGCTATCATTAAGGTGATGGTGTTTGATTGAACTTACATGAGAAGATTTAGTGGACAGCCTGATGAATTAAATTCTAAAGCAAATTTCCTGACAGAAGCCATAGAGCTGAGGTCCAATTCCATTACATCGATTTTTGCAGACGGGATATCTTTTGCTATTGTTTGTTTCATGTCCCTGGACAATGTCGTATTTCTTACCCCCATAATAACATGGACACCACGCAGTGCAAGTACTCGAGCAGTTTCAGCTCCAATACCACTTGTTGCTCCTGAAAACTCCGTGAAACCAAATATTGAAAAGAAAAGGTAAAAGAACCAACACGCGAAGGGTTACTACTTACTTGGGATCGAAACATCCCGATTTTTAACTGGTAATTCAAATTAATAAAACAAATAAATACCATATTCTACATTTCTGTAATTGATATCATGTATATTCTAACTACTCTCATTAAATCATGTGCACTTTTTTTTTCAAGTTAAGCTGCAAACACTATTTCAAGGGTCAATCGGAAAGGCATCAAATCCCTTTTTCTTTCTTCGGTAGGAGTCCCTTTAGTGTAATTTGAGGCAATGTTATGTTGTTGATGTAGATTGTATTGTTTGATAAGGGAAAATCATAACAGATCCATTAAACAAATAAAGTGTGTCAAGATTATAGTTTCATTGTCAATCAACTATTAAGGTTAAATTTTCAAGTCTAGTGGTTGACCTAGTGGCTGAAGGTTTTTCTTCCACCTTTTGATCGGATAACGATTCTAACCACCTACAAGAAAGTCAACTCTTCATCCCCTCTCGCTTATAAGGATTCAGCTTACCCTAGAATCAAAAAAAGGTCAAAACCTTAACACTATGTATAGATAGCAAATTAGGAGAGAAAAAGAAAGGAAGGAAAAGAAAGGAAAAATGAAGGAAAATGAGTCTTTTCTCTCCAAATTATTCCATCTAGGAGAGATTGTGTTCTTAACAAAATTTGTCTATGTTATCCCTCCAAACCCCTCCCTTCAAAATCCCTTCCCTCCTTTTTCCTTATCCAAACAAAGGATCCTCTATCCTTCTAAATCTCTTCCTTTCTTTCCCTCCATTTATCCCTATCCAAACAGGGTGTAAGCCTTTTCAGTTAGCGGTTGAAGCAAGCACGAAATTGCTATACAACATGGAAGGTTACTTGTAAGCTACCTTGGATGCTTAAGCCCATACTGTTAGGATCGATGCTTTGACATTATTGTTGACATAGACACTCAACCTTGTTCACACAACATAATTTCTTTACCTAAAAACTAAAAAATGTCACTTTAGTTATATTGAGCAGAAAAAAACACTCCCACACCTTAACCAATTAATATATAACTCATCAAATTATCTGGATTTCATTTACAGGTGTTTAAGGGTAGGTCATTTCATCAAGTATTTTACCTTAATGGCCTAATGGGTTAAAATTTTTGCAACAATTACATAATTTCAAAGCATAAATTCTTAATCAGAACTCAAATTGAATTAATTCAATCAAATCATAATCCCCCACAATATTCTGAAATTGAAATTGAAATTGAAATAAATACCATCAAAATTCAAGTCAATAAATTTAGCAATTATAATATAATAGAAGAACTCAATTCAACAACAGTTGCAGTAAAACAAAAACAATAAAAAGTAAAAACAAAAGATAAACACATATTGTATGAGGCGGTCTCACACTCTCACTAAATTATACATTGTTGAATAGCCCGACTAATACGAATGATGGGAATAGGGGATTTTTGTTTTGAGGTCTTCAATGAGACATGGTCTCTAATAAGAGTAGCTAAAAGAGAAAGGGATATATGATGATGAACCTGTGACAATGGCTGTAAGACCATCGCCATTAATGCCTTCAGTAACTTGTTCAGCTGTTGAGCTTCCTGAGAATCCTGATGACCCTTTTCTGCCCAACACCCACATTTTTTGGTAGATTTTTGGTAAAGAATTAAAATGGGTTTTGGTTTTAGTGTTCACCAGTGGATGATCATAGTCCACCATCTCAGGGATAGCGGTGAGTGAGTAGTTGGGTAAAAACACAAACACCAAATAAAATTAATAATGTAGTTGATTGATTTTTTAGTAATTTAGTTCGGTTTGGATTAAAAAAAAATAATGTTGCTATTTTTTTATTTGGATTTGGTATTTATTTGAAAATAAATCAAAGCATCACTAAATTGAATTTTACGGTCTTTATAAGCGTCAAAGAAAACACTTAGCTTTAATGTGTTAATTGAAGATTGACGAAAATAAGTGTGCTAAATGAAGTACTAATTTTTTAGATTTTTAATTTGGTTATGTTATGCTTTAAACCTTTAATAGTATTTGGTTCATCAAACTTTTTATTATCTTTTGAAATTTAATTAATTTTTTTTTGGCAATTAAAATGATATATTAACCAAAAAAAACTTTTTACAATTTAGATTATAAAAGGAAAAAAAACGCCATCCAAAACACAAAAGGGAGGCAACAAACAAATCAAACCGCCCACAAGAAAGACAAACAAACCAACACAAAGGAAGACAAACTATACAATAAGGCTATTTTTCCTATCATCCTAAAGTCTAGTAGCAACATAAAAGATGATAGTGTTAGCCACAAGTCGAGCCGATAAGACTTTCCCTTCAAAGGTCCTGGCATTCCTTTGGAGCTAGGTCTGGTATAACATTTTAGTCTAAGCCATAACAGCGATATTAGCTTTGGAGAACGTACTCTTGCACAACTTACTCATCAAATGCACCTCATGCTCATAAGAAAAAACCCAAGGAAAGAAAATATGGTGAGAGATAAACTGATGTACCTCCTAAATGAAGCGACATCCATGAAAAAGATGATCCCGATCCTCTACCTCAAGCTAACACAAGACACACTAAGTATCACAGATGATCTCCCTTTGGCAAGTCTAGCCTTCGTCGGCAATCGGTTTAGAAGGATCTGCCACAGACAAATGACAATTCTGAGAGAAGCCAAATTCAATTTAATTAATTGTTTTATTATTTAATTTTGGTTGAGCTACTTTGGACTTTTGTTTTATAGTTTAATATTGATCTTTACTCAGTTTGGTTTGATTTGGTTTAGTAAAATTTTGACACAAATTTGGAATGAAAAATGAAAACCAAATTTAGTTTTGGTTTATTTTGGTGTATCAAAATGCAAAAAAAAATAAATAAATAAATAAATAAACCAAAAACCAAAGTTGCATACTTAAACTCATAGATACATTTCATTGTGTAAATCAATGGGAAACTTTTTCTCAATATAATGCCTTAATAAACCCGATTTTTCAAAATATTGATACCTACTACAATTTTTAATTTGTCACTTTATCATTCATATATATTTGTTGCATTTTTTTTCCCATGACACCCTAAAATCGCGCTCATTTCAAGTTCGAGAAATGGATGGAAGCTATATACATTTCATATTCACCGTAGAAGGCGCTTCTCGGAATGGAGTACAAAGAAGCAATCACACAAACTAAACAAACATGTATCTTCATAAAGCTCACTGCACATAATCTTCAGCATAAAAGCAACTTAAACCATATTACAACTCAATTACTACATCAAGCTTCAGTAATCAGCTTACATTTCCACTTCTATCTTTCTTGTTTGCATATTCGGTTGCTATACGACTAAGGAGAATCATTAGTGTTGATCAAATTCATGCTAAAGTCCCAGAGTCTTTCGGCCAAGGAAACATCTCGAGCTTGTGAAGTAGGCTTGGCTATGTTACAGTCGCTGAAGTATTCACCACCGGACTCCCTTCAACTGTGGATGCATAGCAACGTAACAAGTTGTTGCAGCTCCCTGCGGTAATTAGCTCAAGGTTCATAAGTTCAGTGTTATCACAAGGGCACGGTCGTGTACATCTGACTGCTCCAAAATCCCATCAAAGTGGGGGCCACTTCACGACACTAGGATAATAGAAGGTTGTACAGGAAAAAAGTTGGTGGATAACTATTACTATTGAATAACATTATCAATCTACATGGTTGTATGAGACAGTCTCTCCGAGAGATGAGCCTCACACATGGGCCAAATAGCCCTTGTCATACATATTATAAGAACATAGGTTCTTTGTTTGAGATCGCCTCACCGATAGACGATCTCTGACAAGAATAGCTCCAATCAATCTAGTACTAGCCAATGATGGACGCATGTTGGGGATAGGGAGTGTCCCGGTCCAGCACTAGTAGTAGCAATTGTGGTAAGGAACAAATTATCGTGTGAACCCAATGTGCAAGCTAAACTTACCTGTGGAATACTTTTCAAGGCAAACTTGCCAACCACTTTAGTCATACCTGTCAAAAAAAACCCAACAAAATCAGTAATAATTAGTGCACATATGGAGTGAGATCATCAATGTTAAAAGAACCCTGAAGCGTATATAAATTAAGCTTGAACGATGAATAGTGTCAATAAGGTTAATGTAGCGAGTATTTCAGAACGGAGGAAGTATGTCCTAATATTTCCATGACATTAGTTGAGTGATAACAAATGAAAACACAAGCCAAAATGCCGATCATGAAGTACATACTGGCCATCCAGCTGTGATGGCGTACAAGGTTTGTACTAATCGCCCCTGGATGAAGAGAATTTGCTGTTATATCAACGCCTTCATCCTGATAAAAAAAAATGGATTATCAATAGACACAACTAAAACCTACTACAACAAAAAAGCAAAAAATAGGCGTGTAGCGTAATCGGAGTATCGTACTCAGATTAACAGAGTATTAAGAAAAATTCTCAGAATTGCAGATGTTTGCACGGTATTGAATTCTCGAATACAAAAGATTAGTTCTCACTGCCGTATCTTTAGAGAAGAACAAAGCAATACCCTGAAACGCTTATTCAGCTCGTTCGCATGCAAAATGTTAGCTAGCTTTGATTGGCCGTATGCACGCCAACTGCCGTACCTGTACAGGCCATGAATAAGGCATGAAGGCATGAAAATGGATATTAATCAACGGAAACAAACATTCCCTACACATAATTTATGTAATGCTTCGTGTAAAGGATAAGCTGAAAGTTTCATGACAGCTTAAGCCCATACATTGAGACCTTCCCGACCCAAAATGGAATTTTTCAGGGACTTATTACGGACTTACTGTTTTATCTATTGAGAATTCAGAGCATTCTAGAACCGATTTCCTAATGAATAAGCTAGCTTAGTGCATGAGGATAGGAGTGCATGAAATTCAGATTATGAAGGAGCGTGAAGCTACTTGCTTTAGTAGGGTTACAAAAATGAGGGCTCGACGAGTAGTTGAGGTATATCCATATATATCGACTGGTTGTCGAGGCTACGCAAAAAAGCAGGAAACGAAAACAGGTGGCTGGAGGTTGAAGGCTTAATGAGCCATCGAGGTTGACCTCGACCAGTCGTCAAGTGTGCAACATGCCCTGCTCCTTTCTTTGTGGTTTGAGTAATCTTTCTTTGTATCTCTCGGGTTTGTTTCGATTTCATCCCTAGCATCAAGTCGGAAAAATAAAGCTCAAGGAAAGACTCGTGTTGCCTAGAGAGAAGTATCAAGTTTCCGATTTTATCATTTGAAGTTAAAGTTCAATATTTGTAATCCATGTAGTGACTGTTATTCCAAGTTTATCAAAAAAGTTTGTTCATTTGTGATCTTGATGCTTACACTCCAACGTTTTAAAGTAAAGATAAGCAAATCAACGGATGTCAAATTGATAACAAGTCAGTGTCTGGCGTTAACATATCACCCTGATGGATCGTTGACTTTGTCAAAGCGAACTCCTTCAGAATATGTAAAGCGTTGAGCCTCTGATGACACATTAACTATTCTTCCTTCCCGACCACTTTCACGAGCAGTTTTCTTCATGGTGTCCAATAGAAGATGTGTCAATAGAAAATGACCTGTAAAAGGATATAGAATGATTAAGGGAATGCCTTTAGTGGTCTAAGAGTGCTAAATTGTACTCCTCCGTCCCGTTAAGATTGCTCTTTAGGGAATGACACCAAGATTAAGAAAAATAGGAAAGTGAGTATTTTAGTGGAGTATTGTAGGTTTTTAATGTAGGAAGGAAAAATAAATTATAGGTTTTAGTTGGGTATTATAAGTGAGGTCATGTCTAGAAATAGTAAAGAAGCAAACTCAGTGGGACGAACGGAGTATATATTTCTCTCATAAGCAACAAATAGCTAAACATCAGTAACAAAAGCTAATTAGGATGGCGTAAACAAGAAACAAAAATTCTTAAATGGGATGGTCTCATGGTGGAACTCTCTATTAGGATGACCCATGTACATTTAGTCTATTAAAGTGATCACTTATAATCTTAAAGTGATCAATTAGAGAAATAGACTAATTATATGGGCTCGTCTTAGGGTAAGACAGTCTCATACAAGACACTGTAAAGTCAATATATTGCTCTATCAGTGAGAGACAATTGATCATACTTTTCATTTTAACATACCCAAGTGGTTTGTCTCGAACTGAAGCTCAATACCGTCTTTAGAGAGCATAAAAGGCGTGGCCATCACTCCTGCATTGTTACTTAAAATAAAGGACAAGTTAGAGTTCACTTAACGAATTAAAGCATAAAGTACACATAAGAACTAGCTTGTAAGTTAACGAAGGGATTACATCACCAATCGAGCTAAGTATGATCATATATAGGGGAGCAGAAGATACAATGAGGCCCAATAGAGAACGAGATAAAGACGGTAGCTTAATTTTACAAAGAAGAAAGGTTGAACTAGTGTCATGATTTGATAATCTCCTCGCGAATCGCGAGTCGAGAAAAGCAAATTATGGTCGGTTTTGGGCTATTCTTGGGCAAATTTGAGCGAATCGCGAATTTAAAAAGCGAATTAGCCAGTGAATTATGTTACACCGAGTTGAATGCTCATTATAAAATAAAATATTTCAGAATGCCATGAGTATGATAGAATAGGTTCTCACATTAAAAGGTTAAGTGGACGGTTTGAGGAGTTGTACTCTGACACGAATTTTCTTACAGATGCCATTGAGCTCAAATCCAACTCCATAGCATCAACTTTAGCTTCCGGAAATTGCTGAACTATTTTATCCTTGACCTCTCTGCCGGCCTCCATATTCCTAACACCCATGACCACATTTACACCACGTAATGCAAGGACGCGTGAAGTTTCAGCACCAATGCCACTGGATGCTCCTGTTGAATCGTCAAACCAAGTAAAACTTCATTCAACCAAGAGTTAAAAAAATGATCAATCCATAAAAGTCTGTATGCAAAAAACAGATTCAACCATTAAACATTGGGTATAAAAGAAAGCATTTGCTCTAAAAATGAACCATATTTCCTTATCTTCTCATAAACATCTAAAACCCAACACACATGATAGTCTAGAAAAAAAGAAATTATTTAAATTGAAGCTACAAAAAGTTTAATTTTTATTCTTCGTACTTTCTAGAAAGATTTGTTCACTTTTCTAAAAGTTTTCTTAGCACACCTTGTTTACGGTTTTTACATCTAACAATGGTGAAGCCTTAATCCCGATAATGTGGGATTGACTGCATGAATCAAAACAAATCAAAGTGGAATATCATGCTAACAAAGGATATACCTTATTCAATCCTATCTTATACATATCTACAAATAAGATAATGAATACCGAACACCAATGAACATTCACATACATTATCATTCTCCGTTCATTCCTATCCCATTTTTGTGTAATTCTTCACTTTTTTTATCCACGCCCTCTTCAGAAAAACTCTTTCCTCTATATGCTCCTCAAAAATCTAATCAAGTTTTCTAATTGGTGCATTTTGCGATCTTCTTTACTCTAACGGAGCCAGAAAATTTGCAATAAATCCACCCTAGTCAAGATGTAACTAAAGCTTATCTATTGCCAGTGTAACTAACCAAAAGTGAACAACCAATCAAATGGAAAAGTATAACATACTCAAGCAAGAAAAGACAACTTATATAAACCCTCCTACTATGATCTACAAATCTGAATTTCCAAATGAGAGTAGGCGAAAAGACATCAAATGAGGTGTTCCGCCATCAAACTAAAAGCTTTGCCCTTAAGCCTAGACAAACCCACAATTAGATTACATGTATCTAATTTCTTGTTTTGGATTCAAGGAACTAAAATGATGAGTCTAAAAGATGAATTTTGATGAATTCAAAAGATTTTGTGGATCCTATTAACTTTTTTTTGAACAGTAAGCCTGATTCAATTGGATATGCAACTTACTAACTATTTCAAATTGCCATTACTTATTAGCCAATACAACAGTGAACACAATAAAAACTTAAAGAAACTAGGAAAGTTAGCTACTCCATACAAATAGAGTGGCTCATAGTTGATTAGACTGAAAAAACAAACAATATTAGGTATTTGCATATCATTTATAGAATTAACAATAGATATCCAATCCTCATCTAGAACTTGAGGTTTCTCATAGAGTATAAATCATATCCTCGAGCTACAACTATCAGCTTAAGCTCTTGGTTGAGTTGATTACTTGACATGGTATTGGAAGCCAACATGACCGAAGGTCAGGTTCGATTCTTCTCAGCTCTCATTTCAAGTGGAATATATAGCGCCAAGAAGAGCTTGTGCAACATTCACAATTCAAGCCCAAAAGGCTATTGTGTACGGGGGTGCGATAGAGTATATAACATATCCTAGGGATACAATCATCAACTTAAGCTTTTAGTCCAATCGATTCCTTAACATGTTCAACATGTTCATCTATTTTCTAAATGCTACAACATGCATTCATAGTCGAACTAGTCAGACTAATGGACACTCAGAACAATGGTACAACCTCTAAAGATTTAACACATTTCACTGAAAAAGCAAGGTACAACCTCACAATCATTGAATATTGACACATTTCACCATGACACATAGTAATTGTAATTCTATATATATCATTTAAGAGTACTTTCAAATTGAGTACTCTTTATCCCAGGAAAATCACATCCTTTAAAAGATTTAACATCAAGCAAACAAGTCCATACTACCCCAACTCAATAATTTCCCAATTTATTCAACAAATTCTTTAGCATATGAACTAAAATTCCCACCACAAAAGCCAATAATCCCAAACTGTGTGTTCCTCGACATTCCACAGTAGGGCAAATTGAACTTTTGGTAACAAAAACACAGCAAAACTAACAATTCAGACCACAGTACCCACACCCAGTATAATCCCACTACTTAAGCAACATAATATTTGCTCTATTGACACAGATCATCACTTTTTGGTTGGAAATAAATTAGCAGTTAGTACAGAGAAGTAAGGAAAATAACCACAAATCATATCAAGCTCTAATGCGAAAATTCAACTTACCCATCTACTGAAACAGAAAAATAAAAATACCCATACATTAAAAATTACATATAAAAATACCCATCCACCAAATTTTGCAAACAAACATACCCATCAACTAAAATTGCAAAAAAAAAAATACCCATCTACTAAAATTGTCAAATAAAAACACCCATCAAACAAAAATATAT
This sequence comes from Amaranthus tricolor, assembly GCF_026212465.1. Lineage (NCBI taxonomy): Eukaryota > Viridiplantae > Streptophyta > Magnoliopsida > Caryophyllales > Amaranthaceae > Amaranthus > Amaranthus tricolor. The sequence goes on along the minus strand of NC_080048.1, from coordinate 3,104,763 downwards.
TAAAAAAAATGGAGGTAAAATGGAAAAAGAAATAGAGAAGAGACTAGATAGATAGAAATAAGGACCTGTAACAATGGCAGTAAGAGCAGTACCATCAATTCCATGAGTAACTTCTTCTGCTGTTGAAGACTTAGAAAATCCAGATGGACCCTTTCCTCCAAATAACCACATTTTTTCTTTGGTTTTTCTCCCTTCTTTTTTTGGATTTTAGCATTGAATGTATTTGCAAGAGCCAAGATGACAGAGTAATTAAAGGTGGTTAGTGGAAGATGATTATAGTTTATCTTCAAATTAATTTTAATAAGGGAGTTACTAAACTTCGCCACTTCTTTTCATTTTATCTCACCCCTTCAAATGAAATTACGAATTTGTCCCTGATATTTAAAAAATTATAACTTTACCACTTCCTACAAATTTCTTATTTATAATAATAATAATAATAATAATATTATCAATAATAACAATAATAATAATAATTAACTTTTTTATATTCTTCAAAAAGAATATAAATAAAATTAATAATAATAAAAGTAATAATAATAATAGTAATAACAACAATAATAAAATTAAAAATAATAATTATTATTCAAAAAAAAAAAAATTAAATAAAATTAAATAAAATTAATCGCCCAGAACCGGGCGATTGGACCCCGGTTCAATCGCCAAAAAAGTGGCGCCTAATTCTGGGCGATTAATTTTTTTTTTTTTTTGAGAATTCTAACAGTCAATTTACTAATTGAGCTTTTTTAAGTATTGTAAATGTAAATTAATTAATTGTAATTAATTCCCGATATGGAAAAACTGTACTGCCACCTAGCCGCATTGTTCTGGGATTATACATTGAAACTTTATCTCATTCTTAAACACTAGTCAAGATGTAATGTGGGTTACGAACTCATTTAGTTTATAATAAGAAACACTAGGATTTTCCAGACTGATCTAATGTTGCAATGGCAGGTCCAAGATCTTATAGAACATTGCCTTCAACTGTACATGACCAGTAAAGAAGCTGTGAGTTAGAGCAAATGTGATGCCGAGCATTACTGACTGAACTTTGTAATTTTTCATTTCTCCCTTTCTTTTAATTATTATTATTATCATTATTATTATTATTATTATTATTATTATTATTATTATTATTATTATTATTATTATTATTATTATTACTATTATTTAAAAGAATATAAAAAAGTTAATAATATTATTATTGTTGTTATTAATATTATATTATTATTATTATTATTATTATTATTATTATTATTATTATTAATATAAATTTTCCAAAAAGAAAAAAAAAAAAAGTCAATCGCCCAAAATTAGGCGATTGAACCGGATTGGACCCCGGTTCAATCGCCACTTTTTGGGCGATTGAACCAGGGTACAATCGCCCGGTTCTGGGCGATTCAATTTTTATTTTTTTTGAATAATAATTATTAATTTTAATTTTATTATTGTTGTTATTATTATTATTATTATTATTATTACTGTTATTATTATTAATTTTATTTATATTCTTTTTGAAGAATATAAAAAAGTTAATTATTATTATTATTATTGTTGTTATTGATATTATTATTATTATTATTATTATTATTCTTATTATTATTATAAATAAGAAATTTGTAGGGAATGGCAAAATTGTTATTTTTTAAAAATCAGGGGCAAATTCGTAATTTCATTTGGAAGGGGGTGCCGATAAAATGAAAAGGGTGGCGATATTTAAGGATTGGGTTTTAATAAATCTACCTTGATTGACTATTGAGTCCATGACTCATGAAAGTGAACTGTGAAGTGTTATCGACTATGGTGGTTACAAAAAATAAAAAAATTGACATTAATTTAACTTTTATCCATTCGTCGTAAATAATTTTAACTTTGAATTATTTTTTAATAAATAAATATTTATCCTTAGTTTGCTGTCAGCATATTAATACGATATGCTGATAATAAATTTAGAGCAAAGATTGAATTATTATAAAATAAAAGGTTATTCTGATAATAAATTAAGAACAAAGGTTGAATTATTAAAAAATAATTTAAAGTTGGAATTATTCATAGCAAATGGATTAAAGGTTAGATTATTAATATTAATTTTTTAAAAAAAATTTGAATATTTTTTAATTAGTGACTGTTAGCTGGAGATATTTACCGAAAAGATTATTTAACTCGAGCAACTAAAAAGCCTGAAATTCATTGATAAGTGACAGGTTAAAGCCAAATGATTAAGAAAATAGTTGGCAAAAAATATTATTGATCGTTCACTATTTATTAAAAAAAACATAGCTAAAAGCCAAAGTCAATGATAAAAGCTATTATGAGTAATATTTTGATTTTGACTAAAACTAATTTTGTAATTGATTTAAAAGTCATTCATTAAAGATTTTTTTATTTTTTGACTCATCGAAAAGTTAAAAGTCAAAAGTCATTTAACAAAACCAATAAAAAACTAATTGTCAAACATCTTTTTATCTTTTATGTTTGTTTATGAATTTTTACTATTTATAAATATTTTAATATGGATGTATTTATAGAGGAAAAAAATATTAATATATATAATTAAATTTATTATTATGGTTTAAGTAATTTGAATTGGGCTAACAAGTCACAAGACTTAAAGAAGGGTAGGTCTACTCATAATTTACCAATGAAAAAACTAGAGGTGTTCATTCGGGTGATCGGGTCGGTTTCAGACGGGTTTCATTCGATTCGGTTGTATTTTGGATCGGTTATATTTCGAATGCGTGTTACAACGGGTCATACTCGAGTCGGGTCAGTTAGTCACGGTTCGATCGAGTCAGTATCAGATTAAGTTGTTAGTTATTTTTTAATTGATGATAAGGTTCCCTTTACTTAAAGCAAAATAGTTAAAATGCAAATCAATTAGTGATCATTATTACATTGTTACTTTTATTTGTTTGACCGAAAATTAAAATTATAAAGTTCTATCAATTTTCATCTAATTCGATCAAAAGTAGTTAAATAAACATTGATCATTGATTATTAACTCTAAATATATGAAACTATGTATTTATAAAATTTATTTTATTAAAATATTTATCACTTTATTAGAATAACTAATAAGATAATTGAATATGAGTCGATCATATTTCTATATAAAAATTTGGTTCAGGTTTACAATAGTTCGATCTAAACTTCGTTCGGGTTAGGTCGGTTTTTAGCCGAATCGATTTCGGTTTCGAGCATGATTCGGGTCGGATATGACTCGGGTCGGTCATTATTAGGTTCGGGTAATCTCGGTTAACAGTTATGTGCCGGTTACAAAAATCGGTTACGGCTCAGGTTCAGTTTTTCCATTTTCGGTTGTCAACCGGTTCGGGTAATGTCGGTTCGATAAACCTAAAAAATGAACACATTTTCGGGTCAGTTTACTTTTGGTTTCGGTTCGGGTTTTCGGGTCGGGTCGGGTCAGTTTTGAACAGCTCTAGAAAAAACATAAAGAATTATACTAGGATTTTTTTTTCACCCTCCGTATGATCGTAGATTAGTAAGAGTAAAGTAAACTATTGACTAGAGCCTTTAATTTTAAAGGTCCAAAAATTTGATTTTATATACAAGATTAATATTAATTTGAATTAAATTCAAATATAATTTACATTTTATTGTAATGAATATGGATTATTTATAGTACTTCTATTATATTAGAAAAATAAGTTGTTTTTTCATTTCTATGTATATCAAACTCAATTTGAACGTTTGATTAATTCATTCATAGTGATAATGAAATCACATCTCTATCATTATTATTTATCAATAACACATTGCATTCATAATAGAATTATTAATTATAAGTTTTTTTTTGTTTAACAATATAAAAATTAATTACAATTAATGAGCGTGATTAGTGATCAAATCCATGGTATAATCCCACAATTTTTGTGCCAAAACGACATCTTGTGTTTGCTTAGAAGGTTTAGCTAAATTAGAGTTACTGAAATATTTTCCGCTTATGCCCTTCACTTCTGGATTTAAAGCTACATAACATGTTGTTGCTGCTCCCTGCAATCAAATTCACCATATATCAACACTAATTACAAAATTACTTTCCATATATAGCAAGCAAACTCCCTCTATCACTTTAATTTGCACCTTTTTTAAACAGAGTAAATATTAATTTGTAATTGGTACATCAAGTGGGGTCATTAAATGAGTGAATGTGCAAATTGAATAAATCGGAAAAATAATAAATAATCAAGGGCAAAATTAGAACTTCAGGCGTTGGATTGAATATTTTTATATCCTTATTTGACAGGTAGACCTATTAAATATTGACCTGACTCGATATTGACCTTGAGGCCGACCAAAATTAAATGGGTCACTAGAGTTTGACCCATAGAATTTCTAGTGAATTTTTTGTACTTTAAATCAATATTTTGTAAGACATAAAATATTATTGTATATATTTCTTTTGGAAAAAATATAATGATATAACATAATTTTTTATAACCTTTAAGGCTTTAACCATTGAGTTGATCCAAACTCAACCTGACCCGTATATTATTTGATTCAAAAATGATTTGGCTAGAAACCTTAACTTGAAACTTGCGCATATGTCGTTTTGACAGGTATAGTGATCCATTGGAAATTATCAGGATTTTAGGGTTTTTGAACAGTTTCATTACATCAACAATGACATCAATAAATAATATTACTTAAATTTCGAGTTAAAATAATTCATGGTTCAGATATTCCATATGTTATATTTTGATATCTAAATACATGCTGTGATTGACCTTTTCATTATGGTTGCTTTTTTGGAAAACTAGTATAAAAAAACTAGTATAATATCATGTGCAATACATGTATTGTGACTATAACGATATATAAATAAAAATTTTAAAGATATGTAATATTCAAATTAATTTAATCATTTGTTTTTATTAAATTGTATGATATAATTTAAAAAGTTTAGTTTTAATATTCAAATTAAATTAACCAATTGTTTTCTACGTTAGGTAAATTTTAATAAATGTATAATTCATATTATTTTTAACCTTATTTATATTATTATATGCAAGAAAATTTCTAATTAATTAGTTTTATAAAAATATTCAAATTATTTAGTTTATAAAGATAGAAAATTTACGGTATATAGTAAATTTAAATTAATAATTTATCCAATATAACTCAATCTAAGCCATAATCATTCAATTTATTCTATTTTTAAAAATGATAGATTACTCAATTTAATTAATCATTAAAATAACTAAAAATGGCAGGTTAATTAATTTTACTTGTCACGTAAGCCAACATCAACCAATAAAATAAAATTTTCCAACTTTTAGAGCTTTATAAGAATGACACGTAGAAGTTTACATTCATTTTATTAGATTATTTGGGCTCGAGCCTACTTAGATTATGACCTGACCACATCTTTGATTAATAATCTTTTTAATATTAAATAATGTAATAACTGTTAAATTAGGCTGGACTTATTGTGAATGCCAGCATATTACCGGGGGAACACAAGTGCACACACTTCATAAGCCAAGGAGATACATACCATCCCAAAATCATATGGCAATGGGAAGAAGGTCTCTAATAGCTTATAAAGCGTGCACACCATTTTCAATTTATCGATGTGGGATAACTCATCCCAACACCCCCCTCACATGCGAACCCCCGTCAAGTTCGCATGTGGGAGTAATCAATTAGGGTAGGAACGCCATTCTTTTCGAACCTACCATTTTTAAATTGTTGATCGAACCATCGGCTCGGATACCATGTTAAATTAGGCTGGACTTATTGTGAATGCCAGCATATGAACGGGGGGAAACAAGTGCACACACTTCATAAGCCAAGGAGATATATACCATCCCAAAAAGCTTTTGGTTGAGTTGGTTCTTTGACATGGTATCAGAGCCAGTATGACAAAAGGTCACGGGTTCGAATCTCAACCACCCCTCATTCAAAGTGGAATATTGAGCACCATGTATGAGGAGAACATGTTTTGCTCTCGTGTGAGGGGGCGTGTTAAAATATATAACATATCTTGGGGCCTCAACCATCAGCTTAAGCTTTTGGTTGAGTTGGTTCTTTGACAATAACATGTAGCATAATGAAAATGGTAGTTGATTTAATTTTGTATACAAGCATACATGAATATTCAAGTCAATCTTATGGTGATATTCTGAATTTCCTCTTACTAGGCTTGATTCTATAAATCAATGAAAATAAATGCTTTAATAAAATTGCTAAAAGTTCAAGTATTTGTTTGAAGACAACTTACTTGTGGTAGTTCTTTGATGTAGGGTTTGAGAATTATACCAAGAGCTGTTACATTTAAGAGAAAATAATGCATTTATTAACCTTTAATTAAAACCAAATTAGACTTTAATTATAAACATAAATAATTAAGCATACCATCAAGAAAAATATTAAGCTTGATGATGTTTGTATTCTTTACAAATCCAGGATCAACAGAGTTGGCAATAATTTCAATCCCATCATTCTGATCAACATAAAGAAATAATAACTGTAATTAGTATGATGATTTACTAATGCCTAATTGAACTTATTTGATGCCTACTTATGCCTAATTGATCATGTACCATATTTATGTAATTAAAAAATTAAATGATTCATCAAAAGTAAAAGTAATAATTATGGGTTTAATGGTTGAGATTTCTCTTTCATCCTAGTAACAGAAATTTGATTCTCACCACATAATTAAAAGATTAATTCTCTTTCTTTCTTACCTGTAGATCGTAGAAATTCTCTAATCTATTCGAATCAAGAAAAATAGAATGAAAAATAGTTTTTTAATTTTGAAAGTCCATCAATCACATATACATTTTTTAATCTTAGCTGTAGTCTTATACTTATGTACTCTCCTTCAAATATTTCTCTAATTGAAAAAATAAGTTTTATTTTGTAAATATGTTTTAATTTAGTAAAAAATAGTTCCGTTTAATAAAAATGAATACAAGATAAGATTAGTTCAGTAAAAATAAGATGATAAAAAAGAACCCGCTTACACATTTTGATTAACTGTACTAAAAATATTTTCACAATTTTTTTTTTAATTTGTTACAATAATAAATTAGGACCTTTAATTTTTTTAGAAGATCCAAATTAAAATACGTTACCTTAAGCTGTTTTGCAAGCTCATTAGCATGCAAAATAATAGCGAGCTTAGATTGACAATACGCAGAAAATCTGGAATATTTAGAGTACCTGCATATTTACTAATTTATTAATTAATATTAATATAGCTAAGTTTAAAAAAATGCAATATAAGTAAAACCCGACTATAAATACATACTAATTTATTTAAATATAATTAAGGAGCTAAAAGTTAATTGATATAATTAATTAATGCAGGTATATAGCCTTTATGGCTATAAATGGTAGAGAAAGTTTGTAAACAAATTGTTATAAAAGACGATCTTTCTGAGGACTCATTACATATATGGGCTGAATATAGCAATTAATACATCTTAAAGAGAAAATAAAAATGTGAAATTTATGTTTTGAGGTCACAAGAATAGCTGAAGTTTGTATGGACTTGATCCATACTATTTTAGAGTGTACCAATTTTAAAAAATATTAAAATATTAAGTATTTTGCTTGACAATAAAATTAAGTACAATCATTAAAAAAATATTTGCTAACATTAGATAAAAAAATAAATAGCTCTACGTATATTGAGATAAAAAAATAAATAAAACATCATCCCAGCCCATTCTTTATTTCAATCTCGCTATTATGTATTAAAAAACACAAATTTTTGTATGAAATGATATATTATTAGATTAGATGTGCTTTATAAATGAGTTAAATAACTCAATTATTAATATACAAATTATTAGCATATAATATAGGCTTTTTAAATTAAATTTGTATCATCGACAGACGCCCTCTCCTAAAAATATCCAAAAAAATTATTACCATAACATTGACAATATCACTACATGACATTTATTGATTAATTTAATAATCACTTAAAATAATCATAGGATTTTGATAGAATCAATTAGTTGTTAGAATTACCCGGATGGATTTCTAAGTTTATCAAAAGAAATTCCTTCACGAGGTGTGTATTTATGAGCTGACGATGTTACATTCACAATCCTCCCCTCTTTACCACTTTGTAATGCCGTGTTTTTCATTGTGTCTAATAATAGATGTGTTAGAAGAAAATGACCTGCCAAATGGATAAAAATTTAGGTTAATAAATAATATCTCATTTAAGACGGTTTTGTGACTAGTGGCGAAATTTTTAGATGAAAAATCGAGTAAGATAAAAGTAAAAAATAAGGAAAACATAAACTTTACAAAAATGAAAATTATTATTATACTTAATCTGTTCCATCATACTTGCTACATACCACTTTTTATGCAATTTAATATGTAATTTTGATCACTTAAAAGTTATAAAAAAAATGATATAATGAAAGTATGCGATTAAACGATTCAAATAAGACTTCACTTGACTATATTTCTTCTAACACATTAGCAGCAATATATAAGAATGCTTGAAAGATAAATAGTACCATTATGTCTAATGTAACAAGTATTTCAAAATGGAGAAAATATAATATTTAAAGGTGTTATTATATAAATGTTACATGCGAGCAAAAAAGTTTATGGAGCCAACATCCCCTCCGGTCCTAACTAAGTATTGCCATTATTTTGTTTAAATTTAAGCTAATCAAATAGTCTAATTTATATTAACGATTAAATTTATGATATAAGACTGCATAAAATAATAGATCATCGGAGTATTTTATATTTAATTGTTTTGATTTACTCACCCAAGTAATTTGTGGCAAAATGCATTTCTATGTTGTCTTTAGAGAGAATAAATGGAGGGGAAAGCACACCTGCATTGTTACTAAGAAAGTATGAAATTAAATTGATGCAAAATATTATAAGTAGAACGTACTTCTATTCAAAACAAAATACTTATATTAAGAATTATAAGTTAATGTAATGATTAAAGTGATTTATTTCATCCTTATAATGTTAGATTAAGTTTCATCACCTATATAAAGAATTACTTCATAATATCAAGGAACAAAATCAACTAAAAACTTAAATTAATGGTTGAAACTCATGATATATTATATACTTTCACACGCTCTATGCAAAAATCCTTAGAGGTAGAAATGTGAATGCAGCACATATCCTCCTCATATCCGGTGCTAAATATACCACTTTATAAAATGAGGAGTGGTTAAGATTTGAACACGTGATCTCTTGTCACGTTAGCTTCTAATACGATGTAAAGGAACCAACTCAACCAAAAGCTTAAACTTATGGTTGACTCTCAGAATATATTATATACTCTAACACATAACAATAACCTATTTTAACAGGCCTAATATTAGCATTAGATGATTCGATCATTTGATCCTCTTTGTGTGACAAAATAAGCTAAAATAGTCTAATAAGCTATTTTACCAAATATCCAGCCTAATAATTTAAAAAAAAAAAAACTCAAGAATAAATGATATAATTACATTAGAATGTTGAGGAAAAGATGAGAGGACTTGTAATTCGATGCAAAGTTTTTAACAGAAGCCATTGAACTCAAATCCAACTCCATTAAATGAAGGTTAGCAGATGGAATTTCATCAAGAATTTTAGCCCTAATTAAATTTCCTGCAACAATATTTATATCCGCCATGATAACTTCAACACCACGCAACGCAAGAACTCGTGTTACTTCAGCACCCATTCCACTTGATGCTCCTGCAAATTATAGTTTTAGTAAAAGAGGAGTTTTATTTCCGATTAATTTTTCTTTAATTTATGAGACTTTTTGAGGGATTATTATTAGAAATTCACAAGAACTGACGTAATATATTTTTAGTGGGATATATTAAATAAATAATGATATTTAATTTAAATTTATTACTTTAAATTTCTAATGGTACATTTTAGTGACATTTATTAAACCTTTAGTAGCATAATAAAAAATCGTACTAAAATTTTTAGTGTCATTGAATCTAACAATATTTCTCATAAATATCACTATAGACTACGATAACAATTATATATGTTTTTAACTGTAAAATTTAATGTCACTAAATCACTTTATAGTGAAATTCAAAGTAAAAATTAATAATTATGATACTAAAAATATAAATTAGTGAACTATTTTTTAATGTGACTAAATAAAAATAAATTTTATGTAACGTGTACCAAATACATGAACAAATTTGGTGTGGTGGGCGTGACATTTTGACTTTTTTTTTTTTTCATTGATTTAACTTTTCAGTTAATCAAATAAAAAAATATTTGGTCAAAAACCTTAAAATCAACTAATCAACTGTTTAATTGCTCGTTAAATCAAAATAAAAAAAGTTAATCATAATAGTTTTTTTTATTGGTTATTAAGTTTTGACATATACTATTTCTATAATAAACAACCTACATCCAACAAATACCCCCTATCCACATGACATAACACCTCTTTTCTAGGGTGGGCGTGGTGGCCATGGTGGGAATTGACTCGATCTTGCAGGGGAAGTTACGGTGGGGTGGTGGAAGGGGAGGAAGGCTAGGAGCCAGGAGGGTGGCACTAGTGGGAGAGGGATTTTGGCTTTTTTTTAATATTTTCTTTTCTTTTCTTTTAAGACGACAACATGTTTAAGGTAATTTCGGATATTTGAGAAAAGCATCCATTTGAATTGGTAGTATTATTTAGAGAAATCGAAAAATATTGGATTACACATTTTTTCCAATTTTTGATAAGCATTTCTAAAAGTAATGCCGTTGTACTCTAAACAAGGTCGTATCAAGAAATCAACTCAACTAAAAACTTAAGTCAGTGATTGGGCTCTAGGATATGTTATATATTCTAACACACCCCTCGCACGAGAGCCCTTTGGGCTAAAAGTGTGGATGCAGCACAACCTCTCTTCAACTTGGCGTTAAATATCTTTATTTAAATAAGGAGTAGTTGAGATTCGAACCTGTGACCTTTTGTCATAATGGCTCTGATATCATGTAAATTTTTAAGAGAGTTTAGAGATATGTTTAAAATGATTGTTGATATTAATCACAACATTACATTGTAGTCATACTAAAAACAGTGGCGGATCTAAAACTCAAACATAGTAATAGCACAATCATGACAAAAAAATTCAATTAAAAATTTTAATGAATCATAGATATATATATTAAAAATTAATGTTTTTAATTCAACCCTAAAAAAATATTTTATAATCTATTTCGACGAGTTTCATATCGAGACATTAATTTTCCAAATTACAAATTAATAATAATAGTAAGATAAAAATTACATAGAAAGTGTGTAGCTCAACTGGTCATGATTGTCTCATAAACGCTTCAATGCAAAAGGTTTTAGGTTCAAATCTTAAAATTTTAACAAAATTTCAGTACCCTCACGTGCGGGCGTAGTTGGATCCTATCTTGACTAGAAAAGGAATATGATCTAAAATTATATTAGTAAATAAAATAATATAAATACTAAAAATAAAAATTACATGTAATATTATCTATAATAGTTACAACATAAAACAATTATATTCTCAAGATAATCATCATAGATATGTTGAGATTAAAATGGTACAGGATATATACTTTATTAAACATTTTTGTAGACTACACAGTACACAAAGACAATCATTAATAATGAGTTGAATTAAACCTGTAACAATGGCGGTGAGGCCGGTACCGTTTACTCCATGGGTAACTTCCTCTGCCGTAGAAGACCATGAAAACGAGCTACTACTACTACTTGCTTTTTTGCTTCCAAAAAACCACATTTTTGAATTAGATAATTTTCAGTATTTAGAGCTGTAAATACAATTTTAAAATTATTTTACGGTGAAATTTTCTTAAATGAGAATTCGAGTACAAATTTTAAATTTAAAGTGAATATAATCTAAAAAGTTCATTTTGAATGTTTTTAAATTTGTTTCGGGCTGGGAATATATAAGAAATTAAAACCACCTACTTGCGCGCTTTGCATGTTTGATTAGTGAGAGGAACCTCTACGTTTCTCTTTCATCATTTCGATATTTACACTCCCTAATAAATTTGACAATTATTACTATTTATTTATTAATTTTAATTGAAAAAGTTATTCAGAATAATCTCATTTATTGTCCATTTGCTATGAATAATCTCTACTATTGATTATTTGTTATGAATAATCTCTACTATTGATTATTTTTAAATAATTCAATCTTTGTAGACACCTACGAGCCGTTACACTCACTTTTTCTTCGCTCTTATGCTTCTTCATTGGTCTTGCCTTACTCCTCTTTGGTGGTAGGTATCTATAATACCCAATTAAAATGTGGAAAGAGATGTTGCAGCAAATAATATACAAAGGTTTACTTAAGAATAATCAATAGTAGGAATTATTCACAGCAGATGGACAATAGGTGGAATTATTCTAGACAATTTTTTCTTTTTTAATTTGTGATTAATTCTTGTTTTATAAGTTAAAAAATACTTTCTTCGTTCTTTTTTACTTGTACACCATAGTTTACTTCAGTACTATTTATCAAGTAAATTAATTTTCATATTGTCGGTATTCTATAAGTTACTCCTAAAACATAATCATATGAGATTTTGTTTGAATCGAGATTAATTAATTTATGATTTTCATTAGTTTTTGATATACATAACTAGAGATACTAAGTATTGAATTTATACATTTAGGAGTGTGAAAAAAGCAAATGGTGCAAGTAAACAAGAACAGAGTAGATATAGTTAAGTAGAATATTATTTAATTCGTCTCAAGCAAACATTATTAATATCAAATTTTTATTATACATAATTAGAAATATTAAGAATTGAACTAGTATATAGAACTGCGTGAAAAATCAAATATTGCATGTATTTTAGAACGTATAAAGTATAAAATTTTAAATCTCAAATCTTTTATTATTTTCTCCAAACAATTAATCTTGTTATTTTCCATATATTGAAACCTGTGACTATGAGATCATCTCATCACGAGACGTGCTTATATAATTAATCTATATTTTTACTGGATACTTTAAGGTTATTAGTGGGCATTCTAAGATTCTAAAAAATAATCACCTTAAAACTGCGAGTAATCACTTTAAAATTGTAAATTATCCTTTAAAACAGTAAGTGTCAATAAATTAATCCAACAAAAATAATATCGTCATTAGAACATTTCATTAGAAAATTTTGTGAATTTCCTTTAGAAAATATTGAGAATTCAAAATAAAAAAAATTTAAATGAAGTATGTTGAATTAGGTTACATATAAATATAGGTAGGGGCCACATATTTATTATCAACATGGCTTCTTCGCTATGCAGTATTAGTGTGAGGCTAACTTCACGACTCTCCCTGTCGATCCATCAGGCAAAATAAATTTTGTGTCGTCATAAACTTTTTCTTTACCAAATTAATAGCAAAGAAACAACCCATCATAATTTAATAAATTTATTTGTCGAAGCAACTCATAATGAAATTAATTAAGTCCCTTTTAATGAGTAGGAAAATACTAAAATAGCAAGACATGTATAAAATACTAGTATGTCCATTTTAGTTTAATTTTTTCTACACTTATTTTTTAAAATACTCTCATAAATTTAACATTAATTATTCAACTTATATACAAAAAAATCCACGTAAGAGAAGAGTTGACTAGTATATATTGCTTCATATTTTCCAAATAAACTTTTAATCTTTAGCTTTGCCCCTGCTCAAATCATAAGTTATTCAAAAAATGTGTTACAACATGGATAATCAAGCTATCAACTAGTCTAATTTAGAAAAAATATTTTTCCGTTCCTTTGAATTTGCTATTAAAAGTGACATACATATTGTTAGAGAAAATATTATTTTTATTAGTAAACTCAAAGACACAAGAAAGTGACTTGTATAAAATCAATAGGAATAATTACCAAAATAAAGCTCATAGTTATAAGTGCAAAAATAATCTAAATTATAAATAACAAGAAAATTCTTATTTTAAAATTGTCTCATTGAAATATAATTTCTCATAAAAGTAGCAAGATTTTATTTTACACAAATTCACTAATGGGAGCGCCATACCTGTGTGATCTTCAGTTCAACTAAATAATTATTTTTACTTACTAACTCTAAGCCTCAAACAACTATTCCAAGACTTAAGTTTATTTATTGACAAATAATTACGTTGCTACTCCAAGGTTTAAAGTCGATATTCCAAGCTCCAACCTTGTTGTAAAATTTAAAGTTGTCAATTTCAAAACTTAAAACTTCTATTTGAAGGTCTAAAAAACTTATTCCAAATTTAAATAATGACAACTCAAAAAATTATTTTTATTACAAAATCAAAATTTTTCTCTAAAATTTTCTCACTACGAACATAAGGGACATTACTTTAAAGTTTAAAGGCCTACTGATAAAATCAAAAGTATAGCCCAGCCCAAATTATGGATGGGCATGAGGTATGAAAATTTGGAAAAAATAAGATAACTTAACAACTTTATTCAAAAAATAAGCTTCGTGTAAATTTTATTCCCAAAATAAACGTCCTTGCCTCCGAAGCTAGACTTGGTGTATACTCACACTTACTAACAGCGAGTATAATGAAATGGTCAAAATTTTAGTCAAAGTTTATTTCACTGTTACTAACAGCGACCTATTGTTTGATTGGTCAACTGGTCAAGTCGCTGTTAGTAACAGCGACATATCCCTTGACCTGATTTGACTTTTGTTGATCTTTTTGTATGATTTAAACTACTGTTGTAAAATTGAAAAATAGCCGTTATGAAGTTGAAAATAGCCGTTGTTATTATCTTCTATAAATAACTCCATCATCTCCCTACTTTATTGTATCCAAACTCCATCATTCTTGTTCTAGTTAATTGATTTTGAAGGTAACATAAAGTATTATGTTAGTATTATTCTCAATTTATAAATTTTAATATTATTTTTGAATGTTTACTTATGTTACTATATCATATGTGTTCCGTAGATGTCACATGAGCATTCTATTGAAGTCCGTGATTGTGGTTATGAAGTTGAGATTAATACAGATTGGAGCGACGTCGATCCTGTCCGTGATTTTGTTGCTTGTCCTTTCTACTTGGATGAAGGATTCGGATGCACGTACTTTAGGTGGGTTGTTCCGAAAGGTACCAAATCGCTTGAAAAAGAAAAACAAGAGCTTAAAGATGAGGTATTGAATCTCAAGAGACAAATAGATGATATGGAACATAGGAAAGAAGAGACAGAATGAATTATGAAAAAGTTGAAGAAGCAATATTAGTTAACGGCGGTGGTTTAACTTAACGAATGAACTACGTAATTTGATATGAATTCGTTGAACATGAATGAAATTGTGTTGAATTTTCGAGAGCATTTTCCCTATTTGAATATGATTGTTTGTTTGTATTTGATTAAATTCATACTGCATTCTTGGTGGAATGATTCATTGCCGAAAACTCTGAGTACTTAACATCATTTCATTCATAATAAACGTGTGATAATACGATAAAAATATATACATCTACATATATATTACAAATTATACACAAAAGTCCAAATGTTACAAATATTGAATATGTACAAATGTTCAATATATACAAAATGTCATTAATGTTCAATATATACAAACAGTATACTAATGCTAATCCTCCTCCTGTACCCTGTCTAACTGTGACGGTTTACGACGCTTCCTACGATAGTAAGAGGCCATCGCATGACGCTCGGGTAGGGGAGGTGATTGATACTGTGATGATCTAGCACCCTATGAGGACCCGACACCATAGTCAGGGCACGTTAAGTCTACCTCTTCAAGATGAACGTCGACATGATGAGGAGATGACCCCTGCTCGTCCATAGTGGTGTCGGGCATAGCGACTTCTGGAATGAAGTGCTGAAACTGTGTCCCTAGAAGTATGCCTTGGCAATCTCCCGTACAGGCTCCTCTTAGGTGGAGCTGATGACAGATGCAATGCCCTGTGCCTGCATTAAGACTGAAGAATTAATGAAATGTATAACATGTAAGTTCTATGGATAATAATAAACGTTGAAGAATACTTACAAAGTGTGTCATCGTCGGTGCTACGGGAGCATACTGGGATGCCGCGATGATACCTCGTGGTGTCATCCATCGACGAGTGATGGAGAGGAACCACGACATGTAATCCGCCGAAGTAGGTTCGCCTACAACCTCGATCGGCGCACCTTGGGCTAACAGCTCCAGCCTGTGATCCCAACGATGTGATGGAGATCCTCCACTGTGTCACAAGGCGGCGGGATGCCCTGTACCATCCCAAATTGGCGCAGTACGCGCTCAGGGAGATGCACTTCAACTATGTTGAAGCATATCAAAGGTACAGAGGCTCTCCACGCCCCTGACAAGATCCCTGAATGCTGAGGCAATGCAGCGTATGCCTCAGCGGGGTAAGGGTCCTATCGAAACTACACGTGAAAATGTAATTAATATATTACGCAATATGATAGTTACAAGAAAAGTTGTAGTGAAGTTTTTACCTAGTTAGCTTGAAGTAGATCGAGTTGATCGCGGTAGAACCCCACGCCCGATCCTGTGTGGGTCCTTGTACGTCTATCAAAGGACCACCGCGATCCATACGACACATGTGCGGGTGGAAGAATTGGTGGCGCGAATGCACCACGTCCCACAATCCTCATCGGTTGCCCAATGAGAATGTGTTCCCAGGCCCAAAGTTATGAATTACAGATATTAGTAAGTAAACGACTCTCAAAAACAAATTAAGAGAAAAGCGTTAACATGTAAAGTTATTATTACTTGGAGAATAATCAGGAGCCTAGCGATCTCCTTCACGTTCTTCCATGAAGCTTCACACAGTCTTCTGTACAGATAAGTTAGGGCTGCGGAACCCCAGCTGTAACTGGAGATGACCTCCCATGGCGCATCAAGCAATGTCAAGTACAAAAGCTGTACCATGTTGCCAGTCTTGTCGGAGAACAAGACAGCACCAATCAGATATAAGAGATACGTAGAGTATCTCTCAACGGTAGCCTCATCAACACCTTAAAGGAGGTGCGAGAAGTTCTGCGCAAGCCATGTTACGCACAATCCACTCCCTTTGGCTACCTCTGGGGGAGGTCGGACTCCTAATAACCTATGGACTTTACCTTGCCAACTTTTGAGTTGGCATCCAACGGTGCAGACGGCATGTCCCTCGATGGGAAGCCGTGTAAACATAGCTACGTCAAGTAAAGTGATAGTAGCCTCACTTAGAGGTAGGTGGAAGGTATGTGTCTCTTGGCGCCACCGCTCGACTAAAGCCATGACTAGTGCCCGATCGACTCTCCCATAAGCGATGAGGTGGAAGTCGTACAACCTCACTCGCTGAAGGTAGGGGATGATCCGTGCGTCAATCTCCCACGGAGCAGAGTCGGGATGCCTGGTGTCTCTGGTCTCTACTTTGGACACCTAAACGCAAAGATTATATTAGCATAAAGTTAAAGTATAAAGGCATGTACATTCAAAATACTAAGTTGACTAACCTGGACATCCCATAGTACACTGCTCCTGTGATCCGCCTGCATTGTCAGCACACTAGGGTCTCGAGGGCCTGGAGCTGCTGGACTCATCTCTACAGTAATTCAACAATAACTTAGTTACTGTAATTAGAAGGAGAAGAGGATGATGGCATAATGGGATTTTGGGTTTCTCGGGTAGAGAAGGGCGTATGAGAAGGAGCAAAAGAAGTTACATTTAAGAATGCATTTGTTTCTACAACATTGACATCTTGATTCCCTAGGGGTACCTCTTCTACATATAACTCTAAAAAAGGAATAGAGATAGACTTTGAATACTCCCACATTGCATCTATAGCCTCCTCATCCTCAACCGGAAGAGCTAACAATTCTCCACTCATATTGTATTTAAAACTTACATTAACAGTACTTTTTGTAGTGTCAATGTCAATCTTAGAGCATATAAAATGTTTGAATTCATTCAAGTCCATGTTTGAGTTGCATGCAAACAATTTACGTCTTCCCTCAACATACTTAACATTGCTACTACTTGATCGAATTGAACCATTCCAAAAACATACAACAGTCACACGAAATGAAGCCATTTCTACAAAAATATGTACAAAATCAACATCACCATCAAGTTTATAAATATACACATATATATATAACAAGATTGATTAAATTTAGGTTTTAAATTCAAACATTCTCTAAATTAAACTCAAATTTAGGGTTTGCATTCAAACATTCTTTATATTCAACTCAAACATCTTCTACATTAAATTCATGAACAAACAACCTCATTATGAAGATCATGGCAAATAACAAGTACATTTGACATATTCATAGAGTTTAAATGAAAATGACCAATATAAATGACATACATTTTAAAATCAACAACAAATAAAAAATTTATAATAAAAATGTACCTTAATAAGCTGTAGATCAACAAGAAGTAGTAAATTGCAAGTTTATGAACTTGCATTTATGTGAAAGTTGATGAGGAATTTATGAACCCTAATTTTCGAAAAAGAAAAAAACACAAAAAAATAGTACCTTAAGTGAATGTAGGAAGATGACAGAACTAATTAGTAGTAGAAACTTGAAATTTGATGAGATTAATTGAAGGATTGAAGTTGATTTTAATGGTGGAAAGTAGAGGGAGATTTCGTGGGTTGTTTCGCTGATACAAAATCGGGTGAAATGATGAAGGAGGAAGAAGGCTGCTGAATTTAGAAACGTGTTAGATCGCTGTTACTAACAGCGACTTGACCAGTTGATCAGTCAAACAATAGGTCGCTATTAGTAACAGCGAAATAAACTTTGACTAAAATTTTGACCATTTCATTATACTCGCTGTTAGTAAATGCGAGTATACACTAAGCCTAGCTTCGGAGGCTTGGACGCTTATTGTGGAAATAAAGTTTGAACGAAGCTTATTTTTTTAATAAAGTTGTTAAATTATCTTAATTTTTTCAAATTTTCCATGAGGTATTCAAATAAAGCTTCTAGGCAAGTTCGTATGATAATGTCCCGTGTTTGGCAATTGACTGTTGGTGTCGGTTGTTGACTATTGGCTGTTTTTTTGGTTTTTAAACTAGTTGAAAAAGCCAACAATTTATAGAGATATTCGGTAAATTTAAGTGTTAGTTTTTGGTTGTTTATTAAGAAAAAGTGGGTCAACGAGCAGGGGTGGAGCAAAAAATGACAAATTCTATGAAGGTCCTGTGCAATTTTAAAAATAATGATATTTTTCTAACAATTTTGTATGTTTAAACACCCAACATATACTAAGTAACTTAATATTGAGGCCCCTAATTTTTCGGGGCCCTGTGCGGTTGAACTTGTTGAACATGCTCAAAATCTCCCATGCAACGAACCAAAAGCCAACAAAAAAAGCTATATTGAGTAGCTTTTTATTTTAGCTTAAAAGTTAGCTTTTCAACTGGTTTAAAGTTATTTACCAACACTTTTTATTGATGTTTGACCAACCTATAAGTCAAAATCCATAAGTCAACCAAAAAGTCAATATAAAAGCTACGTACCAAACACGAGGGATTTAGGGGGAAAGGAAATAGACAAATTTATAGGGAGATTGTTTCCTTTATTTGAATAACATTTTTAAACAGAAAGACATTTAAAAGGAAGGGAAAAAAAAGGGAATAATGGACCTAATATTATTAATAATCAAATCTTTCCTAGATGGAAAAACATTTGAAAGGAAATTAAACTTGTTAGGTAGAATAATTGTTAAATACTACTTCCTCTTCCTCTGTTCTGATTTTGTTACTATATTTCTCTTGGCACAGGAATTAAGAAGAAAAAACATATCTTTTAAAAGTCTATTTTACCCTTTATTTTAGTTCTGATTTAAAGAGGAAAAGAAAATGAAAATACCAACAAATAAGAACCAATTTACACCATCATTATACATCAACAAAACAGTAACTTCAACCATCTACCATAAATCAAAACCAAGTGTAAATCTGAACAATCAACCATTAACTAAGTGAACAATAACTATACACTCTAAATATACCAGATTTAGAACAAAACATTAACTTAAAAAATTCTAAATAACTCTAAATCAAAAAATTCAGATCTCAAATTGGTTTGAAAATAAGTTTCATGGCAATCAAAAAACCCAGATCTCATTTGGGTTTTGTAAACCCATAAGATGATGGAGGTTTCCAAGCAAAGAAGAGAGTAATAGTAAGTGAGAGAGATAGATGGTTAGGGTGGGTTTTTAAACAAATGATGGATAAAGGTGAATGTTTGAAGGGAATGTGATTTTAAAAGATGATGAATGAGAGTGGGTTTTTATAGGGGGTGATTTTAAAAGATGATTTTAAAGGGGTATGATTTTAGCAAAAGATGGTGCAGATTCATCATAAAAGTACAATGGACGGTGTACATTGCCTTATTTTGGTTGTAATTGAAATCAGAATAAATGGAGAAATAAATATGGAGGGGTTATTAATGTAGTTAGGAATATGTAAAAATTAAAAAAATGGTTGATATAAAATTTAATGAGGTATTGAGTAGGATAAAAATAAGGGTAAAATAGACATTTATATGGTTGTTTTATTGCTAAAAATAGAAATGTAGCAAACAATATAAAATTACCAAAAATGAAAAATATAGCAAGTAATATGAACGGAAGAAGTACTTCATTTTAGAAGATGGTGCTTGGGGAAACTTTATATGCCTTCAACTCTTAGTTTTGTCTCTATTTCATTTTTTGCTTTCTAAATTTATAGTTTTTTTTTGTCATCTATGAATATATTTTAATAACAGAGGTTTTTTAGTCATTAATCTTTCAATACAATTTACAATATAATTACAACATAATAGCGTATTTTCCGGTATCCTATAAAGAGAAATATTTATAAAAAATAGCATAAATAACGAAAAAAAGAAAGTAAAAATGAATAAAAGACGAATATTTATTAGATATTGGCAAAAAAAAGAAATAAAAAAAATAAAAAATAGGGAAATAGAAAAAAACATAAATAAAGGAATCTATATGAAATACTATGGAAGAACAACAATTAATAAACAAAAAAAAAAGCAAAAAAAAAAAAAGGAAAATAAGATGTATTTAGATATTTATATACCGTATTTTCATTTTATTTCTCTTCAATTCCCTCCTTATTCAATGGAAAATTTTATCACTAATTTTACCTTTTCCTCTCCATCCCCTTACTTTTCTTTTCCCTTCTCTCCTAAAACCTTATCCAAACATAGCGCTAAAGTATTTAGTGATGATTTTAATTAAATATCCTATTTGACAATACTCAAATTTTTAAAAAGGTTACTAAATAAGAAAATAAGGAATTTGAATAGAGTATGCTAAAAAGAAAAATGAAACAATTGATTAGAATATGAGAGAGTGTTAAATATTATAATATTTTCGATTTCATTAAATTTTTCACTAAAAACTCTACTCACATTGTTAAATTATCGTCAAAACGAAGTTAAAAGGATGAAAGAAATTTGTTTATACGTACGTTAAAAGTTTTCGAGTAGATTAAAAGGTAAAATTTACCGAGTTGCAATTAGTCCTGCTTTACTGTATGGGATAGAATATTAGCCCGTAAAGAAGACTTTTGAACATAGCATGAAGTTACAAAAATACATATGCTGAGGTGGATGTGCGATTACACAATGATGGATAAAATCAAAAACCATGAGTTTAAAGAGAGCCATGATAGATTGAGATGGTTGGGCATGTGCAAAGAAAAACTTTTGATGCCCCCATAAAGAGGATCGAAAGCATCATAGTGGAGGCAAGAGAGAACGAAAAAAACCTAGGAGAACGTGGGAGGCACAAATAAAAATAACTTGCATGAGTTAAACCTCTTTGAGGACCTGACTAAGAATAGGGGGAGTTGGAGGCGCCATGTTCATAACTTAGACTACTGATACTTTCTCGCTTACCTATTGGTGTTTTAGTTCTTTTGCATTCTACATACCATTTTTTACTCGTTTAACCTAGCTTTTATTTTTTATTTTATTTTTTTTATATATATTGTTTTTATGAACTTATATATGTATGAAGGGCCAAACTTATGTTGTATGATGCGAGCTTGCGATTTCAACTTCACTCAATCCTTTTCCTTTGCATGTATCTCTCTTTCTTGAGGAATTCCTAAAGCCGAGCTCTTTAGCTACATCCTTTTTTATGGGTATGGGTTATTGCCTATTTTCCCCTTAAGCTTTGCTTATAGTCTTTATAGGCGAGATATATTAGATTTGATGGTGATGATGATGATGTACATTAGAAGGTACAAGGGAAGCTTATAGAATATGTAATTTGTAGCAAATTCTCTAATGGATGCCATTGAGCTTAGATCCAATTCCATTATATCAAGTATCAACCTTAGCAAATGGTGTTTGGTCGGGTATTTTAGCCATAACCTTTGTGTTGGGTGTCCAGCCTATTTTTGTGATTTATAATATTTTTTTGGGTGCACTTATTATAATGTGGTTAGCTTCTCTTGGAAGCTTTGAGGATGTATTTGTTTTATCTACTTTTAAGCTTATAAAAAGGATGTTGGAACAACTATAAAAGGGGGTAGCAATAGGCACCAAAGAAAAAGAAAAAAAATCTAAATACAAAACAACATAAAAAGAGAGAGAGAGAAAGTGGGTTGTTCATTCTTTGGTGCCTTTTGTTGCCCCCTTTTATAGCAGTTACAACATCATTTTTTAAGCTAAAAAGTAGATAAAACAAATACACCCTCAAAGATTCTAAGAGAAGCTAACCACATTATAATAAGTATACCCAAAAAAATATTATAAAGGGAAAATTACCTAGAATAATTCAACCTCTTTGTGATTTTTCTACAATAATTCCACCTATTAATTAACCAAGAATAACCCCAACTTTAGGGAGTATTTGCCTAGAGTAAGTTTGGTAACCCAACGACTTGTTATAATAGGTAATTCACGAAAAAAAGTAAACTGAAAATTAATGTAAAAATTAGAGAAAAATTTTAAAATTCACATTAAAATTTTTGAACAATTAAAAAAAATCAGAAACTTTTCTTAATATTTTTTTTCACATTTTTTTCGACATTTTATTTTAATTTATCTTTTTTTAAAAAAATAAAACTTGTTATAACAAGTCATCGGGCTACCGGATTTACTCTAGGAAAATACCCTCTAAAGTTGGGATTATTCATGGTTAATCAATAGGAGGGATTATTGTAGGAAAATCATGAAAAAGTTGGATTATTCTAGGTAATTTTCCCTTTATAATATATTTTTTGGGTGTACTTATTATAATGTGGTTAGCTTCTCTTGGAAGCTTTGAGAGTGTATTTGTTTTATCTACTTTTTAGCTTAAAAAAATGATGTTGTAACAGCTATAAAAGGGGGCAGCAAAAGGCACCAAAGAAAAAGAAAAAAATCAGAATACAAAACAGTAGAAAGAGAGAGAGAGAAAGTGGGTTGTTCATTAAAAAAATTAGCCTGCACAGTTTTGATCAATACATCCGATGGAGGGGCAAACGTGGTCCGATTTGCTCATTTTTGAGTATGTTGTAGGGGACACATAAAGCTTTAATCTGAACGGTGGTGATCGGGTTTGGTGGTCTGGTGGGCCGGAAATCGCGATTGGACAGTGGCTGTCCTATTTTTGGTGAAATTCTCTTTATTTTTTTCTTTTATTGTATTTCTCTTGTAGTTGATGGTTGATGGTGGGTAGCGCACTTTGTTGGATTGCAATTGGTGCTTGTCTCTCATTTTATTATAATAAGAGTGACTTTGGTGGACTCCCTTGACTAGTCCCGTGGTTTTTATCCTTTACACTGAAGGGGTTTTCCACGTAAAAATCTTTGTGTGTTGTTATTGGCTGTTGTTTATTATTGTTTGTCTTTTGATGCTCATTGTTGGTTATTGAAGTGAGCTAGGGTTTAGTCTTGGTTTGGTTGATTGTTTTGCCTAAATTAATTTTGGTGTGGGTGTTGTTGGAGTTGTTATCAACCCTTTGTGCCCAACACTTTGTTCCTGCATTCATATCCTTAAACCCGATGATAACTTGAGCAAAAATGCGTGAAGTTTCGACACCAAGATCATTGGATGCTTTTACAAACGGTGTCGAAGTCAGAAACTAAAAAATAGGAATACTACCAGCAAATAAGCAATACATAATCGAAAAATCTACAAGAGTCAACTAAAAATATATGTCGTGAAAATAGATTACAATAGTAGGCCGCGAGGGGCATGACACATGTCGACTCTCCATATGGCTTTATCACTGCCTGCAAATTTAAACACTTTTAACTTTTTAAATTTACATGTTAATTATATAAAGAATTACAATAGGAAAAAGATAAAACTTACAAATATATTCTTTATTCTTACATTAGATTGTTAAAGGATATATTGATTTGGAGGATTTTAAATCCAATGTGAAATACTACCTCCTATTCAGCTGAATTGTCCCATTTTTTTTTTGGCACTATTCACTTATCACTCTTAATTTGTATTTTACTCTTAATCTATAAGTTAAAACATAGTCATATGGGATCTTGTTTGATTTGTCTCAATACAAGGATTATTAATATCAACTTTTTATAATTTTTAATTAAGCATAATTTAAGATATTAAGAGTTAAAATGTTGCCTCGGCAAGTGTGAAAAGTCAAATGGGACAGTTCAGCTGAATAGGAGGGAGTATATAAATAAGTTTTTAAATTTGCCATAAAAAGTAAACTTTTAAATTGGCTTACAAGACATATCGATAAACCAATCGATCAAAAGTCAAATACTTTAAAACTGTTTAGCAAACACGTTATTTCAAATGATACATATGCATAAAATATGAGTTTTTACAAGTTAAAAGTATATTACTACATATACAAAGTAATTTATTCGTCCCTAACAAATTGCTATATTTTTTATTTTTATTAGTCCAAATTAATTTGTTAAATATGTAAATATTTGATGTGTTTTTTTTATATGGTTTTTATTACTATATTCTTTAATTTTTTTTTAATAATACTTGATTCATTAATAAAGAGTTATACGACATCTATGTCAGAAATAAAAATTAGTAAGTACATAACAACTTTAACCAAAGATAATTCAAAATTAACAAAACTACGATTGTTCTATATGAGATCTGACAATTCTGAATATCCTCTTTCACATCGCTGTTTGACACAGCCTTCTACGAGGGAGTCTTTCGATCTGTTGTAATCTCGAGATAGAATTGAATTTGATGTAGTTGATGGTAATTGCAATTTTGGTGTCTGCTGTGTTACCACATTAATCTTTATCAACAAATTAATTACAAACCAAACTTCATAACTTCAAACTCTCACGAAGAGAGAGAGATCAAAACTCAATATATGGGTAGAATATATGGGTAGAATCAACCCAATGAATGGGTAGAACAACTCTACTGTAGGGAGAAGACAAAAATTTATTCTAATCGTATTCAAAAAACTTAAAACGGACAAATTTAAAAGTTTACCATCAACCAAAAAATTAATAATAACCCCAAACCAACAATGGAGATTAAGGTTTTTTCAGAGTGAAGAGAGAAAAGGAGAGAGACAGTATTTTGTTTTCCTTTTAATATCTTCCAGAAAATTAAGCTTAAGATTAAGCTTACTATCAATCAAAAAATTAATAATCTCGATATTACATATTTATTTACCCGATCCTTAAATATCGCCACCCTTTTCATTTTATCGCCACCCCCTTCTCCCTCAAAATTACATATTTGCCCTTAGAGTTTAAAAAATTACAAAATTGCCACTCCTTACAAATTTCTTATTTATAATAATAATAATAATAATAATAATAATAATAATAATAATAATAATAATAATAATAATAATAATAATAATAATAACAATAATAATAATAATAATTAACTTTTTTATATTCTTAAAAAAGAATATAAATAAAATTAATAATAATAATAATAATAATAATAATAATAATAACAATAATAAAATTAAAATTAATAATTATTATTCAAAAAAAAAAAAAAATTGAATCGCCCAGAATTAGGCGATTGAACCGTGGTTCAATCGCCCAATTTTGGGCGACACACTTTCTTTTTTTTTTTTTTCTTTTTGGAAAATAATAATAATAATAATAATAATAATAATAATAATAATAATAATAATAATAAAATAATTATAATAGGCCACATTAATCTATAAATTATTATTATTATTATTTTCCAAAAAAAAAGTGAGTCGCCCAAAATTGGGCGATTGAACCATGATTCAATCGCCAGTTTTTGGGCGATTGAACCGTCTGGGCGATTCAAATTTTTTTTTAATAATAATTATTAATTTTAATTTTATTATTTTTGTTGTTATTATTATTATTATTATTATTATTATTATTATTATTATTATTATTATTATTATTATTATTACTGTTATTATTATTAATTTTATTTATATTCTTTTTTAAGAATATAAAAAAGTTAATTATTATTATTATTATTATAAATAAGAAATTTGTAAGGAGTGGCAATTTTGTAATTTTTTAAACTTCAAGAACAAATACGTAATTTCGTGGGATGGGATGACGATAAAATGAAAAGGGGGTGACGATATTTAGTAACTCATTTTATTTATTTTCCTTTTAATAGCTTCCGAAAATTCAACTTTTCTAATGAAAAGCAAATTCTAATTTTGTCTTTAACAACTTCTCTTCCTCCTTTTAACCAGAATTTCATCACCGTCATTTCATCATTCATGGTCGATCTCCTTCTCAATCCTCTATTTGTCGCCCCGGCAGCTATTTTCTCTCTCTAGGTTTTCGCCGAATGCCAATCGCCGAAATTAGAAGGTTAGGTTTTTGTGCTCATCTACTAATTGAATTTTATTGAATTTTTTGTTGAAGTTTTGTCATCCGTCAATATGAATCAATTCAATTCCAATTTTGTTTACATCATTTTTGTGTTAGTATATTTTGAAATGTAAAGTGTGAAATTGTTGAAGGATGTATGTGTAGGATTGTCTGAATTATTTTGTTGTAGAATTATTGCCAATGTAACATGCTTTGCTCAAAATTTGTTTTCATATCGATTATATTGTATATGGGTAGGATTAGAGGGTCGGGATTTTTTGTGATTTGCTCAAAATGTTTAGTTAAAAATCAACCATAATTTTTTTTATCGATTCAACTTTTTATGGGGGGATTAGGGATTATTTATAATTGATTGGTGCTATACTCCACCTAGTTCATTGTCTCAAATTTTGGCTTGTTCGTAATATGTACTCTTGATTCTGAATGTTATTATTATTTAAATTATCGACTTATTTTTTGGATCCCCTAGAAAAAATTGATTTTTACCAAGTTGGATTTAGAAGAACCGAGATTGTTTGTCCATTGTACTGCTGCGGCCATGATGTCCATAGGCATAAGGAATGGCGGAATACATAATCTGAGGTAGGTGTGAGATTGTAGGAGTAATTTCTAAAAAAATATAAACAAAAGTAGAAGAGAATATAATGTTTGAGTAAATGTAAAATATCAAGTAAACTAACTTTGATATGTGAGATGTCCATGTAGATTTGAACACTCTAGAAGAGTCTAGTCATGATGGTATTTTATCAGAGGAAGCTTCATGAATTTAAAGAATGTCGGTAAAATACATGAACGAGATATCCATGAAATGCAAACATGTTGCGCAATAAATAGGAGACAAATACAAAGTAGATGTTTAGAACAAACACACCAAACACAAAAATGGGTTAAGCCAAATTACGACTAATCCCACAAAAATATTTGTATGGGTGAAACGTGAGTTCACCATAGGTAATAATATGAGATTTCTGATATAATTGTGAACATGAGCTCACAAATTACAATGTAAAAGTCATCCGAGTGTGGAACAAGTGTCCCACCAAAAGCAATGTTATATAATTTACAATGTAATCAATTATTTCTATTCAGTACAATGTAATATATTACAAGGATCCATTACATATTTTGCGTGTGCACAGATTTCTATCATGGTAAAGTTTGAATGAAAGAATTTATACAATGAAAGTGTGGCATACACGTTTGTCTTTGCTGATTTTAGTGTAAGATGTGTGTCATACGTTGGGGTATGTTTGCTAGAAAGAAAAAGAAAGGATTTTAGATTTCTTTTATTTGGTTTCTCCAATAGATGTTTCCTAGGCTTTTCTAGCAACATTAGTTTAAAAGGTGTGAGGTGCTTTAAGGCACAAAGGATCCCCAAAGCCTAGACTATAGTCTATGCGAAGCCGCTAGTCTTTGGGTGGCAGCTGCTTCAAAATCCATAGAAGAAAATAAATTAAAAACTCAAAAAATCCCAACACAAACCAAAAGAAGAAAAAGATAAAGAAGAGAGTATATAAGAAAAAGAGAAGAAAAAAACCTTGGCTGGTCAAATGGTCTTCCTCTAAGACCAAGACCAAAAGACACTCAAGGGCGCTATAAAGCGCTTGACTTAGACGCTATAAAGTGCTGTGAGGCGCTCGCCTTCATTGCTCAACCATATCAAAGTGCATGACCCATTGCCCACCCAAGGTGTGCCTAAACAAGTTTTTAAAACTAAGTTAGCAACAAACTTAAGTAGTAATGTGTGATAGACAGCTTCTAATCCAGTTGTAATAGACAACTTCTAATTCTGTCAAACAAGTTAGCTATAACAGAATATGAAAATGCAACGAAAGAAAACTAACTCGTAGGCAGGCTTTGAGTGCTACTTAAACTCCCAAGTGGTATTTTATTTCATTCACCACATAACTCCTTTTCCAGACTACACAACATATTTATACAAAGATAAAAGGATCTAAATAAAATAAAGAAAGCTAATAAAATCAGAAAACTAGCAACAGAATTCCTAACAGCCTATAACTACTTTATAACTAACTAACTAACTACTCATATTAAAACTACCCTTAATACCCTTATGTCTAATGTATAACACTACCGACCGCTTGAAGTTCCACCTTGCCGTCAAGGTGGATAGATAATCAGTTGTAACCAAAATGGATCTTGTGTAAACGTTTAGGTCTGTAAAGAAGAATTGGGCTACAAGGAATCAAATGAGTAAGGGAAAAAATATGGTCAAAATGAGGCTTGAAAATTTTGGATGTAAAAAATAGGCTTGAAAGAGTGATAGGCAAAGTTGGTCAAAAGCTAGAAGAATTGGGCAAAACATGCAAAAATTGAGATGGCTACAACCTTTTTTGTTATTTGAGAAAAAAGAAAACAGGTTGGTGACGTTAGTGCTTTTTCAAGAAGGGCTCCTTCTCGTCATTTCTGGGCAGCTACTGCAAATTTCCAAATCTTTCAAATTTTCTGATGAGACTATTTTCACGTGGTCTTTTTCCACGAGCCACTAGAGACCTCCATGGACCATGGCTGCAGATGCTTCATTCTCTAGCGACTTCTCATTCTGTCATATCTCCCAGGACCACCACCAGATCCACAACATACATCACAGTCTCCTCTCCTTTGTTCTCGGTGAAGTAGCATTTGACAAGAGTATCAACACCATTCCTTTGCCGCCTCTTCGCCTAACTTTGACCACTTTTCAGTTGTTATTCTTCTCCTCTTCTTTGTTTGTCCTCTTCCTCTTTTCTTGCTTATCTTTTTTACTTCTTTTCATGCCCTAATTACTTACCCTTTGCAAAATTTTACAGTCAATACCCGGTTACTTCTGCCAAATACTTTCAGAATTTTCTCCTCTTTCTTATCTCGAAACTCTAAATTTTCACCTTTGTCGTTTTCATTGATACAAAATTTTGGCTCTCCTTCCATGTTAAATGCATCAACCTCTGAGATTTTACTCTTTTCCACTTTTTTTTTTTTTTATTTTTTTTAATTTTTTTTTTAAAATTTTGAGTGGCCGTTTTGTTGTCTATCTGCTTGGAAGATATCTTGCAAGATTATGAATCTTGAAACTTTTTATTACTCGCTCTTTAAATTCTTGTAATTCAGCTTTGGTTTGACTATTGGCTCCTTTATTAGAGGTGTAGTTCATTTGTTTGTTTGTAATACTGCTTGAACAATTCATAGGATTCTTCATTTGCTCTAGTTTCTTCTTGTCTTGTCCGCTATAGTTGAAACGTTAGAGCTTTCGTCATCTTTATTTTTTTTTTCAAACCCGAATGGATCTAATGATGAAGCACTGTACCGGTCCCAAGAACGAAATTGCTTTGATACCATTGTATACCCATTGTTATAGGATAAACAGGAGAGCTCACCCAAAGACTAGCCTATTAGGTGAGCGAGCCTGTTTGCCTATAAACCCCACACCAATTGCATACACAATTGATGTGGGACAAGTCCCATACCTTGCAATGGACCATAACAATTGACCACCCCAATAAGGCCAAAGTCCTCATTGGGTCACGGCTGCATTAGGTCACAGTTACGTTGGGTCACAGCTGGCTCTTCAAGACTACCCACTCTGCAAGCCTCCCACTTTGGAGGCCACCCACTCCAAGTCCGTCTCTGATACCATTGTGATATACAACTTCTGATCCAGTTGTAATGAACAACTTCTGATCCCGTCTCAAACAGGTTAGCTACAATAGAATATGAAAATGCAATGAAAGAAAACTAACCAGTAGGCAGGCTTCTAATGCTGCTTAAACTCCCAAGTGGTATTTTATTTTATTCACCATATAACCCCTTTTCCAGACTACACTGGCCTGTATTTATACAAAGATAAAAGGATCTAAACAAAATAAAGAAAGCTAATAAAATCAAGAAAGCTAGTAACATAATTCCTAACAGCCTATAACTGTTTTATAACTAACTAACTAGTCATATTAAAACTACCTTTAATACCCTTATATATGATGTATCACATAATGAACATGTAGTTTGCTACAGCATTATATCAGATTGTCACACACGAGACTGGAAAATTTAACTTGGTGCTTTGAATTGGTTAAAAATCTTATGGACATGACATATTGTCATATGTTAGCTCATAGTAGTCTTAACTTAAAATAAGCAAATGAGAGCCACATTAATGTGAATGCATGCCAGATTAAAGGTTTTTAAACTCAAACTTTTTACTGCAGTCACCAAAGTCCCTTAAGTACAAGGTAATGATAATTTTAATGCTTCTACATTTGATTTATTTGAATTTTGATTTATTTGATGATATTTATTTTCTCAAATCAAGATCAATTTTTCCTCCATTGGAAGTTTCTTGCATGAATAAATCTCTACAACTGAAAGTCATGAAGTAAAGCACAATCTGATAATTTGCACTTTCCATTAGTTATATGTCAAATAGAGGCATGCAACATTCACGATAAATGAGGATTCAACTGTGTGGAGGGTGGTGAAGGAGTAGTTAGATTATCGCATTGTCAAATCTTATGAAAGATTTGTGTTTATCTTTTTTTTGGTTACAAATGAATGGCTATGTGTCTGATATAGGATGTAAACTCATTATGTCTCTTCTTAGGATAATATCATTGCTAGCTATCTTGGTACTTTAAATGCAACTTAAGAGATCTTAATGGTGCAAGGAACAAGGGTGGACAACTCTAATTGACCATCTTTGTCCCTTGTTTGCATTTGGGGCAAGTCATTTTGAATAATACCATAATGGTATTAGAAAATATAGCATAATGCACTTGGTCCTTAACTTTTACAATAAAAGACCCATTAAAATGAGTTCATGAGCACATGAAACTTTAAAATTTGTATTTGACTTGTAATATTTGCAGGAGTTCTCCATCAATTATCATGGTCATATCCTATGATTGTTCAAGACAACATAATATAGTGGATGAAACTTGGGACAATTTCAGGGACCTATATCATCGGTGGACCAACTTGCATTCTTAGTATTATACTTTTGTCCATAGTAAGGATCAATGTTTGAATTGGAATAAGGACATCTACATCGCATCAAGGTGGTATTTTTAATTTTTTTTTATTACACAAGAACGAAAGACTTGCCTCATTATCAACCAACCAGTAGAAGTACAAGCTAATGCCAAAAGGCTCAATGGCAGTGGTAAAACCAGAGGTATGCTCCTAGCTTGTTTCTTAGTTCCATCATTTTCTTGTTGGTATTAGTATTTCGTATAATAAATTCAGCATACTTAACTTACAAATTTACATTCATTTAAAAAAAAAAAAAACTTACAAGATTACATTTGAGTGCACAATATAAATGAGTTGATGACCACATTGATTCTGGTCCGCTCTTTCTTCACTCAGTGTGTCGTAGCTCAGGCTTGGCTTCTTTTTCTACACAAAATTGTTTGGGAATTAGCATAGTGCAAATGCTTGGATTTAGTTGTGATCACTATTGTGGTGGCTCAACCATTGTTGCCGTGAATATGGAAGGTTTTGCAGCTGTCTTGGCTTATATTGTGGCCATTGTAAGCTCAAACACCTTTAAAATGGTGATGCGACAGATATTTTGCATATTGGTCATTATTCAAAGGTAGCTCAGACAAAGCTTTAGGGAGTAATGATTATGCCCTTGTGTTTGTTGATTCAGTCTTAAGAACCCAAGATTTATTCCTTGAAATGAAAAAGGAAATGCATCATGAGGCTCTTTTGTGCTGCGTTGAGTTGTTGACTTTGACCATCCTCTGATTGTGATTTCATCTATGCAGTTAGAATCTTATGTTTGGCTACGAACTGCCGATGGCTCAATTCAGCAAGTAGAGGAAGATGTTGCAATGTTTTGTCCTATTTTATGTGGAGAGATACTTCAAAAAAAGCATAGGATATTTCGAATTAAATGCTATAGTACTCCCAGAGCGGGTTAATTCAGCAACCCTGGGTTTAATTCTTGATTATTGCCGTTTTCTTCAAATGCCTGGTCATTCTATTAAGGTTTGTTTTTGTTGCTTGATATAATCTTCAACTTACTTTTGTTTTATTTTTTTTTCATCTAATTTAACTCATGATTGTTAGGTTCAAAGAACATATTAGGTTTTGTACTGAAAATATTACTTGTGTACGTGTTTTTATATTTGTCTGTCCTAGGAGCAAAAGGCATTTGATGATAAATTTATCCGATTAGATACCAAAATATTATGTGAGATAGCATCTGCTGTCGATAGCCTTCAGTTAAAACCCTTGGTTGATCTCACAAGCCGTGCACTGGCTCGAGTAATTGAAGGCAAGACTCCAGAGGAGATACGTGAGATATTCAATTTACCTGATGATCTTACAGAGGTTATTTTTTGTTGTTTGCAAAGCTAGTATGTAAAAATTGTGTGGCACAATGTTTGATGTTAGGTTTTCATTGTTGCAGGAAGAGAAGTTGGAGCCTTTGAAAAAGGTGACAGATGATCCTTGTATGCGACTACTGAATCGATTATATGCTAAAAAGAGGAAGGAATTGAAAGAATTAGAACAAAAGGTGCTTGATAGTTGATACTGCAATTTCATTTCTTTCAAGTTTGCTGCTGTATGTCTGTGAAATACTGGCAATTGCAGGGGAGGTAGGCGCTTGGAACCTTCACGTGAAAACTTAAAATAAGTAACTCAATACAGAGACCTCAACAAACAATTTCTCTAAGGTCTCTCCTTTGTTCCTGCCTATTTATTGTTTTCGGGGAGCAGGGGGTAGCCCCTTTCAATCACATATTCACTTTTCATTAGAACACTTTTTGGAAAGAAAATATAGACTTTCTTCTGTACTTCCCAATATGGAAGCCAGTATGGCAAGACATTATAAGTAGTCTATCATGATGCAGAGTTAAAATTGGGCCCTTATAGACTCTTTCAGTTTTATTGGAAGGACAGATAATGCCATGTCTGTACAGCAATTGTTTTTCTTCTGTAATAATTCCGATGAATATGTTATAAAGTTTACTTGAGATTGTTAAAATGGTGAATTTTTTTTGGTTTTGCATTGGGAAAATTTATTTACCTACTTTGTATGTCAGTTTATGCTTGTGTTTGCTCATTCCCAGTATTATGGCGTTGTAGTTGCAGATGACTTGCATAGGTTGTGTAATCAATTCGTCCCCAGGTGTGTTTGTAAATGCCTCATAGGAAAGAAGAAATGTAGGCAGGCACTTTTACCAAAACTTGGCTGCTTGTGTTGCTGTTGCCAGCCTAACTTAACGTTTAGAACCTTTTTTTGTTGAATAATGTTGTATCCTGGGCATTCCTGGCATGACTTCATAACTGAAAGTTACAGAATTTGGATCTTTGTTCGTAATTTAGTTTAGACATTTACGCATTGATTAATAATGTGTTTGTTTTTCAGAATATTGAAGTTGAAGAAGCACATGTGGATGAATGGTCTGTTGATGATCTCTTGTCATTTATTAATGGTGAAGAGAAAGGTACTTTCATACTTTTGTTTCTTTCATACTTATTTGACATTCTTTATACTTTCGTCAATTAAGAAGTATTTTGAGAAATTTGAACCCAGATTGTATCTTTGTTATCTACCTTTGATTTAATTGAGAGGTCATTTTTGTCAAAGGCAGCATCCAAAAAATTTGTGCTATAAATTAGGCTTTGCTCATCTTGTTAGCTCTTACTTTCAGATTTTTGTGATGGGTGAATTGGCTACAAGCCTACAACAATAAGACCATGAACTGATTCCAAAAAATGAATCTGGAACTTGCACCATCTAGCTAGAGAATGAAGAGGTCACCCTGAATATTGATCATAAATTCATATTAAAGATCACATTTGACAGCTCTTAAATGATTTTAAATTAGGCTTGCAGAAATAG
The DNA here is from genome assembly GCF_026212465.1 of Amaranthus tricolor. NCBI lineage: Eukaryota > Viridiplantae > Streptophyta > Magnoliopsida > Caryophyllales > Amaranthaceae > Amaranthus > Amaranthus tricolor. The sequence goes on along the minus strand of NC_080048.1, from coordinate 3,070,132 downwards.
TATTCATCTCAAATACTATGGTATAATAAATTAATGACTTCTAATTGTTATGAAGTTTATCATTTTCTATGAATCATTTATTAAAAACAGCCATGAAGTTTAGGTTATTTATAATTTATTGCCGGAAAGTTCATTATTTATGAGTTATAGCCACTATAAATCAAAAAGCTCAAGCATTCAGGATGAGTTTTTTCGAATCTTGAAAATGAATGTTTACATCCTTGTTTAAGACGCTATATTATTAAAATGTATCTGCAGCTTGTTGATTTCTGGAACCCTATAAAATGGACCATTTATGATATGTAAAGGCCTTTATATTTGTGATGTATTATGTGGCTTCCTCAGTGTCGTTATATGCTGCAATCTTTATTTGGGATTTGTAATGCAGAATCTAAAGGAGCTAACACTGGTAAAAGTAAAAAGAAAAACCGTCGTAAGAAAACATTCGTCAAAGCATCCACTGATGATGAGAAAAGAGGCCACAGGGTCAGTGCTTCACTGATCTTATACTAGCCTTCAATTGCCCTATCTACGATACTAACCTGCTTGTGATCACTCCATCAGGAGGTTAATGGTGTATCCCATTTGTGTGATAGCACCAAAACAAATGAGGGCTTGGTGTTGGATTCTGGTTGTAGTTCACAATTTCTAGATCCTATGAGTTCTTTTTTTATCTAAGCTTGACTCCAGTGATGGCTATACTGAGGATGAGCTGGATCCAGCAATAAAGGAAAGCTTGACAGGTTTGTAGGAAAATGGGTACATTCTTGACCAAATTTTCTTCCTATAATGGTATATGCATACTGAGATATGACATTGAAATATGATTCTTATTTGCATTAAGTTGCCAGAAGGGTCCAATGTTCTTTAGACATTGCCATAAAATTGCTGCTACTAGAAAAACTTTCCGATCTTTTTTTGTCGTTGAAATTCAATTCATATGAAGTCTGGACATTGTAGATTTGCTTTATTGTTCTAGCAATTTTCCTTGGAAATGTGAAAAATGGGCTCCTGCATAATTGAGGATTGTATTTTGCCTTATAGGTTGAAACTAGATGTGCACTTTTATGTACCTTAACTGCTTTAATGTTCCTTTCATGATCGACTTTGATGTAGTAGCTTGAAGTTGTGGAAGTACAAAAACACAAATCGAGCTAATTCTGTATATTTGTTCCCAAAATTGGAAAATTTTTAATTGCGATTTTACAAATACCTATAGATCTTTAGAGATTAGCTTGCTGAATATTTTCCCACCCTGTGTTAATAACTGAATATTAGCTCCCTTAAGTTCTAACCCACCTAGGTGGGAGCCAAGTGACATAAGGTAATGCAATGTTTTCTCTTTATCTCAAACTTTTTAAAAGTTGTATAGATATTGTCAAACAAAGTTGTGGATGCACAAAAACACAAAATCGTGCTCATTCTGTATATTTGTTCCCAAAATTGGCAATTTTTTACCAGTGATGATACAAATACCTATATATCTTTAGAGATTATCCTGCTGAATATTTTGCCACCTGTTAATAACTCAATATTAGCTCTCCTAAGCTCTTACCCACCTTGTTGGGAGCCAAGTGACATAAGGTAATGCAATGTTGTTTTCTCTTTATGTCAAACTTTCTAAAAGTTGTATAGATTTAGTCCAATAAAGCTATTGTTATCAGTTGCTATGTTATATATTTTCTCCTTCAGAAGTATTCATTCATATAGTTTATTTACCATATACTTTAGCTTGTGAGCTTATCAGTTTTCTTTTTCACTTTTACTATAGGGAAATAGAGAATTTTGCTCGGATATTGAATTCAGGTTGGCCAGAAAGAATTGAAGAGATTCTTTCTTTGGGGCAAGGAAAAGGCTAACCCCCATATCCATAAATGGTAACTGCTCAGTACAGAGACACACAGGTTAGCTGTTCAAACATTTATTAAGTGATTGAACTGTTTCGTTCGGCATTATGACATTGGAAATTACCTATGATGAATATTTTTATGCTTTAAATATACTCTGCACAAAATATTACTGACAAAAATTTGTTGAGTTGTATTGGTATGAAGTGATACCTATGATGTTTTGAAATGACTTGATCATGAAATGCCTTATAATGCTGTATAGATAGTGGAAATTGACATTCAATTGCAATAAGATTATTCATCGATTAGTTTTAGATATGAAAAGAATTAACTCTTAACAACCTGTCTTCTGTACTGCAAGTACTACTGTATAAATAATCTGGAACTTGATTATCTTACATACTAGTATTTGATGTGATACTTGTCTGTTGAGGTAATGATGATAAATTGGTGTTATTTTGCATACAAAATCCCACGTGGTTATTCGCGGTGATGGTTCTTTGCTTTTTGGTATGAGTGTTTCTTTGTCAGTTTTGTCCCTCGTTTACTTTTCTGAGGTATTAATGAAAGTGTCAGTAATTGAGAGCTTTTCCTTGATAATCTTTCGGGGATAAAATTTTGTAGTTCTTTAGTTTTGAATTATAATAGAATATAGTAAATTGGTCATTAAATCATGTGCTCTTCTTATGTATATGAAGTTGACCTTTTCTATCAAAGGTCAATCTCGGGATCAACCACTTGTTAGTTATCACAAAACACAATATTGCGTACATCTGCCCCTCAAACCACATCTAGGTTGGTGTCACCTGATAATGTTGGCCATTGGGGCAATTAAATGTTGTCTATTATTAAGAGCACAAGCTTTATGGTGCATATACATTAGCATGACTGTTTCGGAACATTTCACGGAAGATTTGCATAAAACTGATCATTCTTGATGCTTTAATTGCATCATTGACACTGTGTGACAGAGTTTTGGCATAGTGGTGAATATTGATAGTCGCAGAATAAAATTATCACTGATTCTTCGAGTTCTGGCTGAAACACATAACTTATGTTATCATGTTTGCAGAGAAGATAATAACGAAGTTAAAGTGGCCAACACATCATTGATTAAGCTCCCCTCGCTGGAATAAGCTTGTTTATCCTCCTAATGTGCATATATTTATATCTTCTGCGTTGTATTTACCATGCCAAGGTGACGGTAAAGGAAGGTTAGGCTCTTAGTTGCAAATTTGTAAAATTGAGCAAGGATTTGGTGCATTTGTGCCCTTCTCTGCATTCATGAATTCCTCCGCTTGAATAGAGTTTTTATTACTGAATGGCTTTCGGCACATATAGAAGGCATATATTGCAAAATCTCTTTCCATATTTTTTTTTGTTTGGTAATTTTCTCTTACCGAAGCTCATGACACATAACACAACTTTTGAATTCAGAAATGCTGTTTTATTTTCCTACTAGAGTATGCAATTTTCAAGTAACAAATATGAATCCGTAGTGGTTGAAAATTTTAGCTTCCACCCTGATTTTTATCATCTATAAAAAGATCAATTCTCCTCCTCCCTTCTTGCTTGTAGCCTGTAGGGGATTATCCTTATCCTTACTCGGAATAAAATAAATAAAAAGCCAAATTTAGTGACATTAGCCTAGAAATTAGTAAACATTAAGCATTGCAACAAAAAAAAAGTAAAATTAGTGGAACAGGAGTTGCTACAAAATAGAATTGCGATTTTGCACTAGCCTAGAAATTAACGGAGTAGTTATGAAGTAGAAGTCCAACAAAATTTCAGAAATGAAGAGATTACTCTTGTGATATTGGACTGTCTGGACCAGCAAAATGGGCAATATGTTCTCTGCTGTTCATAATTTCACTTTACTGGTGATTATTCAATCCTCTTTAGTCTTTAGAAGTAGAATTATCACTTACTGAGTAGTATGCCTTCAAAACTTTAGAAAGAAAATCAGGAAGCAAAAACCCAAACAAATTATAAGTCCATATCCCAACATTAGCAAGCGCAAGAGCTTTTCCAACCATCAAACTACCATCCTCGACTTTCAAAAACGCATTCTCGACCCATGCCTTAATGGAGAACAACCTGTAGGAATTGTAGAAAACGGGTACGAAAACAAAAACAGGCAGAGAAAACCCGCTTGAAAATGCAACACCTTCCATGAAAACTTGACTTGCAAGGAGAAAAACATGAGGAACAGCCGCTTCTATCCTACTTTTGTTACCTTCCAACACCCCATGAAAGATGTACGTTATGGGTAAAAACAATCCAATGATCGCGGTTAAGAGCACATAAGCGTCATTCGTTTTGCTTCTCGGAAAAATTGAGGCGAATACTGATGGGTTGATCGGAGAGGTATTAGGGAAGGCAAACTTAGAAAGGATGTGCAAGTATATGTAGGAGAAACCAAGGATGACATATTCTTGAATGCTAACCATACCGGTTAAAGCGAAAGAAATCATGATGGTTAAACATTTCAATTGAAGTTTGGTTAAGAAGATGATTTTGCCATGTTTTTTGGGGTTTTTTGTTGTCATTTTTAGGTGAACTTAATTTAAATTGTGTTCTTGTTTTTCAAAATTGTATTAGAATTATGTTTTTGGGGTTTAAAGTTATTTTTTCTTTTGGGTTTTGTGGGGGAGTATGAATAAAGGATGAGGTTGAAAGATTAGTGGTCTGCAAGTTTCTATTAAGGATGTTCTTTTTGTGGATGAAAAATAGAGATGAAGACATGGTAAAAGGAATTCAGGTTATCATTTTTTATTTACTGAGCTATATAATCTAAATACATGATGATGATTTATTTATGTTCTTTTTTTCTTACCGCCTCCTATTTTCCCTATTAGTCCTATTTCAAATAGGGTTAAGTCACTCTATTAATCTCATTTCTATTTATAGTATGTACTTCCTCCGTTTTATAATACCCACTACATTTTCTACTTTTGGCAATTTCATATTACTTGCTACATTTCCGTTTTTAGTAATAAAACAATCATTTAAAGTTCTATCTACCCCTATTTTTATCCTACTTTATACTCTATACTCTATAATAAAATACTATACTATACTCTATAAAGTAACCTAACACCTATTATTTTTCCTTGTTCTTTTTCAATTAACAATAATAAAATACTATACTCTATAAAGTAAACAATCAGCTACAGTGTAGGTCAATCACTTTTCCTAATTCCCGTGCCCATGCAAATGTAGCAACTAAAATGGAACGGAGGAAGTATTTTTTAGCTTATTATCTTTACTCACATTACCTTATTACAATTATAAAGAACTATTAACAATTTACTTATTACTTTTTCTCTTTCCTTTTTAAGTGGTCCCATTTAATCCACCTAAAAATTAATGAACAATCAAATGAGACTAATTAAAAAAATAAGAGGAAGTATTATTTTTAAATCGAAATGAGTGTCATGTATAATGATGTATACTCCTTTGTCCCACTCATTTCTTATTATGACGTAAGAGTTTTTTTCTTCTAATTGGTCCAGAATGAAATGATAGAGAGGGTAACTATAACTAGCAATGATGGTAGTGTTAGCTATTAAGGTTCTGATAATCTCCATTCTTCATCTTCATCTTCGTTTGCTAATCATGATGTTAGTATTAGCCATATTCTTGTATGCTAAACATACCAGCTAAAGCGAAAGAAACCATGATGCTAAACATTTTAATTCAATTTTGGGGTGTTTTGTCATATTTAGGTGAATTTTAATTGTGTTTTGTTATTCCAAATTGTATTAGAAGTATGTTTTTGGGGTATAAATTTTCTTTTTCCTTTTGGGTTTTTGTGGGGAGGATGAATCAAGGATGATGGAGATGAAAGATGAATAGTATGGAAGTTTACAAGGGTGTTAGTTTTGTGGATGAAAAATTGTGATCAAGACATAGGAAAAGGAACGTAAGATCTGGCAGCACTTATTTGGTAGTCTAATACTTTCTGAAATATTAATTTTTATTAACTTTAATGTTTATTAACTTTTATGCTAATTGGATAAATCAAACATTTAAAATGATAATTATCAAATTAAGTATCAATTATTATTTCATTTATTAGAAGGAAAGACAATATTATTTATCAAAATTAAGTATTAATTATTAATTGTTTACTAGGAGAAAAGTGGACAAATAATTCAAAAGTTAATGAAAAAATTTTAAGCTTAAAAACTTGCTTTTCTAGTTTTCTTTGAGATAATAAAAAAATAAGGGTTTTTCTCACTTATACCCACGTACTTTTAAAAATTTTCAGCTGTACCCAATAAATTTACCAATTTTTAATTGTACCTAATAATTAGTAGGGTTTTTCTCACTTATACCCACGTACTTTTAAAAATTTTCAGCTGTATCCAATAAATTTACCAATTTTTAATTGTACCTAATAATTAGTAAGGTTTTCTCACTTATATCCACGTACTTTTAAAAATTCTCACCTGTACCCAATAAATTTACCAATTCTCAATTGTACCCAATAATTAGTGTTAATTTAGCAACAATAACTATTTTTTACCCACAACTTAACAATAGTTATCTTTGGGTTTTAGTGGGAAATTTCCCTCCAAATATCACGTGACTATAATTCCCAACACTTCATTTCCACCTTCCTTCATCATTTTCAATTTCCTTCTTCACTGAACAATTCTAAAATGATTACTGTTCAAAGAGTAATTCTAAAAAAAAGGTTGATATAAACCATATTCACATTATAATGCTACTGGTAATTCTAAAAAAAAAATTCAAAAAATATTACTAACGCCTTAAATAAATCTAACTGTTGTTAAGTTGTCATTAAAAAATAATTATTGTTGCTAAATTAATACTAATTATTGGGTACAATTAAGAATTAGTAAATTTATTGAGTACAGCTAAGAATTTTTAAAAGTACGTGGATATAAATGAGAAAAACCCTACTAATTATTATAATTTGACTTTTATCGAGCATTTATGAATTGTGACTTTTTAACCAATTAATAACTAAAAAATAAAAATTAATGAAAAAATCAATTTAAAGTACTTATAATTTGACTTTTGATTGAGCTAATTCATTTACATTATTATTTCATCTTATTTATTATACAATCTAAACCCGCATAAAATCTCCCATAAAACAAAAACAAGTCTACAACTCAAAAATTTACCATATAACAAATAAAACCTACTTGATACTCCAAATCACAATACAATACATCCATCCAATATTAAATCATGTAAATTATCTCAATCCTCTTTATTATTAGAGTTATTAGAGATATTAGCATCATAATAATATCTTTTAAAAGCTCTTGGAAGAAAAACAGGCAACAAAAACCCAAACAAATTATATGTCCAAAGCACAGCATTAGCAACAGCTAGAACTCTTCCCATGCGCAACCTACCAAATGATGAACACCCATCACCACATCTTCTTTCACCCACATTCATAAAATCATTCTCCATCCAAACCCGAATAGTAAGCAACCTATACGAATTGAAAAAAACGGGTATGAAAACCCGAATTGGGATCGAAAACCGGTCTGCAGCCGATACACCTTCCATGAAAACTTGACTAGCAAGAACAAATACATGAGGAACAGCTGCTTTAATCCCATCTTTATCACCTTTTAATACACCATGAAAGATGTATAAAATGGGTAGAAATAACCCGATTACCCCAGCAAATAGTATATAGGATCCAAGAATTTTGCTATTCGGGTCGAATACTGGGTGTTGTTTTGATGGATTGTAATTTGGGAATACATATTTTGATAAGAAAATTATGTAAATCATGGAGAAAAAAACTATGGCGATTTCTTCAACAGAAACTAATCCGCTTGCAGCTAAGACTATCATGATTGCTAAACAATTTAATTGGCGTAAGGTTATGAAGAAAGCTTTGGGGGTTTTTTGTGGGTATTTTTCTGATAAATTTGGGGTGGTTACTAAATTATGGGCATGTTTTTCAATTGGGTGTTCATCTTTTGGGAGGCTTATATCAGCAGTTGGACCGACTCCACCAGACATATTGTTGATTGAATTTAAGGAAGTGATTATGGATTGATGAAGTAGAGAGGATGATCAATAAGGGGAAGAAATGGTAGAGATTTAGGGTTTTTGGGTATGATTTTGATTTTGTTGGGGTTTTTGGGATTTTGTATGAAGATGGATGACAAGTGGCTAGAAGAAGGGTGTGTTATGTGGATGGAGAAACATTAGACGTGGTAGAATATGAGGAATCATGTTATCAATTGCTATCTTCAGAATTCACTTCTTTTGACTCCTTGGAACTTGGTTTAAGCGAATCATTTTGTCTCACTTTATTTTAGCACAAAGAGTCCAAAATTAGAAATTAGATACTTTCTCCCTTCTATTATTTAATGCGTAATTTTAATTATTTATATTTTAAGTTATTATTAACTAAAAATATTAAAAATTTAATATGATGAAAATATGCAATTAGACAATTTAAACAAGATCCCACTTGACTATATTTTTTCTTACCCATTAGTCGCAACATATAAAATAAGCTTAAAAGATGAATAGTACTATTATGAGTAATGTAGTGACTATTTCAGAACGGAGGAAGTATAATATACTAAAAAGGAATTTTTAAAAATAAGAAAGTAAATATTGAGAATAAAAGTGATGAAGTCATATTCAAAATAAAAGGGGTGAATTTCAATCTATTACTAATTAGTATAATTCTATGAGACATATTTATAGAAATTGAGATTTACATTAGAATTGTGCTTCAAAAATTGTTAAATAAAAAATGTAAATTGCAATGCAAAATGGAGAAATGTATATATTGCGTTCGTATCGTATGAAACTGATTCACTATGTAACGACTTTAAAATAAGAAGTTTATAAGCTAAAAGTTTCTATTATTGAACTATTTGATCCAAGTATGATGCATGTTTTACGGTGAAACCATCTCATACAAGAATTTGTGAATATATTATAGCGATTGATCATTCAAATGAAGCATTATTCCATAACATAAAATTTTGATTACGGAGGGGCTATACTAGTAATTTTTTCATTGAATACTTTGAAGTTTTACCTTATGCACTCCTTTTGTATTTTTGTGTATAAGGAGTAATAAGTATTGTGTTAATTGAGTAGTTTCTCTATTTAGTTCTTTTTCTACTCAAATAAAATATTTAAATTTTTAAGTGAAGTTTTAAAGACGAATATTCATTAATCTACCTATTTATGTGAGATTTGTAGTTGAAAATATGAGAAGATCATAAGTATTATAAAATATTAAAATTAGAATGATTAGACTAATTATGTTAATAAAAATGTGATATAAATTGAAAGATTGTTAGAGGAATAATAATTAAATAGCTTAAAATAAAAATAAGAACATTAAATAAAAGCGATAGGAGTATAATTTTTTTTACTAGTGAGATTCAAAAGTTTCATTAATTCAAACTCAAACAATGACACAAGAACAAAGGCATCAGCCTTATGAAAAAAAACATCATACTGCTAGAGCTAACAAAAGCAAAGTATATATTATTGTATAAGATGATAAATTATTGTATAAGATGATCTCATTGATAATTGCTCCTTATATATAGGTTAATAACCTACTTAATATATATTATGAGTATATTAATATGAATTCCTTGTTTAAGATCGTCTCATTGAAAGACGGAAACAAGAGTAGCTCAAAGCAAAGATCGGTTTAACGCGATTTTAATCCAGTATGAATATTCCCTCTCAATTCAAAATCATGGGTTGATCTACTGTGGATATAAATATTCTTTTTTACTTTTATAACAAGGTGAAGGTTCAATTCTCACTAATCACCTACAGAAAGATCGATTTCTCCTCCCCTATTCTCTCTATAGGATTCACCTTTCGCCAAATTAAAAAAAATCTCTTCCGATTTAAAAGGAAAGAGGAGGTTATCCTATTGTTACTACTTTTTAAAATTTATATCTAAAATAATAATAGTAAATAACTGATTCTTACATAAAAATTAAAACATATATACTATTTTAATCATTAAAATATATACTAAGTCGCGAGTCACATTAATTATATAAATAAAGTTCAAATCTATAGGATCATTTAAGTATAAGATCAGTGGGTAAAAGGCTATAAATACAAACATCTAGACCCACCCCATCATCTACCATTATATAATTTCTAAGTACACCTTCTTTAACAAACCCTACCTTTTGTAACACCCTCTCAGAGGCCTTGTTTGAAACATCAACAAGTGCTTGAATCCTAACAAGATCTTGTACCTCTTGAAAAGCAGAAGAAACAGCCATTTTAACCGCAATAGTGGCGATGCCTCGGCCCCAATACTCGCGGCCTAAGGCATACGACAGTTGTCCCCTACCCCTGTCAAGGCCGTGTATACCAGGTTGTCGCTCAATTGCGACAAAGCCGATGGCACGGCCTTGCAAACATATGGCTTTGTACCATGGATGGGCAATCACCCTTTTTTCAAAATAACTCAAAACATCTTCTCTTGATGAGTTGGGATTTATCCAAAATTGCATGTAAATGTATTGTAGTACTTCTGAGTTACATGCCCATTGCATAAACTCATCTATATCGGATATTTGGTATGGTCTTAATGTGATTTCCATCACTAAATATATGAAAAGGCTAATATATGCTTTTGATGTTTGATTTTGAAAAGTATTTGTTTGTGCAAATATGCAATCTTGGTAGAACAATCCTAGTTCATTGTCTATACATTGAAGGAGAAAGAGTTGACATGAGTCTTTCTCATGTGTGGTGTGGGTGTAAGTTATAACAATAAGAGGTATGTATAGATAACAAAAGATAAATTTATGGCTAGATTGTGTCGTATTTAATGACATTGACTAGTCACCTAATTGTGTTTCAAGTCGGCTAAAATTAGTGGTTAAAACTTAAAAACGAGGAAGTAGAAGTATTTATTGGGTTATTGAGTCAATTTTAAATCAAGTTAGTTGGCTTAAAATCGAATCTTAGGTCCATATTAATTTTTACATAATTGTAAATTCATTTTGAAGTTAGGTCAAAATCAGTTTGGGTTCAGTTCTAAGATTAGGTAAATGTCATATTGTCGTGTCTGTTTTGAACACTTTTAGGCCAAAGGTAGAATTGAGATTTAACCTCCATTCAAATTGTTGGAGTGGATGATCTTACTCTGACACACATCCTATGTATGGTTTTGATAACCTAATTATCATTCAACAAAATATATGTCATATATGTTCAAATTGAGAATCTGGACTTAAATCAATTGAAACATATATGAAATAGCAAACACAATATCTGAAAATCTAAAAACGCTAAATAAATATTATAATAATATTTATCAATGCGTAATTTTGTCATAAATCCTTGAGTTTCCGTCATGTTTAAAATGCAATTAATACGTATTCGCAAGCATTAGTGTTTGTATACATCACACAAATCAAAATAACACAATGTTTCAAAGATTTTTCTCGTGAACTTATAATGTTTATTGATGCGTGATTTTTTCATAAATCCTCGAGTTTCTGTAATGTTACGAATGCAATTAACACTTATTCGAAGCCATCTGTGTATGTATACATCTCAAAAATCAAAATCGAACAATGTTCCAAAGATTTTTCTCGTGAGTTCTTCGAGTCATTGAGATCTAGGTGCACCTGGTGCAAGACATCCTGCAAACCATCATTCCCACAAAGAACTCAAATAGAAAACCTATCATCCACATCCAACACAGGTTTGTAGATAGTGATCATATTCTCATGTTGGCTGCCTTCATTATCTGTGCTAACGTTTTCTCCTTTCAGAAAATTTGAGTACCATCTTTGAGAAATTTTCGGATATCTGGTTTGATTCGGATCACTGAAATTCACATAATAAAGGCCGAAAGTGTAGTTGTAGCCATACAATAGCTCGAATGCATCCACGAATGACCAAACAAAGTAACCCTTTGTGTTTGATCCTTCCCTGTAAATTTTTGCCACACATAAAAAAAGTTCAAGTAAATATGGCAGCTCCAACAAAACCGAAATAATCATACCTTACTGCATCAAGCAAACCTCCAACAAAAGCTTGCAAAAACTCTACTCTTGATGGGTCATTTACGGTTGTATGTAATTTGTCATTTGCCCTACAGAAAGTACCATCAAATACCGATTAATGATCAAGAAGTTAGTATATAGCAATAAAGCCTGTTTGGTAATCGATCATAAATGATGGTAATGAAAATATGTTTAGTGAAGATATGTCGTGTCCTTCTCATGGTGATGAAATTCTCGTCCTCAAACATGTGATATTCTTCGAATTTAGTGCCTATTCACTCTCAAGAGGGTAATAAATGGTAATAGATACTGAAAAAAAAATGACTAGGCTACGACAAGCCTGAACATAATCCTTTCAGGGGAACATCTCAGTGGGCACTTTCCTCTTTGCCCTCTGTTTGGATGGGTATGGGTATGGTCAGGCTGCTACCTTCCTCCCTCTCGGACCCCTACTTGTGAGGGATACTCTTTTGATGACAATAACTGTGACTATGACTAAGCCTGAACATAAATAGTGAGTTTTTATTATCAGCCACATCATTTAATAACAATAACCAAACAGACTGTAATTGTCTTAAAGTTCTCTGCAAAAAAGAAGACAATCAAGAGAATGAACCATTTTCGTATATGTAAATTGGAGGGTTGTTGTACACAATCTTGAAGTACTCCAGAATTCCTTTCAGGCCCCATGGTAAGACAGGGTATGTAGTCTAGTATAAAGATGAAGATAGATGAGAATTTAAAAAGGAACATAAATATTTACTTTAACGGCCCATTTGGTTAGTGGTATTAAATGGTGGTAATGGTAATGATTTATAGTGTAAAATTTCATCAAAAGTTTCATATCATTCCCATGGTAATGAAACTTTGCCCACAAATAAAAAAATTTATTTACACATTTTTATTACCACCTAATACCACCTTTCTCAATGGTAATGCATTGGAATGAATTTTATGAAGAAAATGAGATGATTGAAGTTGGACAAGCATGACCATCAAGTTAGCTAAGAGATTTTTCAACAAAAATTACACTATTTTTTCATTCCCATTACCAACGTTTATTACCACCTACCAAATGGCTATAAGTGATCTTAAAGGAGAAAGTAATCCTTACAATATCAATTGGTATGGCACCACTGTGATTGTAATCTGCACAAAGTTGAATCAAAATCAGCTTTCTGCAGGAAAATCCAGCATTCAATACTATCTTTTTCGCCGAATTCAGGAAAGACAAGTTCTACATATAAGTTTGGATAAAGCTACTGGAGTTTAATTCTCAATCAACTATTGTCAAGGAACCACAAGCTCAAGCTGATAGTTGAGACCCCATGATATGTTATAAACTCTAACACACCCCCTCACACGAAAGCCTTTTAGGCTAAGAGTATAGATGCAACACATACCCTCCACATACTTGATGCTGAATATTCCACTTTAAATAAGGGGTGGTCGAGATTCGAGCCTGTGGCCTCTTGTCACGCTGGCTTTACTATTATATCAAGGAATCAACTCAACCAAAAGCTTAAGCTGATGATTGAAGCCCCATGATATGTTATATACTTTAACAACTCTCGTAGACATGAGTTGAATTTCGAGAAGTAAATTTCAGGTGAAGAAAACGAATCGTAAGCCACCATATTCATATCGAACTGGATCAAAGTAATAGGTAAACTGAGCTAGTTTAACACATACAAGTCCATTCTGCTGCAATGTCGGCCCAATAATCTCTCGGCTCTGGAACTAGAGTTCTGTGTTTAGTCGATATGATACTATAGTAATTGAGCCCAACAAAATCAAACGATCCCTCGACTAATTCAGATTGGTTTTTATTAAATGTTGGAAGCCGACAGCCAGCGTTTCTCTTCATTATTTTCGGATAATCTCCATGCGTCAAAGGATGCATGAACCTGGTGGGCAAGGCAGAATATGAACGGTTAAAACATATGCATAACACAACAGAAAGACAGGAATAGCAAATAAAAGTAACATCACCAGCCAATGAAAAAAACATATGATCTTTGGGCTGCAATTGCATCTGCTGTTGTATTCCTTAAAGGAGAAAAATGGAAGCCATAAAGACTGATCCCTAAGAAGCCAAGTTGCTTGCTCTGCATACAAACATTTTAACAACGATGCCATTTATGATGCACACATTTCAAATTCACATATTAGCATGACATACAGAATATTAACGGGCCGGATAAAATACTGTGCTCCAACTTGACCCATGTAATTGAAGCCAAGAAAAAAGGACGTACATAGATAAAAGGGCTGGGCTGGATTGGGATTGATGGGTCCAACTTGTTTAGAGCTTGTTTCCTATTTTGTAAGGCCCGATCAGATCCGACCCATTTCCTTTTGAGCCCGACACAGTCCTTATCAGGCCCGTTATTACCAATATGAACTATACAACAACATTCCCATCACCCCAATGCCATAATATGGCTACCACCTAAGTTGGTTTTGGATGGCGAATGTACGCAACCTTACCCTTGTTAATTTCACGTAAATAAGAAGTGCACATAGTTTAATATGTCTTTATAATATAGTCCATTATAATCCGAAACCAAAGAAAAATTAATCTTTGACCCATCGAAATAAGGGACATTCCAATGCGAACTATGGACTACGAAAAATTATGCTTGTGAGATGACAATGGCACAATATTTTTTTAAGGTGCACATTTTTCAGAAAGTTTAAACTTTAGAGCTTAAAATAAATAATTAAATTAAAATTAGAAAATAGTGTCTTACCCCGATTTGAGTAGATATTGTTTTGAAAATTCCAGGTCGTAACTTTGTTTTTGGTGTTTCCATATAGTAGATAAATTTTTTTTTAATTCACATTATCACTTTGACCTTTTTAATTTTTTCACGTGGTAGATAAAAGAAAAGTGTTTTTTTAAAATTTACGCTATTTTACCTAATATAATGATATTTTTTTCAAAAAAAATGTCGTGATCACCTTAATTGATCACATACGAAATTCTGTCGATATAAATTCTTAGTTTAACGAAATCTTACCACATAGAAAAATTAAAAGTTCAAAGTCACCACGTGAATTTTAAAAAATATTTGTAGAAAAGCCAAAAATTCAAAATAAATAGGTGGAAATTTCCAATATTGTTTTTTTTTTGTTAAAGTTTTGGATTTTTTTGAAAAACGTAAGCTAAAAAAGAAAAAAATTAATTAAATAAACTAAGAATCAAACTATTTCCAAAAGTAAGCATGAAAATCCCAAACCTATGGTTTGGAGCTGTTTGCAGTTACTAACTGCGAACAGCTAGTTAATATTTTTTTTCCTTTATTTTTGAGTTGTTGTTTGTTGTATTTGCACTAGAGACATTATAATAAGTAATTACAAGTCGATGTATCTTTAAGGCGCCATGATTCATCGCCAAAACTCCGATCATTCATAAGTCAAAGTTTAGAGCCTATGATAAAGTAATTAAACATATATATACAATAAAATATATATACAAATGTTTGAAATATTTAAATCAATTAAAATATATATATATGTACATAGTCGATCCAAATACACAAAAGTTAAACGTTAACGCTCACGAACCCTCATCTACCCTATCCAACTGAGTTGGTCTCCTTCGCCTCCTACGATAGTAAGAGGCGTTTGGGTGTTGCTCTGGCAGTGGAGAGGATTGGTACTGTGATGGCCCAGCCTGCGAGGTCCCCGCAGCGTCAACGGGGTATGAGTGATCCATCTCCTCCAAATGGTAGTCATAAGTAGGAGATGAGACGTGCGTATGGGCGGTAGTCGTTGAGGACTCTGCAGCGACTTCCGGTATGAAGTGCTGGAACTGCGAGCCGACGAGCATGCCATGCGCAATCTCCCTCACCGGCTCCTCGTGGCTGTACCGCATCACGTCTGTCGCACCTTGTGCCTACAATTAATATTTAGTTAATGTAACATTATATCATTTAATTGGCAACTTAATCATATAAATGCAAATGAAGACTTACAAATTAGGTCATCGTAGGCGCAGCTGATGTGTAATGTGCTGCTACGAAGATGGCACGGTGTCATCCATCAGCGCGTGATGGAGAGGAACCACGGCATGTAGTCTGGTGTAGTAGGTGCGCCATGAACATCGATTGGTGCACCTTGTGCCAACAGCTTAATTCTACCATCCCAACGAGCGATGTGACGCCAATTGATCTCCATCCAGTTTGCCATAGCCTGATTTTTGCTGGAAATTAGGTGCAGCTAGGGTTCAGTGTCACAAGGCGGTGGAATGCCCTGTACCAACCCATATTGGCGCATTACGCGCTCTGGTAGATGTACTTCGACAATGTCGAAGCATATGAGTGGCACAGAAGCCCTCCACGCCCCTGAATGAATCCCCGAGTGTTCGGGTACAGCTGCGTAGGCTTCCCCTAGGTATGGGTCCCACAAAAACAAAAATAAATGTTATGAAAAGGTAAGTGATATGTTGATTAAATTGTACTAAGTTAATGAGTACTGAAATGTTTACCTGGTTGGGTCGTAGCAGGTCTAACTGATCTCGGTAGAATCTTAGACCGCTACCGGTGTGCTTGCGCGTCCAGCGTGCAAAATTCCACCTCGAACCGTACGCAACATCTGGTGGGGGTTGTGGTGGAGGAGCAGTATCACCACGACCAACAGTTCTGTAAGGTTAGCCGATAAGAATATGCTCCCACGCCCACAGCTAACGATCGCAAATGTAATTAGTATGTAATTAATCAAATGTGGATTAGAATTAAATATTATTGTTATTACCTTTAATATGACTAGTGGTCCTGCAATCTCTTTGACGTTCTTATGGGCAGCACCACAAAGCCTCCTGTACAAGTATCCTAGGGCTGCGGAGCTCCAGCTATACTTGGCGATGCGCTCCCACGGGTCGTCAAGTAATGTTAAGTATAGGAGCTGTATTTGGTTGCTTGTTTTATCGGCAAACAACACAGCTCCTATCAAATATAGGAGGTACGCGTTGGCGTACCTGGAAATGGTTCCTTCATCAGCACCTTCAGGGAGATTCGAGAAGGTTTGAACCAACCATGTGCATCGCAAACCGCTCCCCCTGATCACTTCCGGTGGAGGGCGCTCTCTCAATATGCGATGCACGACATGCACCATGTCACGCCAGCTTGATAGCTGGCATCCGCCTGTACACACGGCACGTCCCTCTTTGGGAAGCCGCGTTAGTAAGGCTACATCAAGCAATGTGATGGTAGCCTCACCGAGAGGGAGATGAAATGTATGCGTCTCCTGACGCCATCTCTCGACCAGTGCTGTGATAATGGCACGGTCAACTCTGCCGCATGCAATGAGGTGAAAGTCGTATAACCTCGTTAGCTCTAAGTATGGGATGATCCTATCATCGATCACCCATGGAACGGAATCTGGATGCCTGGTGCCCAGCGTTTCCGCATCAGACACCTATGAATATTGAAATATAAATAAGTTACTTGTATGTTAGCAATAGTAAAA
Organism: Amaranthus tricolor; assembly: GCF_026212465.1. Classification (NCBI taxonomy): domain Eukaryota; kingdom Viridiplantae; phylum Streptophyta; class Magnoliopsida; order Caryophyllales; family Amaranthaceae; genus Amaranthus; species Amaranthus tricolor. Next base: position 3,052,785 of record NC_080048.1, on the reverse strand, counting down.
TGTAAATCATAACTATCATAAATCTAACCTGGGCATCCCAAAGAGGAGTACTCCTGTGATAATCCTGCATGGTCAAGACACTAGGATCTAGGGGTCTTGGAGCTGCTGGATCCATCTCCTCTACTGCTGTGTTCGTGTTTGCTTTAATTAATATTACTATTATGTAATAATATAAAATATATATAACATATTACCTTGAGTTACAGATTATCATTCTAGTATAATATATATAACATATTACCTTGAGTTACAGGTTCTAGTGTTGTGACCTTCGCTCCCACAACGACGACAATTAGATCGTTTTGGTCTACCCTCATCCATTTCGTTGGCAATTCTCCTAGACTTAGGCCTCCCTTTACCCCGAATTTGATCGGGATCATGTCTAAGTTCAAAGCCCGTGTATTGCGGCCATAACCTCTTATCGATCATTGGCATGAAGTAATGTTCGTATGTACTTGCATAACTTTGACTAGTATAGCACGGATCCACGAACCTCTCATATGAAAGGTGTCGTTTGATGCAAACAACAAGTATGTGTGAACAAGGAAAGTGGTATATCTCAAGTTTGTTACATGTGCACTTCACTTGATTCAAGTCAACACGTTGAATCTTCCCCCCCTTGGACGATCCTCTAGTACCCCTCCCAGTCTTAACTTCGAATACATCACTTCTGTAATCAAATGCGATTATATCTTGCCAATTTGCCTTCTTAGTATTTCTATTGATAATCCTAGTGGCATGCGCTATGTACATGTGTCTTCCAAGTAACCATGCACTAGCACGTTCACGCCTTTGAACAAAGTAGTCGTTTACCCGATAGAAGGTGAATTCAACAAGTGTTGTCAAAGGTAAGAAACGTACACCCTTCATCACAAAATTGAAAACTTCAGCTAAGTTCGTGTTAGTAACGCCATACCTATGACCTCCATTATGACACAATGACCATTTAGACATATTACCCACGTCATCAATCCAGAAAATTGTCTCTTGTTTTGCAGTCACAATTGCCTTTAGACCATTCATTACCTTAACTTGTTGTCTTTGCTCAGCTGTTTTACCAAACAACTTCTTCAACTGAACATTACCCATAGCACGATTGAAGTTGCTAAGCAAATGGCGTAAGCAAAATCTATGATAAGCATTAGGTAGTTGCCACTTCGGCTCTTCCATGGTTGCTAAAATACCAGCGTGTCTATCAGAAATAGCGCATAAACCCATCCGCTGTGTGACATGCTTACGAATACAAGCCATGAACCAGGACCATGCACTTATATTCTCCTTCTCTACCAAGGCAAAGGCCAATGGGAAGATTCCCTTATCACCATCTTGGGCAGTGGCAGTCAATAAGGTATGACGATATTTACCATACAAGTGTATGCCGTCAATGGGTGATAAGAGGTTTACAGTAATTGAAGCCTTCAATGCAAGGTTTAAAGGCCAAAAGACACGTTGGAAGGTCCTAATATTAGGTCTCACATATACACCCATGTCATTGTCCACCTTAAAATACCACTCAAGTACTAACCCCGGGTTAGAATGTTGCAAAGCTTCTAGAAAGCGTGGAAGGAGTAAGTAAGAATCTTCCCAGGTCCCGTAAATGGATAATAACGCTTGTTGCTTTGCACACCACACTCTCTTATAATTCACATCCACACCAAAACGATCTTTAACCATCTGCTGTACGACAGATACCTTAATGAATGGGTCTTTAGCAACACAATTTCTAATAACATTGTTAATGACAAAAGATGTCAGATGAATGTGTCCAACCGAAATACTGCCACTACCCAATACACAAAAACCGTGCTTACCCTTATAGGTAACAATACACCATGAAGATAAATAAGAGTCAAACGTAGCCCTAAGTTTCCACAAACAACCCCGCTTGTACTTCAAGGAAAGGAAAGTTTGGTTCGAGGTCTCCGTTCTGTACTTGACATTTCTCCCAATATGATACACTCTGATAGCTTCCAACAACGATTTCTTGCTATCAAACATCATACCCTTCTCAAACTCTCCCTGTTCGGTGTATGTGGTATCACAAGCCCAAGTCCTCCATGAGTTGTCCTCCGCATACTCGTCTAAAGGTGGACAAAGAGCATAAGGTGTAGGAGGAATGATTGTAGGAATGTTGCCTAGTGTCATGTCATTTGCTAGCGCATCCTCATCGACATCCACATCGTCCTCAGAAGGATCGTCAATGAGCTCATTACTCTCATTGCCATCATCCCAAGGTCTCATCTCAGCAATTTCTCCTAAGTTAACCATTGAATCAATTGAAACTTGATGCGTAAGGGATTGAGAAAAAATACAAGATGCGGAAGAAACGACGGGATTTACAGTTTTCTGAGTTAATATAGGCATAGGGGTAGGAGTAGGATTAGAAGCAACTACATTCCCTAATGGTACTTCTTCTACGTATAACTCCAAAAAGGGAATTTGGGTGGACTTTGAATGCTCCCACATCGCATCTATAGCCTCATCATCCTCAACAGGAAAGACAATAAATTCTTCACTCAAGGCATATTTAAAGCTTATAGTTACGGTATTTCTAGTAGGGTCCAATCCAATCTTAGAACATATAAAACGTCTAAAGTGGTTCAAATTCATGTTCAAATTGCAAGCAAACAACTTACGTCTTCCCCCAACATAATGAACTTTGCCATTATTTTCTCTAATACAACCATTCCAAAAACATACTATAGTCATGCGAAATGATGTCATTTTCTACATTAATACAAAGAAAATTAACATCAACATCAACTCATGCCCATACAAGTATATTATATTCATTTGATTATAATATTTTTTGGTCTAAAAATTATTCAAATCCATAATGTAGCTAAGTTCATACATATATAATACACATAAAATCCAAATAATAAATCTATTCATAAGTTCACAAATAATATTTCTAATACCAACATCAACATCAACATTTCTAATAATATTCAACTAATACAACATTACTTCAAAATCCAACATAAAGCTATAAAAACAATTAAAAATTACCTTCAATGCTTATGGATGATTAAGATTAGTCTTGATTTAAGAACTACAAACCTACATTTGAAAAAATAAACAAATTTGGTTAAAACCCTAAAAACCAAAATATACATTAAAAAAACACAATAAAATTTACCTTTGAGCAAGCTAGAGTATCCCACACTAATTTTGAAGTGCCAAATAGAAAGAGGAATGCAAGATTTAATGGAATGAATCAATGCTTTTAAAGGGAGAATGTCGAATGAAGTTAGGGTTTTGCGAAATGAGTAAAATGCAAACAAAAGAAACTGACCTGCGTTTTTGTAGAACAGGTCTGTTCGCAGTTAGTAACTGCGAACAGCTCCAAAGCACAGTTTTAGGGTTTTCATGCTTACTTTTGGGATTTTTTTAAAACTTAATTCATTTAATTAATATTTTTTTTTTTGCTCAAGTATTTCAAATTTTCTCATTTTTATCTAGCCAACGATTTCCTGTAAGCAACCCTTTGATATAATAATAAAAAAATTAATACGGTGAGGATTCTCCAACAAGTCCACTCGACAAAATCCTTGAAACCAAATATGCCACTGATCATTAGAGCTCGTTAATTTACACATAAATTCTAGAGAAAATTACTTAAAACTACCTTTTCTATACACTACTTTGCAAAAAACTACCTTTTATAAATTTTTTTGCAAAAAACTACCTTTTATAATACTTATTTTTGCGAAAGACTACCACTTAACGTTTTTTAAGGCTTTGACCGTTTATTGAAACGGTTGACCATCACGTGACTTGCACGTGATGTTCTAAGCTTGTTAAACCATCTTCATTGCTGCCATTTCATTCCAAAACACAAAGAACAGTGCGAATTTCACCTTCTCTGCTCTTCAATTCTTCTATCTAAGTTCTTCTATTCCCTTCTCATTTCCTTGCTCCATTTTCCTCTTGAAGATTTCATCATTTAAAGGTATGTCTTCTTCATTAATGGTTATATATTTCAGTTTTTTTTTTTCGATAAAATTCAAATCCGTCTTCAAATTTGCGTTTTTTAATGTTGAATTTCGTGTAAATTATTGTTTAATTTGTAAATTGATTGTTGTTGTCTATGAATAATTGATTAGGGTTCTTTAAATTAGATAAATTCATAACATGAAGAAATTGAAAATCTGGAAAAAACCAACTACTTCGAAAAAGATGGATTCTGAGTTGGCAAATGATTTGGGTAATGTTAGGGTAGCTGAGTTGGAGGTCGATACATCTGATGTGGCACATGAGTTAGTGTATGAGTTGGAAACACCAAATGTAGATGCTGTTGTTGGGGAAATGGGACCACCAAACACATATACGGGTTATAAAGAATGTGTAAGTGCTAACCCTAGATCTGAAACAACTACCTTAGCTTCTCTTTCTGCCCTAAACCTTACACCAAATGAGATAGCCCAAAATGAGCAACAAATTTCTGATATTGAGGTTGAGGATAACAGTGATGATGATTACAATGGTAGTGATGAGGATGAATATGCGAATGATTCTGATTTGTTTGCAGAAAATGTAGTATATGGTCTCGATGATGTTTTTATTGGTGAGGATGAAATTAGGTTGATAGTAGATAAGGAAATTGATGAAGAAAACAACAGAGACATATACGTTAATGATGATGAACTGGAGTCCGATGATGATTTGGGTGCTTTGAATGTGGATGAGGAAGGTATAGTAAGCTGTGCCACATTTAATCCCGAGGTTGATTTTAAGGGTAAGATCAATTTGTCGTTAGGTCTTAAGTTTCCTTCGATATATGTGTTTAGAAAAGCATTAAGGTACCATGCTGTTGAATGTGGTTACAATTATTATTACTTGCATAATGGTAGTAGTAGGATAACCGTGTATTGCTACAATAGATGTGATTGTCTGAAATCGAAAGCTAGAATTGTAAATTGTGTTTGTGGGAAGGATAAGAGGTGTTATTTTAAGGTTCATGCTAAGAAGTTGAAAGAGGAGGAGACATTTCAAATAAGGAGTTATATTCCCGAGCACACTTGTGGTCACCAACACATTAATAACAAAGTCACTGCGTTGTATTTAGCTGAGAAATACATAGAGGATTGGAGGGAAAATCCAAATTGGGATTTAAGGGCATTTATGAAACGGGTTAATAGAGAGATAGGTTGTGAAGTGAAGTATTCTAAGTGTTACATGGCTAAAAGAATTGCTAAGAAAATGATCGTTGGTGATGCTAGTGAAGAGTACAGTAGGGTGTGGGATTATGCTGAAGCGATAAGGAGGTTTAACCCAGGAAGCACTGCAATCGTGAAATGCATTGGAATAGAAACACCTCCACCCTTGTTTCAAAGGATGTATATATGTTTGCCAGCATGTAAAGAGGGTTTTGTTGCTGGATGTAGGCCTATTATAGGTGTGGATGGGGCACATTTGAAGGGAGAATTCCCTGGGGTTTTACTTACTGCTGTAGGTAAGGATGGGAACAATAACATCTTCCCTGTTGCATGGGCTGTGGTAGAAACCGAAAATGTAGAAACCTGGACTTGGTTTCTAAATCTCCTCGTAGAAGACCTGAAGTCGGTTAGTCCATCGAGTAGTTGTGCACGAGCTGGATGTGAAGATATTACCTTCATGAGCGATAGGCAAAAGGTATGAACGTTATGTTAACACAAGCCTTGTTTCATATGTGACTAATGTAATAAACCTAATACTAATCTTGTACCTTCATGGGCATTGCAGGGTTTGATTGATGAAGGCCTAAATTAAGGAAAAGGAAAAAGGAAACTGATGAAGGTAAAGGAGGTAAGAAGCCTGCAACTGCTGTTCGAGAATATAAGCAACGGAGATGTGGTAATTGTGGTGAGTTAGGTCACTACAAAAACAGATGCAAGAATCCAACCAAACCACAGTCAACAAAGATGAGGTCAAAAGGTGGACGGCCTAAAACGGGAGCATCTTGTACTCAATTGTCCACACCAAGTGACATGCATGTCTCCAGTAGTGATCAACTTATGACAAGTGCAACAAATGCAAGTACTACATATGTAATGGATGAACAAAGTCAAGTATAGAGTTCCAAAAGTATGTGTTGAATGTAATTTGTCTACTTAATGTAAGAAACGTATTAGTGTATCAAATGAACTCAAGAATGTACTATCGTGAATTAGATTTTTGAGTAATGATCCTTTGTATTTCTTAGTTTCTGAGTTGAATGGGTTTTGTTGTTTCCTTTTTTCCCTTTGTAATTAACTGCTGAATATTGGTAGTCTTTTCCCTTTGTTCAATATTGTATGAATTAATGTTCAATGGATGCATGTTCAATATGTATGAATATTGTATGAATTAACTGCTGAACTCAAGATGTATGAATATTGAACAAAATGGATGCATGTTCAAGTATCAGTGTTCATACATTCAAGACTGAACTGATTTCATACATCAGTGTTCAAGTAATGACAATGAATCAAGTAGTGGAGCAGCAAGTTGCATTGTCTTGAACAAAATACCAGCAATTGCAGCAATTCCAACAAGTGTTTTAGTGTTTTAGTGCAGCAATTCAAGTGTTTAAGTGCAGCAAATCAATTCAATGTTCAATGTTTTAGTGCATCAATATTGTGCATGAATAATGTGCATCAATAATGTGCATCAATTGCTGTATGTGCATCAATATTGTGCATGAATTGTTGTATGTGCATCAACAATGTGCAGCAATTGCTATGTGCATCAAAACCTGCAAATCCAAACAAAAACAAAATACCAGCTCATATAATGCATCAATTGCTGTGTGCATCAGTATTCAAGATACCAGCTAACATACCACCAAACCAAAGCAAATGATCATCAATCTTGAACACAATACCAGCAAACATACCACCAAAACAAGAGCCACAAATTCATGAACAACACAACCATCATGATACACAGCATACAAACCATTAACAACTAACATACCAGCTCATACACACCAAACAAAACAGACACAGTACCTGCAAAGAAAAGTAGTGGAAAAGATAAATCCTTGATTCATTGATTCAACATTCTCATGTTACAAATACAATTCCTAGAACATTGTTACAATTGTTGTGATTAAGGTCCTAAAATTCAAATACTAATCTTGATAAGTACAACAAACACTAACAAAAAACAAACGAAAAACCCTAACGCAAAGCTTGCACACTGATTCATCGATTTCTTCTTAATCCTTGATATATCTGAAATTGCTAGTTCCTTTTCATGTTCCAAGCAACAAACCCTTGAAGTCAAGATCTTGATTTCCATTGCCAATTGTCGCTTCTCCTCCAAAAGCTTGTTCGTCACTTCTCTTTGCCAAACAGCCATTTCAGGTTGATCAACCCATTCAAACTTTTTGCATCCCCTCCAATTTGTATCAGGATCATAAAAAACGCAACTCTTAAACCTTCTTCCGGGATTTTCCTTGGTCCAAGAAACCCTTCTTGCAAAGGGAACTCCACAACGACAATTCTCAGATCTCGAATTTTCGCTAGAAGAAGAAGAAGACATTCCAAATTAATTCCAAAAAAAAATTGGCTTGCTTCACTGAATTAATTATTCCAATTGCTGATACAAGAAAGAAGGGAGAAACGAAGATGAAGAAGAAGGAGTTTGGGTTTTCGAAGACTTAGGGTTTGAAGAAATCAGTGAAGAAGAAGGGTTTATAAGCCTCAAAATATCACGTGCAAGTCACGTGATGGTCAACCGTTTAAATAAACGGTCAATCCCTTAAAAAACGTTAAGTGGTAGTCTTTCGCAAAAAAAACTATTATAAAAGGTAGTTTTTTGCAAAAAAAATTATAAAAGGTAGTTTTTTGCAAAGTAGTGTATAGAAAAGGTAGTTTTAAGTAATTTTCTCTAAATTCTATGCATTTTAACTACAGTTTGATTTTTTAGGTTTTATTTATTTAACAAAATAATTTTAAAAAAAAAATACAATTTTAGAATCTCATGTAGTGTAACATGCTAATTTATAGAATGCACTAGTTATACTCTACTTCTGTGTTGTTTGGAATTTCTATGGTATATAAATTCATTATTGTCAAGCAAATGACTTCCGTAAATTCCTAGAAAATTGAATTTCGGATCAGACGAAAAGTTCACATGTCGACAATTGTATTACTTGTAACACTGTAGCTCTGCCAGTGACTACTCATGGATGCTGTAGACTTGCTTCTTCACAGGCCAACACAAGTCCTTTTAGTGCACTTTAACCCTACTTGTACACACCCGAGAAAATTTTCCAATAGGTCACTCATCCTAGAATTGCTCGAAAAAGTGAAAAAAATAAGACATTTGAACAACTTATTTCCCAAAATAAGCTTCGTGAAAACTTATTTCTCAAAATAAGCGTCCGTACATCCAGACTACAGCTTTGGGTAAGTCGCTGTTAGTAACAGTGAAAGAAGGAAAAAAAAATAAAATTGGCTAAGTCGCTGTTAGTAACAGCGACTTAGGTGCTTTAATTTTTTTATTTTTTTTTACGAAGTAAAGTAGCCATTGTTAATTAGAAAAATAGCCGTTAGGAACTTGAAAATAGCCGTTATAATGATGTTCTATAAATAGCTCCTTCATCTCCCATCTTTCATTATATCAATTCTACATCATTCTTCTCCTCTTAATTTCTAAAGGTAACATTATGTATTATGTTAGTTTTACTTTTAATTTTTAAATGTTAATATAATTTTTGAAAGTTCATTTACGTTACTATATTATATGTATTATGTAGATGTCAAAGGAGCATTGTATTGAAGAGCTTTGTGATTGTGGTTATGAAGTTGAGATTAATACAGATTGGAGCGACTTTGATCCAGGGCGTGAATTTGTTGCTTACCCTTTCTACTTGGTTGACGGATTAGGATGCACATACTTTAGATGGATTGCTTCGGAGGGTACGAAATGGCAGAGAGAGTTAATAATACGGCTTGAAAAGGAAAAAAAAGAGCTCAAAGATGAGGTATTTAATCTAAAGAGACAAATGGATGATATGGCGCATAGGAAAGAAGAGACTGAAAGGATTATGAGAAAGTTTAAGAAGCCTTGTTAGTTAGCGACGGTAGTTTAACTTAACGAATGAAGTATGAGAAGGAGCAGAAGGAGTTATATTCATGAATGCATTTGTTTCCACAACATTGATATCTTCATTCCCTAGGGGTACCTCTTCTACATATAACTCTACAGAAGGACTAGGGGTAGACCTTGAATACTCCCACATTGCATCTATAGCCTCCTCATCCTCAACCGGAAAAGCTAACAAATCTCCACTAAGATTGTACTTAAAACTTAAATTGACAGTACTTCTTGTAGTGTCAATACTAATCTTAGAGCATATAAAATGTTTAAATTCATTCAAATCCATGTATGAATTGCATGCAAACAGTTTACGTCTTCCCCCAACATACTTAACATTGTTACTCGTTGATCGTATTGAACCATTCCAAAAGCATACAACAGTCACACGAAATGAATCCATTTCTACAACAACACAATACAAAATCAACATCACCATCGTGTTCATAAATATATTACCACTACACATTTTAAATTCAACAACAAATTCTCGAACAAACTATTAATTATGAAGATCAAGGCAAATAATAACTACATTCGACATATTCGTAGAGCTTAATTCTAAATGACCACTATACATGACATACATTTTAAAATCAACTCCAAATAGAAAAATTTAAAATTGAACAACAATTAGTAAATTCGTACTTGAAACAATTGCAACATTCAACAAGTTGAACAACAACACCAAATAAAAACGTACCTCAATAAACTGTAGATGAACAACAATTAGTAAATTGCAAGTATATGAACCTACATTAATGGGAAAGTTCATTAAAATTCACTAAACCCTAATTTTCCAAAAATTGAAAAAAATCAGAAAAAAAATACCTTACTTCGATGTAGGAAGATTATACAACAAATTAGTGGTACCAACTTCGACTTTGATGAATTTAGTTGAAAGATTGAATGTGATTTTAATGGAGGATAAACGAGGGAGAAGAAAGTGAAAAACGCGAACTGAAATGAAGAAGAAGAAACTGGAAAAATAAAACGACTTAAGTGGCTGTTACTAACAGCGACTTAAGTCTTTTAATTTTTTTTTCCTTCTCTCGCTGTTACTAACAGCGACTTATCCAAAGCACTGGTCTGGATGTACGGACGCTTATTTTGGAAAATAAGTTTTCACGGAGCTTATTTTTAGAATTAAGTTGTTAAATAATCTTATTTTTTTCAAATTTTCGAATTGCTCCCATCAAGAATACTTAACTTTGAATTTCTAAACAAATAAGCTCCATTAAAAATAAAATACACATTGTTAATATAAATAGTCTATTAATCTTTTTTTAGGTTCAACCAGAAGAATCACATTAAAAGTATCCCAAGCTTCTTGTTTTATCAAATAAGTTGTATCTCATTTATGTGTACTAATTACAAAACAAATGATTGTTTTTGAAACCAATCATATTTCAAAGGATCTTCCCCAATCCTGTATTTCAAAACTAGAAAAAAGTACAGATCAATATACTTTGATTAGTGCTAAGAATATAATTATAATAGGTGTATCTCACTCATAGGAATTATGATCAGGGTCTGTCGGTTTGGAAAGGGAAGGAAGATGACAACTCATACCCATCAGGACGAATTTAGAAAATATTGTTACCTGGGCAAATATTATATGACCTCATTGTGTGAGCGAAAATCAATACATATCCATAAATTGACATGGTGTAATAAGCTGGAAACACCTTAGTCAAAACACATAGAAGGTCGTGTGTTCGAACAATGAACATCTATTTAACATATTACTTTATTTTCATGACCAGGCCATGGCCCATTGACTATATCTCTAAGTGGAAGTACAGTGGGTCCATATAATTTGTAATATGCTGATAAACAAGGTTTCTACAATATAAGATATGTGGGTGTTTTGACATTTTCAGTTCTTCGAGTCATCGAGATCTAGGTGCACCTTGGTGCAAGACATCTTGCAAACCATCATTCCCACAAAGAACTCAAATAGAAAACCTATCATCCACATCCAACACAGGTTTGTAGATAGTGATCATATTCTCATGTTGGCTGCCTTCATTATCTGTGCTTACATTTTCTCCTTTCAGAAAATTTGAGTACCATCTTTGAGAAATTTTCGGATATCTGGTTTGATTCGGATCACTGAAATTCACATAATAAAGGCCGAAAGTGTAGTTGTAGCCATACAATAGCTCGAATGCATCCACGAATGACCAAACAAAGTAACCCTTTGCGTTTGATCCTTCCCTGTAAATTATTGCCATCCATAAAAAAAGTTCAAGTAAATATGGCGGCTCCAACAAAACCGAAATAATCATACCTTACTGCATCAAGCAAACCTCCAACAAAAGCTTGCAAATACTCTACTCTTGATGGGTCATTTACAGTTGTATCGTAATTTGTCATTTGCCCTACAGAAAGTACCATCAAATACCGATTAATAATTAAGAAGTTAGTATATAGTAATAAAGCCTGTTTGGTAATCGATCATAAATGACGGTAATGAAAATATGTTTAGTGAAGATATGTCGTGTCATTCTCATAGTGATGAAATTCTCGTCCTCAAACACGTGATATTCTTCGAATTTAGTGCCTATTCACTCTCAAGAGGGTAATAGATACTGAAAAAAAAAATGACTAGGCTACGACAAGCCTGAACATAATCCTTTCAGGGGAATATCTCAGTGAGCACTTTCCTCTTTGTCCTCTTTTGGAGGGTGTATGGGTATGGTCAGGCTGCTACCTTCCTCCCTCTCGAACCCCTACTTGTGAGGGATGCTCTTTTGATGACTATAACTGTGACTATGACTAAGCCTAAACATAAATAGTGAATTTTCATTATCAGCCACATCATTTAATAACAATAACCAAACAGACTATAAATGTCTTAAAATTCTCTGCAAAAAAGAAAACAATTAAGAGAATGAACCATTTTCGTGTATGTAAATTGGAGGGTTGTTGTACACAATCTTGAAGTACTCCAGAATTCCTTTCAGGCCCCATGGTAAGACAGGGTATGTAGTCTAGTATAAAGATGAAGATAGATGAGAATTTAAAAAGGAACATAAATATTTACGTTAACGGGCCATTTGGTTAGTGGTACTAAATGGTGGTAATGGTAATCATTTATAGTGTAAAATTTCATCAAAAGTTCCAAATCATTCTCATGGTAATGAAACTTTGATCACAAAAAAAAAATTGTTTACAAATTTTCATTACAACCTAATACCACCTCTCTCAATGGTAATGTATTGGAATGAATTTTATGAAGAAAATGAGATGATTGAAGTTGGTTAAGCATGACCATCAAGGTAGCTAAGACATTTTTCAACAAAAATTACACTAGTTTTTCATTCCCATTACCACCGTTTATTACCACCGTTTATTACCACCTACCAAATGGCTATAAATGATCTTAAAGGAGAAAGTAATCCTTACAATATCAATTGGTAAGGCACTACTGTGATTGTAATCTGCACAAAGTTGAATCAAAATCAGCTTTCTGCAGGAAAATCCAACATTCAATACTATCTTTTTCGCCGAATTCAGGAAAGACAAGTTCTACATATAAGTTTGGATAAAGCTACTGGAGTTTAATTCTCAATCAACTATTGTCAAGGAACAACAAGCTTAAGCTGATAGTTGAGACCTCATGATATGCTATAAACTCTAACACACCCCTTCACACGAAAGCCTTTTAAGCTAAGAGTGTAGATGCAATACATACCCTCCACATACTTAATGTTGAATATTTCACTTTAAATAAAGGGTGGTCGAGATTCGAGCCTGTGGCCTTTTGTCACGCTGGCTTTACTATTATATCGAGGAATCAACTCAATCAAAAGCTTAAGCTGATGATTGAAGCCCATGATATGTTATATACTGTTAGAGTATATAACATATCCTGGGGCTTCAAATCTCGTAGACATGAGTTGAATTTCAAGAAGTAAATTTCAGGTGAAGAAAACGAATCGTAAGCCACCATATTCATATCGAACTAGATCAAAGTAATAGGTAAACTGAGCTAGTTTAACACATACAAGTCCACTCTGCTGCAATGTCGGCCGCATAATCTCTTGGCTCTGGAACTAGAGTTCTGTGTTTAGTCGACATGACAGTATAGTAATTGAGCCCAACAAAATCAAACGATCCCTCGACTAATTCTGATTGGTTTTTAGTAAATGTTGGAAGCCGACAGCCAGCGGTTCTCTTCATTATTTTCGGATAATCTCCATGCGTCAAAGGATGCATGAACCTGGTGGGCAAGGCAGAATACGAACGGTTAAAACATACGCATAACACCACAGAAAGACTGGAATAGCAAATAAAAGTAACATCACCAGCCAATGAAAAAAACATATGATCTTTGGGTTGCAATTGCATTTGCTGTTGTATTCCTTAAAGGAGAAAAATGGAAGCCATAAAGACTGATCCCTAAGAAGCCAAGTTGCTTGCTCTGCATACAAACATTTTAACAACGATGCCATTTGTGATGCACACATTTCAAATTTCACATATTAGCATGACATACAGAATATTACTAGGGGTGTTCAACGGGCCGGATAAAATACTGTGCTCCAACTTGACCCATGTAATTGAAGCCAAGAAAAAAGGACGTACATAGATAAAAGGGCTGGGCTGGATTGGGATTGATGGGTCCAACTTTATTAGAGCTTGTTTCCTATTTTGTAAGGACCGATCAGATCCGACCCATTTCCTTTTGAGCCCGACACAGTCCTTATCAGGCCCGTTATTACCAATATGAACTATACAACAACATTCCCATCACCCCAATGCCATAATATGGCTACCACCTAAGTTGGTTTTGGATGTCGAATGTACGCAACTTTACCCTTGTTAATTTCACGTAAATAAGAAGTGCACATAGTTTAATATGTCTTTATAATATAGTCCATTATAATCCGAAACCAAAGAAAAATTAATCTTTGACCCATCGAAATAAGGGACATTCCAATGTGAACTATGGACTACGAAAAATTATGCTTTGTGTACTCATACCTGATAGTTCTCTTTGTACAGCTTAGCCACTGATGCATGGGCAAGCAATAGATTATGAGCAACGATATATGGTTCGGTTGTTGAGTCTCCTTTAATACATTGATATCCGAAGGGAAAAGAACATCTAGAAGGAGGTGAAAATCCGGTATCATAGCTTCCAAAAGCGAACATATTAACCTCGTTTATAGTAATCCAATATTGAACCCTATCACCGAAAGTTCTAAAGCAAACATCGGCATATGCAGTGAAATCCTCTCTGTGTGCAATAATACACCAACATAAGAGAAAAGCTTTCAATCATAAATACATAACAATACCCCCTCTTGTATGAGACAAGTCCATACAAAAGATTTATTATGTTAAAAGTTTATATTATTAGGCTATATAACCCAAATAGGGATGTTTAATGGGCCGGATAAGAGCCGGGCTGGACTTAAGTAAATATGGGTCGGGTTGGATAAGGATCCTTTAAACATAATGTGGGCTTTAAATGGACCGGGCTTTGAAAGCCCGGCCCGACCCACCCGGACCATTTTTAAAATAAAATTATTTTAATCCCTATTTATCAATTTATAACAATTAAATTATCATTTATAATAATTAAATTGAAATAATATTAATAATCATTGACATTGTCATTTGTAATATTTAAATTATACATTAATTATGTTATTTACAAAGGTCTGATTTTGACCCTTATTGAGCCCTTTTATAGTCCGCTTCATTTTCATTATAGCAGAGCCTGTTTTCGGCCCGGCCCTTACAAAACCCTTCTAAATCAAGTCGGATAAGGGCTCAAAATAGGAGGCCCGGCCTATTGAACACCCCTAAAGCCAAGTATGAGGCACGTCTCACGACAAGATCATCTCCTACAAGAATTAATGATAAAAATAAGGCAAAAAACGCCAGAAAGAAAGATCATGATGATAAGAGAATTTCGAACATGATACTATGACTAAGAAAACCTCCATATTCATCCTCTAGCGCCTGAGGCACATCAAAGTGGATTAAAGTAACATGTGGTTGGATTCCTGCAGATTAAAATGAAGCAAATACATGATTTGAAACCACACTTAAAGCTATTAGCCTATAAGCCACATTATTTTACCATTGTTGACGAGTTCATCGATTAAATTGTTGTAGTATTCCACACCTTTAGGATTCAGAGCCCCTCTGCCATCTGAAACAGAACATAGCCAGATATAAACTTCTAAGTTTGCACTGTGATACTTCAAGTTCGATAGTTTGAGATTTTACCCGGTATTAGTCTTGACCATGATATAGAGAATCGATATGCGTCTAATCCCGTTTCTTTCATGAGTTTAACGTCTTCCTAAACAAATGAAAAGGGTGTCAATCATTCGATGTCAAATATGGTGTCGGAAATTGAGCAAATGGAATGTAGTTAACCTTGTATTTGTGATATGCATCAGCTGCTACATCGCCGTTGCTCTTCAAAAACCTGCCTGAAAATTTCATCGTTGTAATTAGGTGAAACGTATGTTGATGAGTATACAGGATGCAACTATTAGGCCGTGGCAATTTGTCACGTATGGCTCACTCATGTGGATACGGGACACCCGTGGGCTCGGGCCTATGAACCCACGGGTCAAGAGCATTGACTTGCACATATATTTGGTGAAGTTCCATATGGTTGTATTATGATTAGCCCACCCAATATACATACAAATCCACAACCTACTATTTTATCGATGTAGGATTTTGTCTCAAATATAAAGTATTTCCAACAGCAACCCTATACATATTGTCGCGATTTCACCAACTAAATATGAACCTTCACCTAGAATGGGGTTACTGTTAGAGTATATACCATATTAATGGGCTTCAAACTTTTTTGCCAATTGAAATATATATAGCTATGTATTGTCAGACATCTTACACATTGTCAAAACATCTTGAGCAAATTAAATTATTTCTAACAGCATGGGAAAAGCCACATGAGGGGCCGACAGCCCCCAATGCCTACTTTCACGGTCTATTCTTACAAGCTATTTTTCCAGTTCGGCCATACTACTACATTACAATTTACAATCCCCTTTTCCTCTGCAATAAGGTTATATAATCTAAACAGGATTGAGCATATTCTCCTTACTAAATATAGATTGCAGGAAATAGATAAGACTAAACTAATAAATAAGTCCGGAAAAAAAAACCCTAAAATTTTACTAAACTAATAAATGCGACAATCAAATACCCAAAAGAACTTTTTCATCCAAAACATGCAGGAAAAACAAGTAAAACTATACAATAAATATAGAATAAAAATCAAAACCAGAAAATACCGGAATGAGCAAAAGTATCAAAAATACTAGTTTTCCTTCCATCTTCAAATGCTGCTCCTTCCACCTACATCATAATCAGTCAATAGTTCAACAAAAAAACACTTATCCATTAAAATTGATCATATACCCATTAAAAAGTGTTCATCAGATGATTAAATTTGATGATAAAACTGAAGAAATTACTGAAATACAGAAAGAAAAATAAAACCTGATAAGCAGAAGTTGAAGCACCAAAGATGAAATCAAATGGGAAATCATAACGGTTATAAACTTTGGCATCAACAACAAATGATTGATTTGCACACAAAATCAAAAGTGTAAAGTAGAGAAGAAGATTAAAGAAGGCCAACATTTTTTTTTTGTTGTGTGTTATTCTTATCTCCATTAATAGTCCATATTATGAAAATACTCTTGAGTCGTGAATCATGAATTTTGAATGTACTTGTGAGATGACAATGGCACAATATTTTTTTTAAGGTGCACATTTTTCAGGAAGTTTAGACTTTAGAGCTTAAAATAATAATTAAATTAATAATTAGAAAATAGTGTCTTACCCCGATTTGAGTAGATATTATTTTGAAAATTCCAGGTTGTAACTTTGTTTTTGGTGTTTCCACGTAGGAGACCTTTTTTTTTTTAATTGAGATGATCACTTTGATCTTCTAATTTTTTTATGTGGTAGATAAAAGAAAAGTGTTTTTTTTTAATTTACGCTATTTTACCTAATGTAATGATATTTAAAAAAAAATCATGATTACCTTAATTGATCACATATTTTGAAATTCTGTCGAAATAGATACTTAGTTTAACGAAAAACTTACATTTTGTTTACCACATAGAAAAATTAAAAGTTTAAAGTCACCACGTGAATTCAAAAAAAAATTCAGAATAAATAGGTGGAATTTCCAATATTGTTTTTTCTTGTTAAAGTTTTGGATTCATTTTTTTGTAGCCAACGATTTCCTGTAAGCAACCCTTTGATATAATAATAAAAAAATTAATACGGTGAGGATTCACAAACAAGTCCACTCAACAAAATCCTTGAAACCAAATATGCCACTGATCATTAGAGCTCGTTAATTTACACATAAATTCTATGCATTTTAACTACAGTTTGATTTTTTAGGTTTTATTTATTTAACAAAATAATTTAAAAAAAAAAATACAATTTTAGAATCTCATGTAGTGTAACATGCTAATTTATAGAATGCACTAGTTATACTCTACTTCTGTGTTGTTTGGAATTTCTATGGTATATAAATTCATTATTGTCAAGCAAATGACTTCCGTAAATTTCTAGAAATTTGAATTTTGGATCTGACGAAAAGTTCACATGTCGACAATTGTATTACTTGTAACACTGTAGCTCTGCTAGTGACTACTCATGGATGCTGTAGACTTGCTTCTTCACAGGCCAACACAAGTCCTTTTAGTGCACTTTAACCTTACTTGTACACACCCGAGAAAATTTTGTCACTCATCCTAGAATTGCTCCCATCAAGAATACACATTATTGATATAGATAGTCTATTAATTTTTTTTAGGCTCAACCCAAAAAATCACATTAAAAGTATCCCAAGCTTCTTGTTTTATCAAATAAGTTGTATCTCATTTATGTGTACTAATTACAAATCCAATGATTGTTTTTGAAGCCAATCATATTTCAAAGGATCTTCTCCAATCCTGTATTTCAAAACTAGAAAAAGGAAAGATCAATATACTTTGATTAGTACTAAGAATGTAATTATGATAGGTGTATCTCACTCATAGGAACTATGATCAGGATCTGTCGATTTGGGAAGGGAAGGAAGATGACAACTCATATCCATCAGGGGCGAATTTAGAAAATATTTTGTTACCTGGACAAATATTATATGACCTCATTGTGTGAGAGAAAATAAATACAAATCCATAAATTGGCATGGTGTAATAAGCTGAAAACACCTTAGTCAAAACACATAGAAGGTCGTGTGTTCGAACAATGAACATCCGTTTAACATATTACTTTATTTTAATGACTCGGGCCATGGCCCATGTCAGCCCGGGTCTAGATACGCCCCTGATATCCATAAAGGAGAGAGCGGCTAAAGAGTTCCAAGACCAGAAGGAGAAGAAACAAAAGACTATATCTCTAAGTGGAAGTACAGTGGGTCCATATAATTCGTAATATGCTGATAAACAAGGTTTCTACAATACATGATATGTGGGAGTTTTGATATTTTCAGTTAGGTAAAGGTTCTCGCATTATCAATATCAATGAAGTCCCAACATAGGCTTTTACTTATGAGCAATGCTCAATGGAAGAGTGAAGGATTTTGAATGAAGTTTTTTGGGTCTATTGCTAACGGGTGGGCTACTCTTTTTTTGATAATAAAATGTTGCAATTACATGAATTGAATTCAACCTTTTGTCTTAGTCGAATTCATGGTTGTAATGTAAAATTTTTTATTAAAACTAATTTAGCGTATGTATGTAGTTGCTTTAAAAAAAATAACCTAAATAATTCCACCTATTATCCATTTGTTCTGAATAATTTTAATTTTTGATTAATTTTAAATAATTTAATTTTTATATATTTTTGGCTGACAACACTCATTACTACATTTTAATGAATTATTATAGGTATCTACCATCAAAGAGTAATAGGGTTAGACCAACGAATAAGCATAAAGAGGAAGAAAAAGTGAGTACAACAGCTCGTAGGTACATACAGTAGACAATTAAATTGTGAAAGGGATGCTGTTAACAAAAAAATACAAAGATTGAATTATTTAAAATAATCAATAATATGAATTATTTAAAGCAAATGAAAAATAAGTAGAATTACTCACGATAACTTTTCCTTAAAAATATGTGCCAATCTTTTGTCTAGAATGCAGCATGTATGCAACTGTGGGTGGAATTTGCTAATTGCTATCAAATAAAGATAACTTTGTGAAAATGTAACAACATTAAACGGAATATACAAATTTTTGTGAGAGACGGTCTTTATGAGAGACCATTATTAATTGGGTTGAACCATAAAGTAAAACGTAAAGTAAGTTACTCGATGGACACTAAGATTATTGTAAATAGACATTTAAGATATTGTAAATACTGTACACTTATTCTGTGGGCATTAAGTATAGAGTAAGTAAGCATTAAATTTACAGTAAATTGGCTTTAAGAATAACATAAGTTACTCGGTGAGCATTAAAAATATTGTAAATACTGCATAAATATTTGATAGGTATTAAATTATTATAAGTAGGCATTAAAGATGATGTAAATAGACATTAAGAATAATATAAATAGGCCTTAAGCTTTAATGGGTTGGAGCTAAAAGAATTCTTTTAGGAGATCGGCTGAACGGGATAAAGAACCTAATTCATCAACATAAACCTTATAATGTCCTTTAAAAGATTAAATGACACAAAATTCATATCTTAGTAAGATAAATAAAAGGTAAAGCCTTTAAAAAAAACCCACCTAAAGACAGAAACCTTTAAAATTTAATTTTCCACCTGTAAATAACAAGTATTTAATTTAAACTTAGCTAAGAATTTTTTATAAGAGCAACAAGAGCACTTCATAAACCAGACAACCCGATTATGAACACCTCTACTAGCTAATCCTAAACCTCTTATGAACGAATTACGATCGAAGCTATGCACTACAACAATTCCAATAGAAAGTATGGTCAAAACCTATAGATTGCTAACAAAAAACCAAAGGGTAAAATCTGCATCACTAAAAAGACCCCATTTTATTACATGAGAAAGTATCCAACCTATAGGCAAAAAAAGATTTTACTGCATCCTGTAGTTAACCAGAAAGTAAAACGGATAGCTAACAAGTAATCAATCAATCACCTTCCCCCAAAATTTCTCCGACAGAAGACCGCTGTTAAAACTGGAACCTCTGCAATGAATGTAGATGAAAAACTGCACATTTGCTATACCACCTATGAATTGATATGAGTTGTATACGCACTTCCTTGTTTTGGAACGTATTTCAGCTTACCGCCCTTCTCCATCTTAGCTCGGGTTTTTGGTTTGATAGCCGTTGAGTGTTGTTCAAGGTTTGTGTGATTCGATAATCGGTTCTCTGCGCTACGAAGAATGCCACGCTGTTCTAACTTGGATGAATGAACTGCTTCTTGTTTATCATTGTGTAGCTCGGGGTTCTCTGGAGGTCTAGCTACGGGAAATAAGATAAGTTCAACGTGGTCTGATGCAAGGACCTCCTTCCACCCTTCATGAGATTTTTGTGCAAATCAAGTCAATCATAAATATATCACTTAAGTCTATCATAAACATTTTTAAACAAAATAGTCAAGTCCCTATTTATAGAAATATTACGCAATCAGATCGTGTTTGGATAATATTTTAGGAAGAAAGGGAAGGGAAGATTAATGAGTTTTCGTTCCAAATCTATCCAATGTTGGAAGGATTGTTTTGTACAAAATGTAAAGAAATATCCCCTCCAATTGACGGAAATGTCATCCCTTCATTTCCCTCCCAGGCTCCCCTTCCTTTTCCTCCATTTCCTTGCATTTAAACTGTGTTAAAGTAAGACACATCAATTCATTTAGGTGTCGTTCCTCAAGTAACAGGCAACAGTTGATCATAGGTATTACTTAAGGAGTTGGATCAAATTATAACACTTTTTACTACTAAGTAAGATGACGAGTTAAGGAGAGAAGCACGCAATTAAAAGCAGAGAACATACTCTTTGTAAGAAAAGCTTTCGCAGCATAGCTGTTAAACCTTGAGCCTTTCAGAAGTCCACCTTCCACAGAAGCATGATTTTCTTCATGACAGTTAGAACAACTCTCAGCTTCATATGTCTGCCGGACTTCATTATCGTCATTGCAAGATATACCGCTATTGCCACTAACTTCACAAGTGCCACCATTTTGGATAGGGAGCTGACCTCTATTATCATGTCGGCTAACAGGTCTGCACAGCTTGTCAGTTGAGTGATTTGTAGTAGCCTGAAATGCTTCGGTTTTGGCGGGCGTCTCACGATTTTTGATTAAATCTGATGTACAAAGCTCCAAGTCACTGGTTTCTGGAGCTACCCCATGATTTTCATGACGCCGTAGGTTACAATTCCCAAGGTTGACAGGCATAGAACCAATTAGAAATTCATGCTTCTCATCCAGGCCAGGCGGGTTTGGTGCTTTGATCTGTAACCTAGTTTTGCTAGCCTCTTCATCTGCGCCTGACTTTGTCTTTGGGGTCCACACTTTACCATTCATAGCAGAAGTACGAGAATCCCTGGAAGAGGCATGCTTTTGCACGATTTCATGTTTCGGTGCCTGATAGTTGTGACTGGTATGGAATTCATTGAAAGTTCTCTGCAATTTTGATGGTTGCCAACGAGGGTTAACTGTGTGTCTTCGGCCACTTCGATGTGATGTTCTATGTTCAACTTTTTGGTAAGTAACCAAATCAGGATATATATTTTGGGAAGTACTCAAATCTGAATATCCATTCTCATGGCATTTATCACTCTCTCCTTCAACGGTTATTATTTGAACTGGCTCAGAAGATTGAGAAAAGTCATGAGGAACCTCAAGAATAGATTCAGAGGAGTTAGCAGGGCTCAGGCTTAGTGGAGAACCAGAACTATCTTCTGGAGAATCGTCTATTTCTACACTGGCTAGCTCCTTGGCCCTTTGTTCCTTTTGTCTAAGTTTCTTTTGTCTCTTCCTTTCCAAGATAGCTTCTTGCCTGAAATAGCATATATACAAAGCATACCAGTTATCTTTACAACAGAACACAAAGTAAGTCGGATTATAAGCCCAAAGGTAATGATCAACCCCACCAGTCAACATACACAAGAATCAAAATAGGTTGGGTTCAAGCTTTGCATCACACAATGTTTGAAGTCCTCATTGAGGATTTAAAAGATGACAAGTATTCGGAAATTGATTGATAGTCTGATCTCATACCATCAACATTCACTCAGTCCCATAATCAATTTGACAATAAATGATAAGAGTAATTTTATCTACACTACCCACAAAAGGAATATGTAATAGCATCGCATATGCCGATAAAGTGACTCCCACCTAGGAGGGAATTGAAGGTTACATGTGCAAAGCCTAACCCTTGTATTAAGAACACATGATTTGATAAGCCAATTTACGCTTAGTTAATTACATGCAACGGTAGAGGCAATCTATGGCTCCACTGAAAAGCACATCCACAAATAGCTATTAGTGCAACAACGAATTAGTGCAACAACGAAAAAAGCAACAGCTAGTGATAATCTTTCTATGAACAATCTGGGAACGAATCCTAAGCAATTCTAATGAACTGCTTAAAGCTATAAATGAATATTATAGTTATTGAATCTTCTTGGGTTACAATTTATTTTCTTGGTCTTTAAAACGATAACCTATATTATCTAAGTCCACTGCTGAGGCTGAATATCTTGGTGTTGCTAATTTTGTATCTGACACTTGTTGGCTTCATAATTGACTTCTTGTGCTTCATTATCTCGTGCAATGACTAATTTAATGCACTTCTAACAAAAAAAAAAAGAAAAGAAAAGGCATATTTGCTCTATTAAAACATTCGGTGAATAGTAAGAGATGAAGCATCGAGTTATTGTGGCATTAATAAATGCACTCTCACATCCCAAGCAACGATAATATTTTACTTTCTGGGTCAAAGCTAGTAAATTTTGACCATTATGGGCTCGCCTGGATTCCAATAATAAAGTAAGGCAGTAAAATTTATGGAGCAAAATTCCCCACAGAATATAGTAATGGGAGAAATAGTTGTTTTTCATTAGTTTAGTATTATTCATCCAGTAAATATATAATCTTCTTTCCTTTTCAAACATCAGAAATTTGATGTAGAATTTCAATTCTTAAGTTCTCATATCTACATTTTTTCATCATCATTTCAATTAATCCTTCAAATCAACCAATTAAATTTACATAATTTTCATTGCCAAAAGCCAACATACCTTCAAAACCTCAAAACCCCTTTCATCAATGGCATCAATTTCTTTGAGAGGAGAAGGTTAGTAAGAAAGAAGGTTTAGTATTCACCAATGTTCTTAAAGAAAAGCCCTAGCTTCCTCCTCTGTTCAGATTTTCTGCAATTTGTTTTTAAAACCCATATTTTAAGTTTTAATTCCCTTTCTTTAAAGCTTCCAACAATTAAAATGGTGGAGATTTTAGATTTTTGATAGTGTTTATGGAAAAAGGTGGATAGTATTATGAGAAGGAAAAGAAGAAGGTAGAAGAAGAGCTAGATGGATTGGAATGAATTCAAAGATAGAAATGGGGCACTAATTTTACTGGAAAATATTTCCTCCGGGTCCCCTTGGAGTAAATATTAAATCCTCTTTTTGACTTGCTGATTTACTCCATTACTATTTACACTTATCCCAAACACTCAAGTATCCAGTATTTTATCCTCCCTTCACTAATACTCCTCTTTTCCCTTGATTCCAGGCGAGCCCTACGTGTCGCGAACAACCTTATTAGTTCACGATGGAAATAAACAGACACATACCTTTTTTGAGCAGCTTCTTCTTCCTCCACAAGCAACTTCTGGTACCTCAAAGCCTCAGCATCTTTATCAGCAAGCCATGCCTTCACCTACTCAATGAGATTACTAAAGTTAGCAACATCAAATGTCTGATGAAAGTTCAAAGCATCAAAAGGAGCACATACTCAGTACAAGTTAGTGAAGATAACATCAGATATGTTAAAAAAAATGAATCAGGTTTGTACCAGTTTCTGCTCAACAAGGAAACTAGTACAAGCAACCAAGTTCCTCATCTCGAGACCAATCTTTCCAGCTTCCCCGTCAAACACATACTTTTGCAGTGATTCAGCTGTGCCAGCACACAAAAAAGTTTCCTCGCTTGCACCATCTAAAATAGCAAACAATTCCTGTGATGATATTGGGAAACTTGAAGGTCTACCCTGGACAATGTCCTGCAAAATTTAACCATAACAGTCAAAACCAAGGTATCCTGATAAGTATTATCAAATAAAGGGTATCCTGATAACTGCCAAGTAAATAATGCCCTTAAATATAAGTTTAATTGGAGACCAGAAGCAGCAAAAGTTCTTAAAGAAAAGTTATCCAGAGGCAACACTGGCCGCTTACCAGGAGCACTGAGCCAGATTTCACGTAGCTTTTCGGTAGAGGAGTGAATCCAGGTTTCCTAATGAATGAAGTTAATGCCTTTATAATCAAAGACCCGCTAACTCCCTACAAAAAGATCAATAAAAATGTAATCAGCCTAATACAACACAACGTTTCATTACCCCAATGCCGACCGTTGATAGTCTCTAGAAAACAATCACAATTCTATTTTAAATAATCCCACATGACGGGTAAAATTCAAATTGATAATTTTAACTTTGTCATCTTCGTATCTTACTCTTAATGATACCTTTAACTAAGCAATCCAAACAAAGCCTAATTGGTAGAGTGGAGATGTAAATTTTACATAAAAAAGGATAGTTGTGGTATTCAACTAGGTATAAGAAGGGCTATTCAATTGAAGCCTAATATAGAAGAACAACAAATATACAGTATTCAAAGCATTGTTTCAAAATTATATAGTTACAACTAATGTCAGATACTATTGAGGTGGTCACAAGCTTATGATTCCAGAACAATTTCTTGCCTCAAGAGATACATCATTGAGTGACACAATCTCCATAGTCTCCTCTGGAGAAAGCTGCATTAAAAGAACCAAAATAACAGATTCAATTAAAGCTTCAAGGAGAAATTACGGAAAGGTCCGATAAGTAACGAATAATAAGTACCTTGTCCCAGAAAGCTTGCAACAGGCACCTGCTTTTCATAGTCGAATCCTGTAGAAAAGGATCAATATAAGCAAAGGTAAAAGAAATTCTCAAAGCAAAGACCCAACAGAACTTTCGGTGACAGCTGAATTTGTAAAGGTCTTAGAACACATATGACACAGTATCAGTCCACAACTTATATCCCCAAACTTCATGCAAAAAGAAAAGGTGATTGTAAGAGAATTATACCCTATCAAGCTTCAATTTTCGTCTATGTAAGCGCATGTGCCTTCGATAACTGATTGTTGAACAAAATTCACGAGAACACTTTTCGCACTTTTGCATTTGAATCTTCAATGGAGAAAGCAAAGGCCAACCGGGCACATCTGCATCGCATTTATTGAAAGAATTAGGTGAAAATGAATATTGTACAAGCTACACATAATGCTGTAAAATGGCTCCTTCAATCACGCTATTAAACCTATAGACCACTAAAATAATTGTGGGTACCTTGCTGATCCAAGGCATGAAGTAACTGAAACAATTGAACTGGACTGTCATTTGCCCTGGGGAAAGAAAGAAAAGGCTCTTTTCCAATTGCTTGTCTGATGAATGTGTCTAAAGTATCATTTCCGTCATCCACCTTCATTAAATCTGTAGCACCAACGGCCTTGGACTTTGGAAGTGGCATTTGTCTCTTAAGTGCTAATTTAAAGGGTTGTAACCTTAGGAAAATGTACTGCACAAAATAACTTCAATCAGAAAAATAATATGACAACACAGAAAAACATTCAAGAACAACAGACATTGAGCGAATATGGTAACATAGGTAGATTACAAAACCAATTTCCAAGATTCTGAACAGAAAGATCAAAGCTAGCCACTTCAAAGCAGTCACATAACCTCATAACTAGTCACATAAAGATCATAACACGACTTCAAAACAGCTATGATTTCAACTTTCAACTTCCACCAATGACATTTACATTGATTCTACCAGTGATAATAAAAAAAGAACACAGATATCATAGAGCCAGGGGCTTAGATTAAAATATGTGCCTAAGGCGAGCGCCATGGGCGGGCGACGTGTGAGCGCCTAAATACGGATAGCAAAGGCAATTTCTTAAGGTGGGCGCCTTATAGCGCATAAGTCAAGCGCCTCAGAGTATGTTTTTCTCTGCTCTTCTTTTTTATCTCTCTTTTCTTCTTTATTCCTCTTATGAGATTTTCTCTGGGTATTTGATTGACATTTTTGAGGTTATTGGGGCACCTCCCACCCAAATGCTTGTGCATTCCCCTGGCACCTAGAGCCTAGGTTCTGAAAACACTTAGCACCTAATGAGACCCTGAACCTTCTAAGACTAAGACCAAGAGTCCTCACATAGATTTAATTAAAACAATAAGATTCCTTCACACTAAATATTTTGCATCTTCCCAATTTGAGCATATAAACACAACAAAGTCAAATCACATATGACAAACAAGGTTATATGTCTAGTGGAAAACATTCATCTACCTCCTCTATAAATGATTGCGGGATGCTATAATGATTATCATAAAAACATAAAACCAAATAGCTTACTAATGCAAGCATTCAAAGTATATGAAAATTGTATACCAAAAGAAAGCATTAGACTATCGGCCAAATGATTTACGAAAACATGGATAGATCAAGCACTGCAAAAAGGGCATATCCAAAACACAAGGATATAGACATCAAAAGTGACCACCATGTAATGATGCTAAACCCAAGAAAAGGTACAGGAAGAAGCAACGAAAAAAGCTATTAGCAAGAGTAAATTCCTCAAAATGATCAAATCTTTGTATAGAGCCCAATCCAAGAGTTCAACTTTAAGATACAAGTAATGTGTACTTCACCTTTCAAGATACAACTTACAAAGTCATACTAACTACCATGGATAAAATAAGATTTAGAACTTCACTTTGGATCAATCATCTTCTCGTATTCAGCATAATTTTGTTCCTATTCAAGTCATCACTTCCTTGGTTCCAACCATATATTATTTGAGCAATTCAAAAGGATACATATGGCTACGAAGGAACAATTAAACAACTAAGATTATCTTTTTAGAGGAGACGCCACTACAAAAGGATTATACGTCCTCAATATAATGGTATCATGGCTAATATCAATTACAATCATTTTTCAGTCATCTTATCCTCAATATTTTCCACTGGCAAGCTAAAACAAATCAACTTCCATTTTAAAGCTGCATTTCCAGCTAGAAGGCTCAATATCAATCCTTGAAGCATTGAGTATGCATTATAGCTTCTCTAAAGGATCGAATGACTGAACTAAGATCATCATTTGCAGACGCCACCAGACAAGAAGCGTCAGTCCTCGACTCCTGGGTCCTTCCGTCTTTTTCTAATACATGATTTCACCCAGCACACTTCCACAATTTCAACCCATCAATGCATCAACCAATGTATTCTATAGCTCATAATGAACTCTTAACTAATCAAGGAAATGCCTCATCAAATTCTACACCATACAAATTTCTCAACAACCAAAACCGCAATGTACAAGGAAATTACCCAACAAAAGTAAACGACAACAAAGACAAATAAAAATAATTTCTCAATAGTAATAGAAAAAAGGGCACAAGTTAAAAGAAAGCAAAAAATACTAAAACAAACAAAACCCAATAAATGTAAAGTGCAAATCAAAGAAACAAAACCCAACAAAAAAGCACAAGAATTGATGAACCAAAAATCACATAAAACAATAAACTCACAACACCCATAATCTACATTGGATCCAAAATGATCCAATATCTATAAAATACAAAAAATTCATACTCTACAAAAAATGGGTAGATCATCAAAAATTCAAATGACCCAAAACCAGATCAAAATCAAAAACTTCATAATCTTTTAGGGCATCAAACATGATCTGGGTTGAAGTATCACATTAAATATAACAGGTTAGAATAATTAAAATTTCTAAAAGAAATTGTTAGTTTTAAGGAGAAGTGTGACATACCCAGTAGTAAGTTGAAACTTATGGTTCAGATGAGAAAGAAACAAAACTTGGATCGATTAATCACGCTGAATTTTTTGGGTTCAAAGATTGGAGAAAGAAAAAATTTCTAGAACAATTAGGAAGAATTTATGTATGTGAAGAAAGAAAGATGGTCGGCGAAACCTTAAAAACGGTGAGCAGAGAAAAATAAGGAGAAGAAGACTAGCAAAAACAATGCTGCCTTTGGAAAATGGAAATCTTTATTTTTCCTTTTTTTTTAAATCTATCATAAATTCTTAAATGTGAATTTTTTTATTGATTTGGTAATGTGTATTTAGTGGGTTAAAAAAAATCACATATAATTTAATTAATTAGAAAAATAAATTAATTATATAGATTTCCTCATAATAGGACGATCTACAAGACCAACCGAAAAACTATTTAGTGTTGAAAAAAAAGAAATTGCCCGCTCTTAAATTATTAAGGAAAAATTGTCCAAAATAATCTCTATTTATTGTCCATTTGTTGTGAATAATCCATATTATTGATTATTTTTAAATAATCCAACCTTTGTATATTATTTGCTAACAGCACCCATTTCCACATTTTAACCGACTACTATAGGTACTTAACACCAAAGAGGAGTAGGGTAAGACCGACGAAGAAGCATAAGGGGAAGAAGACATGAGCATAACAGCTAGTAGATACCTACATTAACCAGTTAAAACATGGAAACGGGTATTGTCAATATACAAAGGTTGGATTATTTAGAAATAATCAATAGTAGGGATTATTCACAGTAAATGAACAATAGGTGGTATTATTCTGGACAATTTTCCACAAATTTGTAAATAAATAATAAGCCAAGTTTACACTGAAAATGTTAAAATTTGGTGGTTTTTTTTTTTGAAATAATAAAATTCGGTGGTGTGATTTAATTAGATTGATAAGTAATATTTATTGTCTTTTTTTATAGAAATTATTATAATTAAAATTTTAATGAGAAAATTTTTAGGATTAATGTGGCAATAAGAGAGTATAAAATATTTCAAACTCTACCAATTTTTTGTTTATTACCTCATCTATCTATAGAGATTTCTATAATTGAATTTTTTATGTGAGACTTTTTTGATTAATTGTAGTAATATCACCATAAGGAAAATACTTGAGCAAAAACCTTACCTAGTTATTTTAGGTAACTTGAACATTTCCAAGAGGATTTTCAATTCTTAAGGTTTAGCATTAACCAAAAAAATTTGTGATATTAACAACAATATTATTTTATTACTTCAATGATATACTAAAGTAAAATTTTTAAAAAGTTAGAGTAAATATATGTAATTTTATCTTTATTAATAATAAAATATTAAAAATTCAGAAACAAGTGTAGATTCTCATGTAATATCGGTCGTCACTTCCACTTGTTACAAATTGTTTTAATCATTTTTTATCACTTGTTACAATAATGTGGATTCCTATTTCCTATTTGCAACCGAGTTGATCAATGATCATATACGTGTACCTCAATTTTTCAGAGCATGAATATTAATTTGTAGTTTAATAAAAAAAAAATAATATATAAATAAATTGGAGAATTAAACAATTAGAACTATGGGAGAGAATAAGTTTGCGAATAAGATTAAAAAAAGATACATTATTGTCTAAAAAAGGTGTAAAGTAGGTAAGACGAATTAAAATGAATAGGAAGAAATGGATTGTATATTAGCTCTTACAAGTTAAATTAATCGTATCATCATCGTACTCGATTTATCTCGCTCATAAGAGTAGGATTTGGGGACGGATGGAAAACTGCAGTCCATACCCTAATCAAAGGAGATGAGAAGGTTATGAGTTACTAGTTACGACCAATGAGATTTTAGATAGTGTGTATACTTTGTAAATTAATGAGTTCTTTCTTCCATTGTCACATGATTTCGGGATAGTATCTACTTGGCTTATAGAATGTGTGCACTTTGTGTTTCTCCAAACAACTCAATTTAACATGATATCTAAGTCGAAACTTCGATTAAAAACTGAGGGTAGGTCTGAAAATATTGGAGTTGCAAACCCTAATTGATTACACACGTGAGTTCGCATGTGAAGAGATGTTGGGATGGTTATCAATGAATTAAAGATGCAACGCACATTTTTATACCCTTCTTTCCATTGCCATATGATTTTAGAATGATATTTCCTTAATGTGTGCCCCTTGTGCTTTCAAATCAACTAAAATAATTAAAATATTTTTAAATACAGATTTAAATTCAAATTAACTCAAATCAACTAAAATAATTAAAATATTTTTAAATGTAGATTTAAATTAAATTAACTCACATAAACTTTCGAACGATTTTTTCATGGAAAATCATACAATATATAAAAGAATAACTAGGTGAAAAATAAACCCATAATCTTACGTGAAGGAGGCGACATTTGCTTCAACTGAGATAAAAAGATATAAAATATTAAAAACAAATACCAATGTTTGATCATGGGATGTAGAAGTTAAAGAATTAGAACAAATTCAACTATATTTGCTTGAACAATAACACTCATACATCATTATTATCCGTTCATATTTCCATAGACTTTCTGTTGGTTTTCTTTTCTCCATTTTCAACAATGATTGATGTTGTATTCGTTCCATTTTCATCACAACTTAATGAATACATTTTGAATACGTATTACATATATGCAAAGTCGAATTTCACGAGTAACATACGCTATTCGACTAGTATATTTCAAATACATAGAGTATTTTGTTATGATCTTCTTCAACTATAACCGATAATAGAACTATTTAAGAATACCCTATGTGACTATGTCCCTATAGCTATTATAAGTGTAGTGTGTACTTAAGGGCGTTGCAACCATTCTTGGATTGCATACTGAAGAGCATGATTCGGGATTAGATCACAGTTCGAAAGCTTAAGGTTTGTCATGGGTGAAGTCACATGACCGCTGTCGATCCATCCTCGGATTGCATCTCCTTCGTATGTGTATCCATCTGCAGCTGTACAAGGATCCTCCATAATATCCTATAGATCAAGTTGCAAAACCAAACATTTAGAAAATCACATTGTTATAAGGTAGTAAGTATGTGGGACAATTGAAGTACAAATCATGAATGTATTGATGGGTAAATAGTGAGCTGCGAAATCAAACGCTAGGGCTTGATCCTCCCGAAAGAACGAGGGCTTATTTACTACTCCCACCGTTCCCTAATGAAGTTCTCACAAGGAATGTTCATGGGAATTAAGAAAAATAAAATATTTTAGATAGTGAATATATTATTTAATTGAACAATAAATTTGATGGAAGAAAAGTGGGTACCATAAATATAGAAAAAATATTAAAAAAAATGCAAAAAATACGACGACCACAACTAATAAAAAAATATTTTTATAAAGTTAGTGAAAAGCATCTGGAAACCAGAAAGATTATCAAAATGGTAAAATGAAGTTAATGAAAGATATGTAGAGACCATATCATTATAAAAATATTAAATGGGGAAGAATAAGGTTATTTTTGTCAAAAATTTGTGATTAGAAGATTTTTTATGGGAACAACAAATAAAACACCTCAAAATGGCGAATGAGAACTTCTTTAAGGAATGCAGGAGTAATTTTAAAGAAATACCCTTAAATACTTAACAAAAAATACATTTTATTACCCAATGCCATTAAATGGCTCCCATATAAAGGGTATGAGGGTTAGATGTACATAACATTACCCTAGTTAGTGATAAAAACAAAAAGGTTGCTTTTATTTGACCCATGGTAGCAAACCGTAGATTCACAAAAATAAGAAGTGAACATGTTTTGATGACCTTCTAAATTAATCCATTATAATCCAGAAGAATTGTGTATCTTCAACCCCATCGAAATAAAAAATATGCAATGTTTCCTTAATAAAATTGAGAAGTGAACGAAATCATATATACCTTAAAAATTGGACATAGGAAATGAGAGGGAGGCCGTTTGTTTTCTTTCTTCTGCAGGCATGATGGTTGAGCAATACTTAATTTTCTGAATGGTTCAAGAACACTCCACATATCTGAAACAAGGTCCGGTCGTTTAGACGGGCCTCTCACACAGCATTGTAATGCCATTCGAGCCAGTGCTTTTGCTTGACTAATCGGCCACTCTCCAGCTGAAACATCCAATATCGACCCAAGTTTATCGTTCTTCAGCGCAAGTTTGACATCCCTCAAAATTCTTGAAGCAGGCCTACCGGTTAAAATTCGCAACAGTATCATCCCGAATGAATATATATCAGTATACTGAGTAAGCACTCCAGTCTCGAGAAATTCTGGGTCTATATACTCGGAGGAAGCATGTTGGCTGTTAGGCAGCTGATTTTGCGAGATCAGAAAGAAGATTCCCAAGTCACCAATTTTGCTGACAAAATTGGCATCAAGAAGAACTTTGGTGGGTCTTAAATTCCCGTGCAAAATTTGAGGATTGTTCGAATGAAGGAAGATCAAGGCGGAGCACAGTTCTGCTGCAATGCGAACTCGAGTTTGCCATGGTAGAGGGTTCCCCGTGCCTGCTAGATGGTCTTCCAAACTACCTCTTTCGAGGTACTCATAAGCAATAGATCGAACTTCCGGACAAAACCCAATAAGTTTCACTATATTTGGATGCCTTATTCTGCTCAAAATTTCAACCTGCCATTTTTCATGGATACAAGATATAGAAAAATATTAAACTTGGAATAATCTTAGCTAAAGCCATCTATCAAGGAACAAACTCAACCAAAACCTTAAGCTTATGGTTGAGGCCTAGGATATGTTATATACTCTAACACGTCCCCTCATATGAGAGTCCTTTGGGCTAGAAGTGTGGATGCACAAGTCTTTTCTCATGCCTGGCACTGAATATTCCACTAAAATCAGGGGTGGTTGAGATTCGAACCCGTGACCTCTAACACCATCAAATAACAATAACCCCAATTAACGGTGCACACGAATCCTAACCATGTACTTTCTGGTGGTAAATTATGTGAACATTTCATAGGAAATGAGAGATCACCCAATGTCATATGAGTCGTTAGTTTTCTCGCGAATTAATCGAAAAATGCAAATTATGATTGGTTTTGGGCTGTTTTGGGGCCATTTTAAGCGAATTATTATAAATTAAAAGCGAATTCTCTTGAGAATCATGTTACACTGAGAGGGTCCATTATTGTAGAGCAAGTAAACAATTGGCATACAACCTTACCACGGACTTAAGGTATACTTACCCCGCGTTCGAACATTTTTTGGCTCAAGAAGCCATCATTTGGCAGCATCCTTATAGAAACATCTACGTGTCGAAGGTTTCCTCTATAAACGCCTCCATATCTTCCATCTCCGATTCTTCTAGAAGGGTCAAAACTGCAAGTTGCCTCATCGATTTCCCACAATGAAAATGTTGAAAATTGTAGGCCAGACAATGCCACACTTCGTCGTTGCTTCAATCTTTTCAGCTTTCCCAGTTCTTGGATAGCATCATCACGCTCTTTCTCCAGCTGATCCCTTTTAGCCCGGAAAGATATTAATAGATCAACAGCTGAAAAAATCTTCTCCTCGAGCTCTTTAGCCGCAGCTTCAGATTCTCTGATCTGGTTTGCTAAGCCCAAACATTGATCTTGGACCATTGGAAGTTCTTCCATAATTTTCTCATTCTCTTCTTTCATTCTTTCACATTCTAGCTTGTGTTCTGCCAAAGCTTCTTCCACTGCTTCTCGGTGCTTCATCTCCTCGATATATTTACTTCCTGTAGCATCAGCCTGTAAAAATCTACGAGTTTTTCGTGATCACAGACATTTGGTGTAAAGCTATAATTTGTCATCAGCATCATCATCGTACCCAGTGTATCCCACTCATAAGAAACTATGATCAGGGTCTGGAAAGGAAAGGAAAGCGGAACGTATACCCATACAGAGGATGCGGCGAAAGATTCTCTCAGCTCGAGAAGGAAAGCTATAAATTTTCAGTATCTTTATTCATACAAAAGTTTTTAAAAACTCTGCCAATTAGTCTTGGTTAAATTTCGATGTTTCTCATACTTCTTTAAGGATATCATTATGCAAGAAAACAAAAGACATGGCTATAATAGTATGGTAGAGAATAGAGAAGTAGAGTGGTAGCAGTTAACAATATACTCCTCGGTTACTTTGAGTTTGCTACATATAATGTAGCGAACTCTAAGGAACAAATGAGTACCTTTCATATTTATACTTGTCCTTATCAAGGATTGTCAACTAAACGTCGCCTCTAATTTGAGGAGGGAGGAAATACCTTTCTAGTAGCATCCATGGCATTCCCCTCAGCCTTACACCTATCAACCGACTCTCGAAATGCTTCATGTTTTATGTTTTCGGCATCCAATGTGGCTTGATTCAGTTTCTTATAAACTTCTCTTGGTGCTTCAAGTTTGGCTTTTCCTGTCTGTCAAAAAAAAAAACTTCAGTCAATGTCTCAACTCGGAAAAGACAAACATGGGAATTTTATTTGCTTCATCCAAAAAGATCGACATTGTTATTTAGCAACACATCTTTATAATTCAAACCAGTGTCACATGAATCGCTAATCGTGTAATTGCGAATCAAAAAAAGTGAACTATGGGCGGTTTTAGGCTATTTTTGACCCATTTTGAGTGAATCGCCAATTTAAAAAGCGAACTAAATAGTGAATTTTGTTTCACTTATTCAAACCAAAACAAAACTCAATTTAATGCAGGAGATCATGCCTACCATTATGTCTTTGGACATCACTGAACTGAATGAAGAACGATATTCGGTCATCTGCGAGTTTTCCTCAAATCCATGATCTTCTTTTGCTCTGTCTGAACAATCAAGTGAACTCGACAAAACCAAACTCTTTTCCTCAACCGAACTAAGGTCAACAGAATAGGCACGAAGAATGGAACCACGTTCTCGAAATGTTAGCCGGTGAGGTGACCCTTTCTCATCATCCTTTCGGTCTGTTCTTACAAGCCTTGATTCTTCAGGGACCGTATTTGACTCTAATAATGGTGTGTCTACATGGGTATTGTTCAAATTGTCAAATTCCGCTTCTTCGGTCATGGAATCTAACTCCGATTCAGATTCTGATTCTGATTCAAATGATTCAGACTCTGATTCTTTGGTTGAAACACTTGAAGTCGAGGAGAGTACATCTTCTGCAGGAGTTTCTACAATCAGACTTTCCTCTTCTTCTATTGAAACGTCTGGATTCGAGGAGAGTGCATCTTGGGCAAGAGCTTCTACTTCCGAATATTCCGCTTCTTCAGTTGCCACATTTATCCCCAGTGGTCCTGAAGAATCTTCTGCACCAGCACCACCTAATCTTA
The DNA here is from genome assembly GCF_026212465.1 of Amaranthus tricolor. Taxonomy (NCBI): domain Eukaryota; kingdom Viridiplantae; phylum Streptophyta; class Magnoliopsida; order Caryophyllales; family Amaranthaceae; genus Amaranthus; species Amaranthus tricolor. The sequence continues at coordinate 3,017,331 of NC_080048.1, read as the reverse complement.
TATCATCCATTCCTTCGGTTATTGAATTTGTGTCAGTTGCAGGGAAAACATCTACGCCAGAATGATCTTTCGTACCTTTCCTGTTAATTCGTAGCAGCTTAAGTTAATTGACCGGTGATGCAGAACTCTAACGGGGCGTTTGGTTATTTACAATGAGTTTTACTCTTAATTTTCAGAAAACGTGTTGTCATTCCCATGGTAATGAAGCTCTCACCTTCAGACACGTATTTTCCTTCATAGTTTTTCATTAACACCTAGAGTTGTTCATTCGGGTCATCAGGTTGATTTTAGGTTAGGAGCTTCAGGTCGATTTGAAATTGAGTTTTGTGTCCATATGATATTTTACATAATTGTAAATCATTTTTAAAGTCGGGTCAAATCGGATCTGGTTATAAAATCGGGTAAATTTCGGGTCATCGGATATGTTTTAAACACCTCTATAACAACCTAATAGGCTAATATCACATTTTCTAAGCGGTAATGGATGAGAATGATTTTTGTGAAGAGAAAAATAATAAGAACAGAACAAGCATGATCATAAATCTTGTCAAGTTGTTTTCCTGCCTAAATTATTTTATACTTTCATTATCACTCACACCATTTAATACCAACAACAAACGGGCCGTTAAGAAATAATCCGCTAACTTACACAAAAAGAAATCGTAAAAGAAGAAGCCAAGAAGGAACCTCGTTAATATAAGTTCTCCTGTACAAGTAAACCAAATGCAACAGGAAGCGGGTGCTTGTTCATAGACGAATTTCGCCTTTTTGGACTTCAGCTCGGCCATTTCCCTACAGTTCACCAAAATACCCGAAAGATTAGTACTGGTAGATATTTTCCAGCTTATACGACGTCTAAAATCCAAAACTCAACTAAACATCTCATACTTTATGTAATGTTTGTCAGCCGCGGCTCCCATGACCAGCCATTTGATACCATGTTGAGCAATCAAATTGACTATTCCGTTCTCAATATTCTCCATTTCTATCCACATCCTATCCGCACGGAACTAACGATGCACGTAAACACAGTCAACTATCAAGAAAAATAAAGCCATACATCGCAACAATACAACAAACAAAATATGCATTTTGAGCATAGCTGAGTGGCAAGAGCGAGAATTACCCCCATTTGCGTAACGTAGTGAACATACTCACTGAGGAGCTTTTGAAGTTTCTGCATATCTGAATTATGGAATACCTTGATTGCTCTTTGTTTGAATTTGCTGGTTGTAAATTTCCCATCAACTGAAACGTTTTTCAAACACGCGTAAATAACAGGAATGCTTGTATATTTGGAGTTCGGCCCTCCAGTTCAATTTTTGAGAAAAGCAGGATAATAGTCACGATGAGTTAAAAATTGAAAGCAAATTGCATAATTTTAATCATAGAAAATAAAATGGACTTGTTGAACAAGATTCAACGTAGGAAGTAGTTTGGTAGCTATTGGTTATTTGGTTATATTAAGTTCCAAGTCTATTCAAATGCTCGACAATCAGGCTTTATGTAGGTTTTATGGAAAACTAGGTTAAAGCTAGTACACAATAAATAAAAGCAAAAAAGAATAAGGTCCTAGCTACTTGCTGATAGCCATAGTGAAAAGCCTTGGATGTGGTTGTTAGGCCGTGACAATCGTCACATACTCACCACACGGGCCCACTTGCATTGACACACCCACGGGGCACCCGTTGGCTCAGGCTCACGTACCCATGGGCAATGAGTGTTGGCTGCGTACACACTTGATGAGGTTCATTCTTTCCTAAAACCATATGATATGAGGAGGATTACCCACCAAACATTATATGCAAGTCCACAACCCACTATTTTAGTGATATGATATCTTTCTCACATGTGAAGTATTTCCAATAGCGATTGCCGACTTGTTGCGATTTGCAATAGAAGTCTTGAAACCACTTTCGTAGTCAATACGGGTTGATTCACAGTTATTGCGACTCGTGATAAGCTCAAAACCTTTACAATATGGTGACGCGACTAATATTTTGCACTATGCTAACAACTTCAAGCAAGCTAATACTCCAAGAAGAAGCCAATGGACTCTAAATCATACCATACTATATATAGCTACTTAATCACTTTGTTCTCGAATAAAATACTAATCATGAGTACATTGTATACCACCTACTATGCTAACTAACTGAATTTTAGCAAAAAGTATTCCCACAGTTCAGTAAATCATCCTATTATCCTCTCAAGTCAAACATAAAGATTGCCTTATTGCAACTAAACTCTTAACTAACAGCCTATTTCCAACTAATTTCTCCTCCAAAACACAAACTGATGTAATCAATCATTATAATAACAATGAAGTACTCCCAATTCCAAACATGTTATTTTACAAATACAAGCACTTACTAATATTTTGGCCTCATTCAACAATGTACCACATTCGCCACCACAACTTAATTTGTTTAATAAGGAAGAGAAAACTACAAATAGTTACTCCATAAGTTTAGAACATGGCAATCAATTGAAATACTAAAACCCCAATACTAAGCCTTAAAACTAAAAACAACCCTCAAATCGCCCAAATTCATTTAATCAAAACCTAATCATAGAAACATATACTACACAGGGGAATCTGGGCATGGGTTTGCCTAGGCTATGGCCCACATCAGTTAATTAAAACCTCTATTGATATTGATTGCAATTGGATAACCACTTCTTGTGTGAGACGGTTTCACCATGAGACGTCGTCCATAGATGGGCTGAATAACCGAACAAATACAATTATTAGCATATGAGACCTTTGTTTGAAATCGTCTCACCGAGAGACGGTCTCTCACAAGAGTAGCTCTTGTGTAAGAGCTAAAATCCAAGAAGGGGCAACCAAGTAAGTTCAACACAGTTATAAAGATGAATGTTTGGCCCACCTTCTGAATTCGCGGATGATGCCACAAGAAACAATGAAAGTCAAACACAAGAAGTAAACACTGTTCTATTAGATCAATCCAATCAATCTATCAATTCAATCAAACAAACCCACATTCTAAAACTAACAATTTCATAGATCAATTCAATCTTGCACCAAATGAAAACACCCAATTTCAATAAATTCATAATTCAATCATCTTAACAAGAACAAAAAGATGGAAATTGTAATTGAGATTCAGATGATTTGAACTTACAAAATGTCACTAATTGACCTGGTTGATGAATATGAAGGATGCAAATTCTCTTCTTTCCTGCAAATTTCCCAATTGCCCATGATAAAACAGATTCACTCTCTTTAAGATTTTTTCCTACTGCAACAAAGACTGTACTTTCTGCATAATAATTATCCAATTGCTCCTTCTCAATCTCTCTTCCATTACTCCCCATAATTCAAAACCTATCCAGTTCTTGATTCAATCTATACTGAAAAACCCAGAAAAATTCTTCATTTTTAGTGAAGATTATGATTGCAGTTGTTCATAACAATGCATTTCCTTGATGGGTTTTGTTCCAATTGTAGTAAAAGATAAATGTTGATAAGAATTAATGGTGGAATCTAGAGGAAATGGGAAAAAAGGTACAAACTTTGTTATTTTTATTGATGTGTTTGTTTGCACTATTGAAGAAAAATCCATGCTTTTGATGGTGATTTCATTTATTGGTTGGGAATAAGGCAAAGCAGAAAAGAATTTTTTTTTACAAAAATGGTGGTTTTCTGACAAGACAGAGTTTCCAAGTGGCAGTGCTTAAGCTTTTCTCCTTCTAACAACTTGTGCTAGAAGGATTGTATTATTCGTCAATACTGAATTGGACTACTAGTTTGGTAAGTGATTTTTGGGTTGATATATAGTTGAATGTTGATTTTTAGTTTGTTAGTTGATCAAAAAATTTAAGAAATATTTGATAAATTAAATGATTTTAATTCTTAGGTAGTTAAAAAGCTATTCTTTTAAGTTTGTCTAATTTGAATTTTTCACACTTATTAAAAAAAATAGAATCTTTTATTATTTTGGGTATTATTTTAATTCGATAGTGGTGTAAAGTAATGATTGTATTGGAAATATGAGAGAGAAAATTAAAATAAAACAAAATTTAAAGAACAAAAAAATTAGTGAGAGAGAGAAATAAGGGTATATTGGGGAAAAAAATTTTCAAAAATAGAAAGTATTTTAAAATGGACAAACTTTTGAAACTACCCGTTATAGTAAGATGAACAAACTTAAAAGAATAGAGGGTGCACTTTATAAGCTAAATTAAAAATGATATTTAATTTTACTCTTCCTATGTTTCTCTTCATAAAATTCATTCTCATCCATTACTACTTGGAAAATGTAGTATTAGCCTATTAGACGACTTTTATTATTACTCTTATCATTTAACTTTACTTTTTTTCTGAAAGAATAATAAGAATATTTAAGAAATAATTAGAGTATTTAGAAAATAATAAATAATCTTATTATTTCCTAATTACCTTGTTTTCTCTTCACAAAATTAAAAATGATATTTAATTGTACTCTTATTATAAATTTTACTGGTATTAAATTTCTCTTCTTAAATAGCTTATTTCTCTTCTTAAATAGCTTAATTATTTAAATATTTAAGTAATTTGAAGTCAATAATTTCTGTTGATTATAGTGTAAAAAAATAGAAAATTTAAAAAGTTGACTATTTCTAAAAGTTATGATAAATAGTGATAACAAAGTAGAAATAATGGACTTACAAATCCCTATCAAAAAATTAGACTTTTATTTTTATTATTTAAGTAGGGGTATTAGTGATGTTTTGAGAAATTTAAATGTAAATGCCAAAACATATACAAATGAAATAAAGTAACGCTAAAATTTTCCGTAATTTGTCGATGAAGACTAGAATTTATTTACAAATAATTAATCACAATTTTAATTACTTTAGTTTTTAATTTGAAAGTTAGATCACTACTAGCAACTTTTCGACCACCCAAACACAGTCGGAAATCAATCGGTAGAGTTATACCGACTGAATTCGTACTGTTTTGAGATAGTCGATTCAGAATGGTCGGAAATTCACTTTAGTTAGAAAAACAGTCAGAATTTCCGACTAACCATGGTTAGTCAGAAAATTAGTCGAAAATTCCGACTAATAAGTTAGTCAGAAAATAGTAGGAAATTTCCAACTAATTTTCTACTATTAAATAGTCGAAAATTAGTTGGAAAACACTATTTCAGAATTTATCCCAAAATGACAACAAAAAAGTTTTTATAAAATATGTGATCACCTAGTTGGTCGAAAAAAAAAGGATGAAAGGGGGATATGCCACATCATACCCACATGGCATCCACTACCTGCTTTATGCACAAATGCCTTAGGGAAGTTTTAAATCCAAGACGTCATATATATTACATTCATGCTCCAACCAGTAGGCTAAGTGTTGATTAGTGATATTCTAAGCTATGTTATTGAACTTATAATATAATAACACTCCTACCACTTATTGTATTATTATTATTATTATTATTATTATTATTATTATTATTATTATTATTATTATTATTATTAATGCATTACTATTACTTTATTAGTTATTTAGTCGTATTAATCGTATTAGTGCATTAGTCGTATTAGTGTTTACTCAAAAAAAAGTCGTATTAGTGTAGTACTAATATATTATTAGTATGTAATTAGTCATAGTAGTTGTTTAGTGTAATTAGACATAATTATTATTATTATTATTATTAGTATTAGTATTATTATTATTAATCGCTTTAGTGTATCATTAGTATAATATTAGTTGTATTATTATATAATTAGTATATTATTACTCGTATTAGTCGTCTGATTTATTATTATTAATCGTATTAATGCATTATTACTCGTATTAGTTTATTATTAGTTTAATTAGTCGTATTTATTATTATTATTAATAATATTATTATTAGTATTACTATTATTATCAGTAGTCGTTTTAGTGTTCATTAGTATAGTATTAGTTGTATAGTATATCACTACTCATATTAGTCGTCTAATTTTTATTATTATTATTATTATTATTATTATTATTATTATTATTATTATTAGTTGTATTAGTGCATTATTAGTCGTATTAATGTATCATTAGTATAATATTAGTTGTATCATTGTATTATTAGTCGTATCAGTGTATTATTACTCGTATTAGTTTATTTGTAGTTGTATTAGCATAATATTAGTCTTATTGGTGTAGTATTAGTATTATTATTTGTTTTATAAGTCTATTATTAGTTATATAGTACTCCCTTCTATTCTTTTTACTTGTCTCATTTGAATTGGACACGAATATTAAAAGTAGGAGGGAGTCCACCAAAAAGGTTTGCACCTATTCAAAATCCAAATTGCCTTTTCAAATTTTGTTTTACTTGAATATTCAAAAATTTTACCTTATTTCCGCTTAAATTCAATTTTTTTAAAAAAATTATAATAATTCATAACGTGCATCATGCAACTTTATCAAAGTGAATACAACATATAATAAAGCTTTGTCGAGATCTTAAAATATGTTTTATACTCTAATTCCTAACATAAGTATAGTAAAGATAATTCAAATTTTTAGACTAGACGTTATTGATAGGATTAAACTCCAAAAAAAAAATATAGTTGGAAGTTAGAGAATATGATTCAATAAGCAGAATATTGAGCTTTTTCAACTTTAATTATATTCACTTGGGAATGTGCGTACATAAGGATGGGTTCAGATCCAAGCTTGCTAGCAAGTAGCAAGTAGCAAGTAGCAAGTAGCATAACGTATGTACAAATTTAGCATGAGAATATTTCAATTTCTGCATGGTTTTACTCACCATGCATGTTACGTCAACTAGCTAGCTAACTACGGTTGGCTGCGTGTAAGCTGTCCGACGAGAATTATTAGTTGAGTTTGTTGTTTAACATTTTTTTCCTTTCATCCTTTGATATTCTTACCACCTGAATAAAAAATTATTTCTCTCATTATTTTCTCATTATTATATAGGAGATTCTCCATCCTTATCTTTGAACCAAAAAAATATGTGCAAATAATTTAGCAAATAAAGGGTCTTACATAGAGTATCAATTTACAATTTACAATTCACGTAATTAATTTACATCAATTTAAATTTATTTTGGTTAGTTAATTTTTTTATCGGTTTTTCTAATCTATATACCAGAAGCATAAGTTAAGTTTACAAAATTAGTAAATTTGGTGAAATATGATTTGTAATATTCTCTAAAATTCACAAACATAACAAATCATTAGAGAATATATCAATTCGATTTCAATAAATTTACCTATTTTGTTATATGAAATTATGCATACATCAGGTGTATAGGTTAGAAAAACCGAAAAAGAATTGTCAAAAAAAAAAGAAACAAAATAAACAGAAACTAAAAATTTATGATAGATTTTATCCTCGTTTGTTTCAACTATGTCTTGATTCAATGATTCTCAAATTAGTTAATTAGGGGTCGTTTGGTTCGTACAAGGGAATCGAAATGGAAAGAGGAAAGAAAATGAAGGAGAAAGGAATGGATTCCCCTAATTTAGCCTAGTCGTTTAGCTGTATTCAGGAAACGAAATGAACTGCTCATTGATTCTCTTTGTGACTATTTGGTTCAAGTTAAGGAATCAAATTATGAGTTTTTAAATTATTTTATATTTTTTCCAAAAATAACTAGTTATTATATAATAAACTTGAAAAATTTATTTTTTTAAAAAATATCATTAACCTGTATCATCTTTTCCTGTAATATGAAAAAAAAACATAACTCTAAATAATATCTTTCTAGCTCCATTGATTACAAATAATAATAATAATAACAACAACAACAACAACAACAACAACAACAATAATAATAATAATAATAGCAATAATAATATAAATAAAATTAATAACAATTTTTTTTAAAAAAAAAAAATTACCAGTCGCACTAAAAGTGCGACTGTACCTAGGTCGAGTCGCACTTTTTGTGCGACTCGACCTAGGTACTGTCGCACTTTTTGTGTAACTGGTATTTTTTTTAATTTTTTTTTAATTTCGAATTATGAAATTTTTTTGTTTATTTAATTTATTTTTTAAGTTATTGTTATTTAAATAAATGTTGTAATAAATTATTTTATTTTTATATAATATTATATTATGATAATGTTATTATAATAATTAGTTTTGAATTTAAATAATTCATTTGAATGTTTAATTATTTTTTAATATAATAATAATATATTAATTAAAATTTAGTTGTTAATTAATTTTTAATTTTTTATTAATATTTTTTTATTAATTTAGTTGATAATAGTGTTATTAAGTCCAATGGCAAATTCGTGATTTTTTTAAGTTCAGGAGCAAATTCATAATTTAATTAGAGAGTGGCGATAAAATGAAAAGAGTGACGAATTATAACAATACCCATAAATCAAAGTTCAAATTTTAAGTGATGGGTAATGAAGTGGGGAATGGGAATGGAAAAGTCTTTGGAGAGGGTGGGGAATGAGTGTGGAATACTTTTGGATAAACACAAAAATAAAAAAGGGGAAAGAGAATGATAGAAAGTGGCAAACACACAACAACAAAGAGAATTAGGTCTGTTTATTCCCTTTTCCTTTAATTATTACATCCAACCAAACAGCCCTTTAATTTATTGTGTTGTTACATCGACCAACTACATTCAATTGGTATGTATATAGGGACTATAGGAATGCTTCATTTTTGAAGAATTGTACCCTCTTTTTCATTAACTAGCAGCCTGTTCAGATATAATAATTTTATGAGGATATGTTCTTGATTTTGTTCAAAATGATCAAAATATTAAGACCCATCACAATTTCTTTTCAAGTTGTAGATTTAGTATAAGTATACATCATCATCATACAATCTACTAATTGATAAACATTTTTGCCATTTATCGCTTTAGGAATCAATTATTTTGCCATTTGTCAATTTATCACTTCATGATACAATTGTTTTGCCATTTGTCACTTCATGAATCAATTGTGCTATTTATCATTTCATCTAAGTATTTGTGTCATCTACTTAATTTACTACCCTTTGTATTGTTACATAATTTAATTACCTCTGTTAGTCTTAAAGTAAAACACTATTAACCTTTTGACAATTTGTTATTCCATGGTATTTGGAATTGGAATAGTTTCTTTAGTGCAAGTGTAAATGTCTCTTTTATTTTTAATTACCTCAATTAGTGTTAAAGTAAAACACTACTAACCTTTTGATGATTTGCCATTTCATGGTATTTGAAATTGGAATAGTTTGTTTACTTTAGTGCAAGTCTAAATGTCTTTTTCACCCTTAATATTTCCTCCGTTCCACTATATTTGTTACATTTAACTTTTTACGCAATCCAATGCGTTATTTTGATCAATTATATATTGAATTATATACGTCTAAAAATTATAAAAGTTCATATTATGAAAATATGTGATTAGACGATTCAAACAAGATCCCACTTGACTATATTTTTTCTTACACATTAGCCGCAATATATAAAATAAACTTGAATGATGAATAGTATCAATAATAGAAATGTAGCGAGTATTTCAGAACGGAGAAAGTGTTAGAACTATCCTTTGAAGCACTCCTCTAACTCCTTCCCATTATTTTAATTGTTTTTCTCTTCCCAATGATATATTTCTACATTGATGATTATTATTATTATAGCAATATAAAAATAATTCTTATACATACCAACATTTAGTATTAATAATTGATACAACATTAAAAGCTTATACCACTATAAATATACACTCACTAGTATACAAACTCGTGCAATATGCACGAAGTTTGTTGGCTCGGAAATACATATAAATATAAATTTAAAAAAAAGATGCAATTGCATTTATAGTTATCAAATTATAATATAAATAAAATGTAATGATTGATATAAGTTTTGTTAACAACATAATAGTAGGAAAATTGTAACAATAAATTAATCTTTGCTCAATTCGCAGATGATAAACCTAACTATTATTTATTTTTATATAAACTCACCTATTCGATATAACTGTTAAAAATAAACCCAACTATTATTTATTTTTAATTCTTGACTTATAAAAAAACTTTGAAAAAGGTTATAAACTCGTGTACTTGTTGAAAATAAAACCAACTATTATTTATTCTTAATTGTTGACTTACAAAGAAGTTTTAAAAATAGTTATAAATAATAGGGTATAGTTTAATTTTCGTAAGCATAGCTCTTAGGTAGATTTATTTAAAAATAAATAATATGTGAATTTAATTTTAGCGGATCATGAAAAGATTGGTATATTATTGAAAATTTACCTCATACATAGTTACTTGATTGAATAAATAATTATTGATTATATATTTTACCCAAAATTAATTTTTTTTTAAATTGACAATTTTGGAAAAAATTTGTGTTGAAATTAACATGCTTACAAAATTATTATCCATAAAATCCAATAACTTACTCATTCTCATCCAAATTAAAATACATGATAAAGATCTTAGATAATAGTTCATATTATAAAAGATATGCATGATTATATAAAATTGTTTATATTTTATAACCAAAATATTATTTGCAAAATAGTTGTCACCAAATCATACATCGCTATGTAAAGTTTTCAAAAATATTTTAATTAATTTAAACTTTTTACATATTTGATCTAGTTAAATCTTTCTGAAAGGTTACCTTTAATACTTAAAATCATACTTAATGTAATAATTCTTTTTTAACATGCAAAAATGCTCCATTTGACAATTAAGAATTTTTTCAGTCTTTTTATAGTATTGTATGATGATACTTAAAATCATAAGTAATGTAATAAATTCTTTTTAAATGTTACACAATCACATTTAACCTGTAAAAATACTCCATTTGGCAAAGCTCTAAAAAAGCGCCATTTGGAATTTTCCAGTCCTTTATAGTTTTGTATGATTACTTGATAATATTAGATATCACTTAAAATATTGGTCAAATTACAAAGCAATATTTATTAGTTGATGCAAAAATGAGTTTACCGTTTAAAAAACTTTCTGAGATTAAAGAATCAAAGGTTTTGTTCGAAATTAAGGCTAAAGTCATATACATGAAAATCAATGGAAGATATGGGTAAGGGACAAGGTAAAGGAATTGTGTTACACATGATCTAGATGGATGATGAGGTAAATTATTTTGTCATTTAACAAAAAAAATTATGAAATTTATCAACCAATTTAAAAGGTTTACTCTCACTAATTACTGCTATAATATTGTATTAATCAATGTCTGTTATATTTTTTTTTCCAATCTAAGAGTGTTACAATTCAAGCCTCCATTGCTTACTACAATTATGAAACTTATGGATCTCAAATAATGGAGGGAAAATCATATTCCTTGAGCAACTTTAAAATTTACAAAAACAAGAGTGATTATAAGGTTTCAGAACATGAATATAAAATTTATTTCGCAAAGTATATTTCCTTAAAAGTATGTCACGATTTAGTAGTACTACCTTATCAGATAAAATTTATGTCTTTCAATAAAATTTTAGCAGAAGAATGTGACCCCAGTCTTCTTATAGGTAATTTTCCTCTTTATTTTCATTATTTTATACTCAATTTAGTTATATAAAATTAAAATATAATATAATATATATATATATATATATATATATATATATATATATATATTTGTATATATATATATATATATATATATATATATATATATATATATGTATATATATATATATATATATATATATATATATATATATATATATATATATATATATATATATATACACATATATATATATATATATATATATATATATATATATATATATATATATATACACATATATATATATATATATACATATATATATATATATATATATATATATATATATATATATATATACATATATATATATATATATATATATACATATATATATATATATATATATATATATATATATATATATATATATATATATATATATATATATATATAAATAAGAAGAACAAACTTAGGAATCTAATAAGAGATCTCATGGATATTTTGATAAGATTTTGTTCCATCTTAATAAGAGATCTTACATATTTTCAGGATAGACGAAAACTTGAAGTATTACATGCATATATTTTAAATCATAATATCATATCATCATCATCATACCCAATACATCTCGCTCATAGGAAAACTATATATGATCAGGACCTGGAGAGGGGAAAAAGACGACAACTCATACCAATATAGGAGCGGTCAAAGAGTGATCCCTCGGCTCAAGACATTAAAAATAAATCTTACTTACTCCATCCGTCACTCTCAATTTACATTATTTTTTATTTTGGGATGTTCTACTAATTTTGCATCATATCTTTAGAATCCTAACTCATTCTCTTAATCTTATTCATACATTTCAATTCCCTCTAAATATCATTTACACCGTGTTTGGCAATATAGTATTCATTTGAAAATATGAAATTTAACTTTAATATTCAAATTCAAGAATTGTAAATGACACCTATATATTTGGAATTTGCAAATTTTGATACTTGAAAAAATTTTACATTGTTATTGCAATTCTATGGAATTGACCAAATTCCACATTTCCAAATTCAAGATTTACCAAATATAGTATTTTGCCCAATTCAACATTTGGAAATGAAATTTAAATTGCCAAACATATCATTACATAATTCAATTTCTCTCTTTATTTTCCGCATTTTCTTTAAAAACATATAATTTGCATTTGACTTAAATTCACAGGGATTCATTCATTTGTAATAGTCATTGCAATATCATGAAAATAAGCACGATCATTAAGTTTATGGATATTTTCTTTAAAGCTTATACAAACATAACCTTAAACCCTAGTTATCCCTAACTCTAACTCTATCGTTTGTAACTTTTTTTTTTATGGAGTTCATGAGTTTAAGAAGTATGAGATCAATCAATCAACACATGAAGTAGCCCTATGAAGTTGGCCATCAACCGATTCCACTTGAGGAACTTTTTTTTTTAAGCACCATCCAAGATAATTTTTATATATTCTATCGTATTTTCTAAGGCGAGAATTCTTTGAACTAAAAGTGTGATGCAACACATACTTTCTTTATATATGATGTTATATATTTAACTTGAAATGAGGAATGAATGAGATTCGAACTCATAATCATCTATTATTGGTTTTTTATATCATGTCATAATATTAAATATGCTAATTCAACTAAAACTTTAAACTAATAGTTGAAACTTAATAATATTTTATACACTCTATCTTAAAAACTATTGGTAATTGAATTTTATTGCTCAAAATTTTACGCATAAGTTTATAATAGAGGAATATAGGTTATTTCAAACAAAAAAGCATTCACTATGTCCCCTCAATTAATAGTATGTGCTTTTTAATAAAATTAGTAAAAATGAAAATTAAGTTGAAGAATAAGATAAAAAAAAATACTAGTAAATGATAAAATAAGTTGTTATAATAAAAAAAAAAAGTAAATTTGTGGATGGAATCAAAAGAAGGATCAAGAATGAAATCATTAACAATAAAAGAAAAAATTGTAACATCAATGAAACAGAATAAAATGAAAATTAATACTAAATAAAAAGGATGAAGGATATTATTTAATAAACCATCGACAAGAAAGAAAAAAAATATAAAATCAGTAAAATAGACTAAAATGAAAAATAATGCAAAATAAGAACAATAAAGGTATCAAGTATTTAATATGGGTTATAGATAAACCAAAAAAAGGTGACAAACATCCTACTTTACTTAACAACCAACCATAAAAAAAAAAAACAACTAAAAGCAAACCGCAGAAAGTGACAATAAAAAACCATGAATAGAATTCTCCTGTACTTGCATTGTACAATCCATTCAAAAAGACACATTAATTTCTCTTTTCTTTTCTCCCTTTGAAAAATACTTTTCCATCCCTATAAATATGCATACTTTAGACATTTCAAGTCATATTTGACATTACTACCCATTTTAATTCTTTCATTACATAAAAACTACAAAAAACCTAAGCTTTTATTAAACAAAACCATTAATGGGATTTACTACTTCTAATGAGCATTGGCTTCATCATTTGCCCAAGAAATTAATCTCGAATGTAGTCGCGATTGCGAAAACGACGAAAAATATAGCAATGGATGATCCAAGAAGGGTTATTCATTCCTTTAAAGTTGCATTAGCTATAACTATTGTATCTATGTTTTACTATTTTCAACCTCTTTATAATAGCTTTGGAGTTTCTGCTATGTGGGCTGTTATGACAGTAATTGTTGTTTTTGAGTTTACAGTTGGTAAGTTTATATAATCTTCATTATTTTTTTAATCCTCAAGGAACCCACTTAACTCAAAGCTTGAGCTATAGATAAAGCTCTAAAATATGTGATATACTTTTAACACGCTCTTTTACACGTGAGTCATTTGGTCTAGAAGTGTAGATGCAGCATAAGCTTTCTTTATATTTGGCATTGAATGTTCCACTTTAAATGAGACGTGGTTGAAATTCAAACTCGTCATCTCTTTTTACGCTGGTTCTAATACCATGTTAAGGAAATATTTTAACAGAATACTTAAACTGATAATTAAGTTGGATATATTACATAATTGTGATACTTCAATTAGTTTTAACTTTTTGTTGAAGCACCATAATATGTTTTTTATATATATAAATATATATATATATATATATATATATATATATATAAATAAAGATAATTAATTGAATTTGATTTTGTTATGCAGGGGCAACATTAGGAAAAGGGTTAAATAGAGCAATGGCAACATTAATAGCAGGTGGATTAGGAGTTGGTGCTCATCATTTGGCTAGTCTTTGTGGCAAGATTGGTGAACCACTTCTAATTGGATTTCTTGTCTTCATATTTGGTAAAGCTCTTGTAAACCTTTATATATATATATATATATATATATATATATATATATATATATATATATATATATATATATATATATATATATATGTATATATTTATTTTACGCGCGCACACACACATATATATATATATATATATATATATATATATATATATATATATATATATATATATATATATATTACGTGTATGTAAATAAGACGTGTGTTAAGGAATTAACTCAACAAAAAGTTTAAACTAATGATTGAGGCCTCATGATATGTTAAATACTTTAATATGCCCTTCACACGAGTGCCCTTTGGGCTAGAACTGTGGATGCAACATATGCCCTGGATTCCACTTTAAATGAGGGGTGGTTGAGATTTGAACCCATGATTTCTTGTAACACTGGTTTCTGATATCATTTTAAGGAATAAACTCAACTAAAAATTTAAGTTAATGGTTGAAGCTCTACAATATATTATATACTCTAACAACATGCACTAATTAACAATCCATTAACCATTTAACTATATTCTATATTATTGGATTAAGTTTGAACTAATAATTAATTAATGTTAAAAATTTGATTGAAATGCAGCTGCGGCATCAACATTTATGAGATTCTTTCCAAAAATAAAGGCGAGATATGATTATGGATTCCTGATATTCATATTAACATTTAGTTTCATATCAATATCTGGGTATAGAGCTGATGAAATCCTGGAATTAGCCCACAAAAGATTATCAACAATCGCCATTGGTGGATCTGCAAGTTTGCTTATAAACATATGTTTATTCCCAGTATGGGCTGGTGCTGAATTGCATGAATCAATTGCCCATAATGTGGAGAAACTTGGCCATTTCTTACAAGGTAATTATTAGTAACTAATTATGTGATACAATTAATAAGCTACTTAATTTGCTTATCTTAAGTAAACTAATGTGATTTATAGTGGTTTTGGGTATGTGGAAGGCGTTTATGATTTTACAGATTTCTAAATTAAGGTTTTATTAATTTTGAATTAGATTTATTATACTTATTTTTAGGTCTTAAAATTGCGAGAAGCTATAGAATAAAAAGGACTTAGAAAGATATTTGGGTCCATTTGATGCAAGATAGTTATGACGTTAGCAGTTAGTTGTTTAAATAGTGGTTACTTAAATAAGATGTACAATTGTATCTTTTGAGTATTTAAGTGTCTGATTAGCTATGTAAATTAGTATTGTTCGGTAAAAAAGACGAGAATATAATTTGTGATAAAATAAAGAAAAAAATTATATAACAATTTTAACCATCTTTTTTTTAGAATGTACAGATAGTAAAATTATGAAAATAATTATAAGAATCACTAAACGTTATTTAAATAACTACTTTGCTAAATATAATGATACTTTGTTGTATATTTATGCTAAGGCATTGATGTGATTGGGAAATATTTTTGCAGGATTTGGAGCTGCATACTTGAATAAATCAGAGGCTGAAACTAATTCTAAGGCTGAGAATAAATCATCTTATTTTCAAACCTATAAAAGTGTTCTAAATTCCAAATCTTCAGAAGAAAGCATGGTAAATACTTGGCATATTCTTTAAAAGAATATAAAAATATAATACATATAATACATAGGGGTATAATAGTAAAAAATAGTTATATGCTTCCTCTGTTCCATAATTGTTGCTATATTTGCATGGGCACGGGAATTAAGAAAAGTGATTGACCTACACTGTAGCTGATTGTTTACTTTATAGAGTATAGTATTTTATTATTGTTAATTGAAAAAGAAAAAGGAAAAATAGGTTGTTAGGTTACTTTATAGAGTATAGTATATATTTTATTATAGAGTATAGAGTATAGAGTAGGATAAAAATAGGGGTAGATAGAAGTTTAAATGATTGTTTTATTTACTAAAAACGGAAATGTAGCAAGTAATATGAAATTGCCAAAAATAGAAAATGTAGCAAGTATTATGAAACGGAGGAAGTATCTTGATAAAAGGGTTATACGTGTTTTTTAAGTTAAGACTGCCATTAAAAATATATCACAAATATGTACCTATATACCAACTTATGGTGTTTTAACAACATCTTTTTATATACTACCTCCTATTCACCTTAATAGTCCCATTTGACTTTTTACGAATTTTAAGGAGAGTTAAAAGTGGAACTCTAAGGGTAGGAAAGAGAGTGGTATTATGGGTTTTTAATGTAAGGGAGAAAAATTAGTATGGGTAATGGAGGGTATAATTGAAAATAGTATAAAGCTACTAAGGGAATAAAAGTCGAAAATCCATATCAAAAATAGAAATGGGACAATTAAGGTGACTTGACCATAAAAAGAAATGGGACATATAAGCTGAATAAGAGGGAGTATAATATATATAGAGGTTATATAGCTTGAATGAATGATCAATAAAAAAAAAAGAAGTTTAATTATGAATGTTTCAGGCAAATTTTGCAAGATGGGAACCAAGACATGGGCAATTTCGATACCATCATCCATGGAATGAGTATGTTAAGTTAGGAAGTCTTATCAGGCAATGTGCTTACAGAATTGATGCTCTCAATGCTTATTTCAACCATGATGACGCACAGGTATGCTACCACCATGCATTGATGCATCATCATCAACAATATGTTTTCTTAACTTTTTTTTTTTTTTTTATAAACTGATCCGACTTGATAACTCAATTTAAATGAATGAGATTGAATATTGACAAAATAAATTAATTGAATTGATAGTTAAATAAATTAAGATAAGGTGGAAATTTTGAAGTTGAACATAACATACTTTAACTAATTTATATATAAACATCCAATAAAAAAATTTATTATTAAAATAATATAATTTAAAGAAAAAATCAAACATATTCCTTTTATAATGAATTACTTTTTTGTGAAAATGTAATTAATTAATTTCGGTAAAAAAAATTTGATAATCAACAATAAATGGGCTAAGCAACAAATTAGTTTAAAATTATATCTCAATATGAGTAAGTATTATTTTTTTCAGATAAAGTCATTCAGTTTGATTTTGATCACCTCATCCTCCACTTCTCTCACCTATCCAATAATGATATGTATTTTAAGAAATTAATGATCAGTTAGACTAAGGTTAGAGCTTATAACTTATGCATGTTTAATAAATGTTTAATAAATGAACTAAATTTGGATTAATTATTTTTAACCAAGGTGTTTAATTGTATGAAATCTCCTAATTAAATTAAGGAGCCTCTAATAAACACAATTACTATTATTATTATTATTATTATTATTATTATTATTATTATTATCTAATTTTGCTTTGATCCTGACCTGACTCCGAACACAAATCAAACAAAATCCTATTTGTATGATACCTTTACCTTTAATTTCCTTGTAGAAAATCTAAGAATTGAATTTGCTCAATTTTGTTGCAGAAATTACAAAAATCCCAAGAAGAATTCAGAGATATATGCAATAAAATAAGTTTGGAATCAAGCAAAACACTTGTAAAATTAGGATCATGCCTAAGAGAAATGAAGTATCCATCTTCATCAGTAAATCCTCATATTGTAAGTTCAAAAGCAGCAGTAAAAACCCTAAAGACATACCTAAAATCACACTCATTATACAATCAACACTCTGATTTACTACAAATTATACCAATTGCAACCCTAGCTTCATTACTCATTGATATTGTTGATTGTACTGAGAAAATTGCAACATATGCCTATGATCTTGCTACATTAGCACATTTTAAGAAGGATTGTTCTAATGATTTTGCAAAAAAATCAGCAAAATTTTGTGTTAATAAGGAACAAAAAGGTGTAAATCAAGTCTCTCAAGTTGGGTTTTGTCCTCATGTTGTGATACCAATTGTTGCATTAACTACAATAATTGATTCAAATTCAAGTCAAAGTTCGGATGGTCAACATAGTTCGGAAGACTAGATTATAGTGCAAAAATATGATTTTGGTCATGGCTGTGGTAACTAGTCATCCTGAAGACTTTATAATGTGATGGTTTTAGGGTTGTTTTGGCTTATATATTGATTGTTGTAAGCTCAAAACTTACACTATATGATTGCATAAGAAAGTCATACGGCGGTGATGGAGACGATATTTTGCAACATAGTTCACAGTAAGCTCAAAAATGTTAGAACATTGTGATATATTGATGGAGATGATATTTTGCACTATAAATCGCAGTAAGCTCAAAAATCTATACTAAATGATTGCAATAAGATTGTGATAATACAATAATGGAGATGATGTTTGCACTACAGATCGCAGTAAGCTCAAAAATCTATACTATAAGATTGCGATGGAATTGCGACATGATGATGGAGATGATAATTTGTACCATGGGTCGCCATAAAAACAAAAAGTATACGATTGCATAGGATTGTGATACGGTGATGGAGATGCCTTTTGTGCTCTATGGAGTAGATAAATGGATTTAGCAAACACATATATGTAAAATGTTACTTAGCCAATGAAGACTTAATCTACTGATTAAGAATGAGGTCTTAGTATTGGAGTCCATGTTTTAATTTTTTTTTCAGATATTAGCATGTATATATCATGCTGTCATGCATGTAAAATTATTACATACTATAATAATTGAAGACTTAATTTCATGCATGTAAAGTTATTTTGAACCACATTTTTGTTGCAAATTGAAGTGCAAAATATCGCATGCATTATCATAACGTAATTGTGACCTTAACAAAACCACATTTTTTTATACTAAAGCACAAATTGATTTTCATTTAAAACTTTGGCAAAACTAAATAGAAATCCTTTATCCAACATTTTTAGAATATATAACATATTCTGAAGTCTTAACCATCAGTTTAAGTTTTTGATTGAGTTGGTCCCTTGATATAGTATTAGAACCTGATTTGACAAGAGGTCACAGATTCAAATCTCAACCACCCATCATTAAAGTGAAATAAGAGTATTTGTTAAAATATATAACATATTCTAAACATTCAACACCTATCCGCATCCACACTTCTAGCTTATTGGACTCTCGTGTGACGGGGTGTGTTAGAGTATATAACAATATAACATATCTTGGTGCCTCAAATTCAAGTAAAATATTTCACATCAGGTATGGGGAGGGCATGTGCTGCATCCACACTTCTAGCCCAAAAAGCTCTCATGTGAAGGGGCGTGTTAGAGTATATAACATGAAAACTCAAACATCAACTTAAGCTTTTAGTTGATGAGTGGTTTTTTGACATACCTTTAAATGATAATATTAGATAAAAATAAATTTATTTTGACATAAATAAGTTTAGTTCACTAAAAAGATGACGAGAACACGTGGATCCTAGCTAAACACATCTAAAATCCCTATCATAAGTCCTTTTTTATGAGTACATGAAAGCAAGTTGATAGTACATAAAATGGCTTATTCTTTATGTGTGTGACATACAGAAGATAAACTAGTTGTAAAACATATAGTAGAAGTAAAAAGGGTATAAAAAGGTGTATTTGATGGTGGATGGAGCTTAGCTAGCTGTTTACCTCGAACATGCGAGGAAATATATGTACTCTTATAGTGTAGTCTTTATAACTAGTGTTTGTAAAGAAAATTAAGATGTATTGTGTTTTAGGAAAAAGTGTAATGATGATAATTTACTAGCTACCTAGTTGTAATGCAATAATGTTAAAGTATAATAGTTAAAAATAAAGGTAGTCTATTTGTCCCGTAACAATTGCTATAAGGATACAATTTAAACAAATCAAGAAAAGAGATGATCGAGTAAAAAAGGAAAAAAGGTAGATTTATGAAAAAGTAAAAAAAAATATAATATACTAAAAATCTTTGTGACGGACTAAAAAGAAAAATATAACAAAACACGTGGGATAAAGAAGTATGTGAGAAAAATATTTGGATGAAACAAAAAAGTAAATTAAATGTGTGAGTGAAATATAAAGAAATAATTGTATCAAGATTATAAAAATTGAAATAGTGTAATTATAATAGGGCGGAAAAAAAGAAAATTGGATTAATTCTTATTATAGATGGTTCGAGTAATAAGGGAATCTTCAATGAAAGAAACTTACTCCATTTGATCAAATGTATATAATTGCAATTTGCAACTTGTTTTGAAGAAAGTATATACATGATTACATGCATGCATTATAAGAGAACATTGTTTAGAAGGAGATTGTTAGGCTTAGCACCTTTTTATTTTGCTAAGTAACCAACTCGATCAAAAGCTTAAGTTAATGGTTGAAGCTTCAGGATATGTTATATACTCTAACACGCCTCCTCACACAAGAGTCCACTGGATTAGAAGTGTAGATGTAGCACAGGACGACTTCCTCATACCTGGCCCCAAATATTCTACTTTAAATAAATGGTGGTTGAGATTCGAACCCGTGACCTCTAGTCACGTTGGCTTCTGATACCATGTTAAGGAATCAACTCAACCAAAAGCTTAAGCTAATGGTTAAAGCCCCAGGATATGTTATATACTCTAACACGCCCCCTCACACGAAAGCTCATTGGCTAGAAGTGTGGATGCGCATAAGCGCTAAATATTCCACTTTAAATGAGGGTGATTGAGATTTGATCTCGTGATCTCTTGTCACATTGGCTTCTGATGCCATGTCTGGAACCAACTCAACTAAAACCTTAAGATTATGGTTGAGGCCTCGGGATATGTTATATACTTTAACATATTTTACACAAGTTGTAAAATAGGCGAAATTTATTGGAACGAGAAATTGTATAAAATAAGATTATTGTCAATAAAGAAAAGAGTGCAAAATAAGCGTGATAAATTAAATAAAATAAAAAGTGGTGTAAAATTGAAAAGGAAATATAGGAGTTTTCCATACTGACTCTTTGAAAAATCAAATTGTCTTTAAACATAGTGTATTCGTGAGGAATATACATTACATTGTATCACTAGAGCGTAATTTATGAGCGCATATATTATGGTAAAAGTAATTCTAAAAAGAAATTATCTTGTGAGCGTTTTATATTATATTTTATGAAAAGAAATAAAAAAAGTAAAAGTGGTGAAAAATTAACTTAAATAAGAGAATGAGAATTAAAAAAAATGGTAAATTATAGTAAAAATAGAAAAAAACAAATTTAATAGGAATAACTAAAAAATGTGACTAATTATTTAGAGCATAGTATTTGAAAGTGAATTAAGACCCCTATGCATTTGCACATATTGCCAAGTCCCAACAAAGGATAAATTAAATGAACTTTTGTTGGTATATGGAGGATCATTGTACATTCCAATTTTTTAACTTTGTGTTATTTTTAAATGAATTAAGGTTGTGTTTGATGATACGTATTATATTTTAAATTGTAGATTTTAATTATGAAATTATAAATATGAAATTTAATAATAATAAAGTTTGAAAAATTACTCTTAAATTTTTAATTTTAACTATTTTTGAAATGATGAGAAAATTAACTTAAATTTTAATTTTAATTTTTTTATTTACCAAACACTAAATTTGACAAATTTTTAAATAAAATTATTATTCTCAAACACACCATAAAGCTAAATAATTGAAGTCAAAACTATGGTGGAGTTGAAGACAAATTTCTAGCCTATTTACTTTTACTTTGGAGTAATTGCAAGTATGTAGTTGTTTTAATCATAACAATTAATTTTGCCTAGCAATTTTAAGAAAAACATATTTTACAAGTCTAAACATGAATAAATTTGTATTAAGATCAGTAAAAAAAATAAATGACTCTCCTACATACTTATTTTAGGACTAATGCATTTTAACAATTATTAGAACAATGAATTAATTATAAAATATTTTAAATATTAAATTTAGATGTTATAAATTATACTAGAAATTTCTCAGAATTATACAACCTCTCACTAATTTTTCATGACAAAAGCTAACACCTAAGAATAATACTTCATCAGTTTCTTTTTATTTGTCCATTTAAGTTTTTTTCACTTTATGAGAGAGAAAAAAAATTAAAATTTTTAAAATATATATTGATGATAAAATATATTCATATGAGATCTAGTTAGATTCGTCTTGATGTAAAATTTTTTAATATATAATTTTTAAAATTTTTTATCATGCGTAATTAGAAATATTAAGGCTTAAAACTTATTTTAAAAAAGGATACAAAAAAGTTAAAAGTATAAATTACAAAACAAGATGTACTAAAAACGAGCTTAGTAATAATGATGAAACAACTTTTTAGTGTTAGTGGGTGATGTTTGATGAACAAAATATGATTTCGAAATGCACATTCATATACCTTATTTCAAAATTGTTGTGTATTTAATATTAATTAATAAATAAGTCAAAAGGCTAAACCAAAAAAAGCTAAAAATAGGCAAAATTAAAAAAGATTTCCTGATAAGCACTAGCGGTTGAAAACCAAGAACTTGGATACGAAGGTTCACTTTTACTTTGATAAGTGCTTTAATCTCTCAAATCTCAATAACTTACTCTTTATATAAGCAAGTTGACAAATTTGATTTGTCCACTACATACCTAAGCTTTTTACTTTTTGTTAGTCAAATTATTTGTTCAATTTTTTATGGAAAACAACTCACAATTCCACCAAAGTTTATTAATTAATTAATTAATTTATTTAATTTAATTTAATCAATAAATAATAAATAAATGAAAGCCTTTAAAGTTATTTTGTCCTTATTGTGTTTCATTTTTAATCATTTTTATTATCTACTTCTACTTCCTCCGTTCCATAATACTCGTTACATTTTTTATTTTTGGCAATTTCATATTACTTGCTACATTTCCGTTTTTAGTAATAAAACAATCATTTAAAGTTCTACCTACCCCTATTTTTATCCTACTCTATACTCTATATACTATAATAAAATACTATACTATACTCTATAAAGTAACCTAACAACCTCTTTTTCTTTTTTCTTTTTTAATTAACAATAATAAAATACTATACTCTATAAAGTAAATAATCAGCTACAGTGTAGGTTAATCACTTTTCTTAATTCCTGTGCCCATGCAAATGTAGCAACAATATCAGAACGGAGGAAGTATATGTTTAGTTTTTTTAAAAGAAAAAAATTAATTTAATTTATATATTTTATAGTTATGCACTTGTACTTTTTAGGTAAGTTATAATGTAGATAGTTTGGTGATGCACTGATGCATGTGTTTATGAAAACATCATTAAGTGTGGTGGTGTTCCGATAGGATTTATTTTTGAAAAAAATTCAGAAAAATTTTAATTTATATTGATTCTCCTATAATGGTTATAACCATTGATTTATTGATTATACCTAACTAGTTTTTAATACTTTAAAATTTTTATTTTATTTTATTTTTTCTCTGTTTGGTAATTAATCGGCAAAGTGCCATTACTATTTAGGCAACAACATTTCTAGGTTAGGAACTCAAGTACACTTTGGAATTTATCTCAAGTCATAGTTAATGCTATATTAACTCATACATAACTATTAACTCATACATAAAATTTAACGAAAAAAATTAATTTGAAACTTTACAAAATATTTAAATTCAATTATAAGTTTAAACTTATAGTTGAGACTCTATGATATGTTATATACTCTAAAACGTCCCCTCATACAAGAGCCTTTTAAGCTAGATGTATGGATGCAACACAGTCCCTCCTCATACTTGGCGGTAAATATTTTATTTTAAATAAGGGGTAGTTGAGATTCGAATCTATAACTTCTTATCACGCTAGATCTGATACCACATTAAGAAACCAACTTAACTGAAAATTTAAGCTTATAAATAATTAGCAAATGTAAATGTACTCTTTGTTCTTTACATTATCTCCTTCAACATTAGCAAATGTGAATTGTGGATAGAGTATCCCAATAATGATTGAACCACTCTTCCATTAAATACAAAAATAACCATGACATTACATTACCCAAATTAGTTCCCACCTAGAAGTTAAAAAATATCGAATGTACGCAATTTTATATTTTATCTATATATTAGTGATAATGCCAACAAACATTGCATGTTTTCGATTGGCTTTTAGTCGTAGTAACTGGCAATTGTAATAAATATTATGTGTAACTTTATATAAATAAAGTATACGTGTATGATTTAGTAAGCCACTAGATGATCACCCATGTTAAAGCACGAGACATTTAGAAATTATTATGCATAAATAATATAATTGTTATAAACAGATTAAATAAAAGTTAAGAAAGAGAATTATGAATAATAATTTTTAAAAAATCACTACAAAGAAAATTGAATAATAAATAACAATATTTACACATTATTAGAACATAATTGTTGATTACTCGTGCTAAGCACGAGCTATTTAATAATCACTATATATTAAATGTATTTATGTAATATTAGTTGATTATCCGTGTTAAACACGATATACAAAAAGTTATTTTATCAAAAATTGAATAGACTATAAATACTCTAACTTATGTAATGGAGTAGATACACAAGAAAAATGCATGGATAAATGTTTATTTTGCTTTTTAGATTAAACAACTTATACAAAATGAAAATAAAGAGTACTTGTAAGATAAGGAAAATATATTCTTGAAAAATCCAAAACACAAAACTTCTCTCTCCTTTTGACGTTCGAACAAAAAATCAATTTCTTACCAATTTCCAACTTATCTTTTAAGAAAACCTCTCCTTGAGATACCTTAAACTCCTATACCATATTTAGTTTTTAACACTTCTAATTATTCATATTCAACTATACTTAAAACATATTTCCTTCATTTACCCAATTTAGTTTTTAACATTATTCCTAACACTCTTAATTTGAATTATTCCAAATAGAAAATATCACAGTAATTTGTATTAATATATAGAAGATAAATCTTAAATAGTAAATTTATTTTCAAGCTTACTAAAATCACATATAATATTCCAACACATATTAAGGGAAGAAAATTTGTTTTCAATCTTACTAAAATCACATATATTAATCTAATTGGTATAAAGATATATATCTCCTTAATCTTAAATAGGCAAAATTAATAGTCATATAGAATTGCAATAGCATGCATTAATGTATAGTAATCTTGTCCTGAAAGCTACAATAAAGTTATAAGAAAGTGTATGTGAAAAGCTAATTTAGCGCAGAAATTTTTTACCAGAGGCTGGTACGTGTCATTAGGTGGTCTTTGTTTTAATATATAGAATGATATAACTGTATATAGTCCATTATAATCTGAAATAAAATAATTCTAAATCTTTGACCCCATCAAAATAAGAAACATCTATTCTTCATTAAATATTCCTAATAAGTAGAGACTAGATGAGATTTAAATCCGTATGGCCATAACGTTATGTCATATTACTGTTAGACCATATCAAAAACTCAACTTAGCCGAAACACTAACCCGATGATTAGAACTCAAGAATATCTAATATAGTCTATCAGACTATTTTTTGTGCACACCTAGATTCAAAATTCAACAAACTTATGGGCAAACAAGAACAATCTTGTACGGTTACAGTCTCTATGTCCTATACAAATTGCAAATTTATTTTTAATTTATTCCTTAGAATTTGCTACGGTTTTATTTTTAGTTATAATTTATTTTTTTTATGCTCATTCAAAAGTACACTTTCACTCTTCATAGAATACCTAAGTTATGCTTATAGCATTAGAGTTGAGCACCGGGCTGGGTTCGCTTCGAACTATTATTATGCGGGCTTCAGACGAACCACACCTTAATGGAGTCAAGCTTTCAATGAACCCTTTATTAATATAAATAAAACAGGCTCTTTACGGGCCTAAAATGAGTCTGTTTTTTCTTAAAATGTGTTACATTACTATAGATTTATACTAGTCAATAGTTTGATTATAATTGACAAAACCAAGTAATTAAATTACAAGACATTAACTATCTATTATGCTTATTTCAATGAAAATTCAGAAGAACAAGTTATAAATGGATCAGACCAAAATGAAGTGGGCTGACATAGTCCGGCCCATTTGAGCCCAGCCTTAGTCCTTATCCGAAACATTGTACAGGCCTAACTGCAATTCTACTCCAACAATAAAATTCAGCAATTCAGATATTAATTGTGATAAATTTTATCTAACCTTGATTATCATCTTCAATTCATAGTAATAACTGGTCAGAATTCTTGATTATTGTCTTCAATTCAAGACATACTAAGTTGAAGATGTAAAAAGAAGTGTGAAACAATGGACTGAATGTAAGTTTATTCCATGGACGGTGATATATGTTAAAAAGAACGACAAAAATTAAAGGAAACAGGAACAAGACGAGAAATAAGACCCATAACCAAATATTTTCTCTTTCAAATAATGATCAAATCAATTATTCTCGGCTTCTACCATTAGAGTATATAATATATTTTGAAACCATAACCATCAGGTTAAGCTTTTGATTTGGCTGATTTCTTGACATAGTATTAGAGCTAGCGTGACAAGAGATCACGGGTTAGAATTTCCACCACCTCTTGTCCAATGTGAAATTTTCAGCACTAGATATGAGGAGGCATGTGCTGCATACACACTTCTTTTAGCCTAAAATACTTTCGCATGAAGGGCGTGCTAGAGTATAGAACATATTCTGGAACCTCGTTGCTTGAGATCTACTCATTCTACTTTCTGAATTCTGAAACTGTTTATTGGCATCTTACAAATTTAACTAAATTTCTACCAAAGACCAAGTATATATTGACTATTGTTATCAGACTTTGGTAACTAGAAACCAAAGCAAATATGATGCCTATCTACACCATCTTTACTATGTTGTATGTCATAAACACAATACTTATAAGCATCTCAGCAACTGATACAGGAAACGAGACAGATCATCTCGCATTGCTCGCCTTCAAGTCTAAGATTACACACGATCCTCGAGGGGTTCTAAAGTCTTGGAATGATTCAACCGAGTTTTGCCAATGGGAGGGGGTTGTTTGTGGTCATCGACACAAACGAATCACAGCATTGTTATTGCACGATGAAGGTCTCGCAGGAACCTTATCACCATACATAGGAAACTTTAGTTTTCTACGTATTCTGAGCATGTCTAACAATACTTTGACCGGCCATATTCCTCCTGAAGTTGGCCGCCTTTTTAGGCTGGAAATACTCGAATTGAAGTACAATTCTTTCGAAGGAGAAATCCCTGCAAATATATCGGGTTGTTTGCAACTCAATAAACTCGTACTGAGCCACAATAAACTAGTTGGAAAAATCCCATTTGAGCTTCGGTTCTTGTCTAGATTACAACAACTGAGGCTTGATCAGAATAACTTAACAGGTGACGATCTTTCTATGCTTGCGAATTTAACTTCTCTACAAGCATTAGTCTTATCGTCGCAGATAGAACAGGGCGGGCTTGGTTTCCAAGGAAGCATCCCGGATTTCATTGGGACCTTCCAAGACCTTAATGTTCTTGCACTCGGTGCAAATTCATTCACCGGTAAGATTCCTACATCCTTGTACAATTTGTCCATGCTTCAAGTATTCTCTTTGGGTACGAATTTTTTAGAAGGGCGTCTTCCATCTGAATTCGGCCTCTATTTTCCACAACTTCAATTGCTTGAAATAGCTGAGAATCGACTAACTGGGCCTATCCCACTTTCGTTATCCAACCTCTCAATGCTTGAAGAAATAAACCTTTCGTCCAATGAATTCAATGGAAAATTTGAATTCGATGGAAGCAATATGCAAAACTTGTCAAAACTCTTTCTTTTTTCGAATCATCTAGGCAATGGAGATCTTGATGACCTCGGTTTTTTGAACACACTAACCAACAACACTAGTTTCAAAGTCTTGAATATGAACGACAATCGCTTTGGTGGGATCATTCCCGACTCCATTGGAAATCTATCGGCCACAACCATATGGCTAGACCTTAGAGCTAACCTTATATCAGGTAGAATTCCTTTCGGGTTTGGGAATCTATTGAACCTACGTTCACTTTTGTTAAGTTATAATCGAATCATCGGAGCTATTCCAGCTGACATTAGCCACATTCCTGGCTTACAACTTCTGGACCTGTCAAGAAACCAGTTATCTGGTAACATTCCCTTGTCTTTAGAAAATTTAACCTGGCTCAGTACGCTAGACTTGTCGTTCAACAAGATTCGAGGGGCTTTACCACCGACACTTGCCAATTGCACGAGTTTGCTCCAGCTCGATCTTAATGATAACAACCTAGTCGGAAATATACCATATCAACTCTTCCAAGCTTTAACTTTATATGAACTTAAACTTGATCATAACCACCTACAAGGCTCTATACCATCTGAAATTAGCAACTTGCAAAAGTTAGTGATTTTAGATATGTCTAGCAATAATCTATCTGGGAATGTTCCAAGTAGTCTTTCACAGTGTGTCGCTCTTACGGATCTATATATAGGAAGTAATTCCCTTGACGGGTTCATCCCTCCGTCTTTTAAACTCTTGAAAGGTCTCGAAATTGTTGATCTGTCTCACAACAAATTTTCGGGCCAAGTGCCCGACTATTTCTCGAACTTTTCCTCTTTAAAAGTGCTGAATTTGTCTTTCAATAACCTTGAGGGGAATGTTCCAACCAAAGGAGTGTTCACTAATCTCAGTGGAGTATCTCTAGTTGGAAACAGAAAACTGTGTGGAGGAATTCCACAACTCAAACTACCATTATGCCCAACAATGAAATCTAAGGGGAAAAAGAAGTCGTACACACTTCTCATCGCGGTGTTAGTATCTTGTGTAATTATCGGGCTTGCAACTGCCACTTCCGCCTACCTCCTTTGCACTAGGAAGAAAAGACGAGCATCTTCTTCAGAGACATTACACAAGAAACGATTTATTAAAGTGTCATACGACATGCTCTTGAAAGCCACCAACGGTTATTCTCCTGCAAACTTAATTGGTTCGGGTGGATTTTCTTCGGTTTACAAAGGAACCCTTTTGCTAGACGGAACATCAAAGGATGTAGCTATCAAAGTGATGAACAATCAACAGAGCGAAGCCAGTAAGAGCTTTCTAGCGGAATGCTTAGCATTAAGGATTATCCGACATAGGAACCTTGTGGGAGTAATCACTGCCTGCTCGAGTATCGATTTTCAGGGCAATGATTTTAAGGCGCTAGTCTACGAGTTCATGTCGAATGGGAGCCTCGACAGATGGTTACACCCAAGTGCAGAACAAGATGAACAGTTTCAAAGCTTAAGTCTTCTGCAAAGGTTGAATATAGCCATAGATGTTGCACAAGCACTAGACTATATACACAGTGGCAATGAGACTCCAATCATTCATTGTAATTTGAAGCCCACTAATATTTTGTTGGATCAGGATTTGACGGCTCATGTTGGAGATTTTGGGTTGGTGAAGCTTCTTCCAAAGATGTCTGAACAACTCTATAACAGCAGCTCCATTGGAGTTAGAGGCACAGTTGGTTATGCTGCTCCATGTAAATTTATTCGAGCACTATCAGTAGACCTGTCAAAACAATTAGACGAGGGTTTTACGTCAAGTCATTTTCAATTGAATTAATTTTAAATTTGGTCATAGTTAGTTATATGAGTCGAGTTAGGATTGATCCAACGGATCAACGTTTTCTATTTTTATCATTAAATATTTTCCAAAATAAAAATATAAATAGCAATTTTGATTTAAATTTTTTCTTATAAAGATGGACTATTATATATTTTATACTTGTTTACTTTTCTTATTTAAGTGTTGTAAATTATTTACTACAACATTATTTTTGGCAAAAGTAATTGTAAATGTTTATTTTTGCCATGCTTTTTTCCTTACTTTTACAGTTTTACCTCATGGAGGTTATAATGGTCCCTTTCACCCAAAGATATCAATTTCTTACATCTTATACAAAACCCCTTGTATAGCGGGTAAAACAGCAGGGAAGAAGTATAATGATAAAGTTTAAAGAAAATGTTAGACTAAAAATATAAAATTTTCTGATGACGTGAAACAAAAAAGAAACATTAGGAAAACAATTCAGACAACAGTTCGTCTTGTATGACACTGTCTTGCTGTGAGACGGACCTATATATTAGCTCATTTCTTTAATATTAGCTCATTTCTTTAATTAATTAATTTAAGGTCGTGAGTGATTGTTTTAAGGCTATAAGTAATTACTTTAAAACTATAAAAAATAATTATTTTAAAATTATAAGTGATTACTTTTAACGTCCTAAGCGATCATTTTAACTTTTAAAACAGAATGTGGTATTGAGTTAGCCCAATAGTAATGTTCTTATCGTGAGACGGTTTTATGAATTAGTGTCAAAACAAGATTTAACCTTAATTTTTCCTAAAATTTTCGGCTCGTGTCATATTCGGATTATGAGTTAAATTTTCCGAGTCATGTCCCGCTAATCTCCGGTCTGATTTGGGGGTTAGGGTTTTGACAGGTTTAACTACAAGATAAAAATAAAGTAGTGATCATGTTGAACTTACTAATTTATAAATTGCAAAAATATAATCCAGAATACGGTCTTGGGACTTCAATGTCTGTAGCCGGTGATATATACAGTTACGGAATCATACTGCTTGAGATGATGACTGGAAAGAAACCCACAGACACCATGTTCGAGGGAGACATGAACCTCCACAAGTTTGCACAGCTTGCCTTACCTGATCGAGTGCTGGAAATCGTTGATCCGCTGCTTCTTATCAAAAATGATGATGAAGAATGGAACATCGATTTGAATGTGACAAGGATGATTCCGAATTGTGTTTTTGATTGTATAAAAACAATGATGATGATAGGTGAGAAATGTTCTTCAGAATCGCCATCAGATCGGATGGATATAAAAGATGTAATTCGTCAGCTGCAAATTCAAAAAGATCGATTCCTTCTCTGTGGAAGGCGTCACAGATGCCAACGTATGCTTTGAGGTAAAGTCCTACACCAGATTATGTCCAACTGCAAAATCAAGGTCACATTATTGTATTACGTCCGTATTTTAAATATTTTTGAGTTTACGGCAATTGAAATATGTGCCGCCTTGATAGTGAAATGATCGGATTGTAATTTTGCGCTATGATTATGATTTATGTATGAGAAATGTTCTTTTTGATTTGATTGTCTTGCCTATGGCTTAAATCGGGTTATTTATTTTCATTTGCAGGTAATTTTAAGGTCGAGGGTTCATTGACTGCAACTTATATATTTCTTTTTATAAGAGTATAATTTATCGTCTTTCTAACTCTCTTGAAGTTTTACTTCTATAAGTAAGATATACAAATGATGATATTTATGGAATAATTTAATATGACCAGACCGATTATGAGAGTAGACAAGAAGTGCAAGCTAGTGATAGGGTCTATAGTCAATAAAGGATACAAACTGGCTAATTTGTAGCTTTGAAGAGCAAACACTATTAGAAGATAGTAGTATCACCTTGCAACTTAGAACACATAGTTTAGAACATATAGTTTAGAAATTAAAACATACAAGTAACATGATATTTCAGTAACTTAGTGTTAAGTTGAGTTTGACCTATTGTCAATGTTAACATAAATTGAAAAATACGGAATCCACACACTTTATAAGTCAAAAAATCATTCCAAAAATATATAACAATGGAAGAAAGGACTCTAATGACTTATCAACTTACATCCATGATAAGCATAGTCAATTCAAATCCTTCTTAACAATCATAGTCAAACCGAATTCTTGGTAAAATCCTTACATCAAACAAGCAAAATAACCCATATAGATGATCTGCTATCCCGATGAATTTATCCATCTTGTAGACAGTGTGAATCGAACTCCTGTCTCACAAGTCACAACCACTAAAAAAGAAAAATGCAGCAACGGCTACACATCTCACACCTAAAGAAATCCAAATTTAACCGATTAGTCGAAATTAATTACAATACTACTCAATTTTACTGTTGTTAATGGTGACTCAAACTAGCAAGCACCATTTAAGAAGATGAGTATGGGTCAAAGAGGAGGTCCGAGGGGCGCGGAGAAGCTGCTGCCTCAGTCCGCGGGGCGCAGAGTGCGTTCTGTCTCTATTTCGCGGCTCGTGTAGTTGTACACGGCTCGGAAACGGCGGTTTCTTTTCACAAGATGTGTCTTTTGGGACGGTTACTTTATGTTTATTATGTAATAACTTCCTTTTACTGGGCATTAGTATATAAACTTTCATTTTAGGATCAATACATGATAATTCAAAAATTGAGAGAGATCACAAAAGAGACATTAATTTGTGAGTGTGATTGAGATTCATCTTGTAAATTCTTTGCAATCATAGTGAAAATATTTGATCTCGGTGCCGGTGGACGTAGCTATCACATTGATAGTGAACTACGTTAAATCTCTTGTGTCATTTTCTTATTGTTTGCATTGAATTTCTTCATCGAAATTGCTTTCGCTGTCGCACAACAATTACTAAAAAAACATATCTAAAATCAAACTTAATTAACAAGATATTTACATATATATACAAGACTTGACAAATGACCGAACCTAAATATCGTACCCAAAAACTCATCGAACCTTGAAAAATCACTCCTAACGTTAACAAAGGCAAAGAAATACTCGTATGGGCTATTGCTATGCCTTAGTATTGTACTCCACAATACAACAGTAATATCACTACCAAATTGGTTTCCATTTCCGGTTGCGTAAAGTTGAGGTGCCGAGATTCAAAGTCGTCGATTGAAGCAGCAATCCACCGGAAGCGAATTAAATCATCGGCCGGCGGATTCAATCAGTTCGTAAGCAATAGTCCTTAAATTTTTTTGTGGGAATCATTAACTTTCATAAATTTTAATCAAATTAATTGATAGTAATAATTAGTAGTAATTTCTAGCACAATCCCTAATTTAATCGTAAATTTAATTTGATTTGTGAGCTTTTAATGGCGGAAGAAGATCCATAAAGTAAAATCATACGAGGTTTCATGTTGTAGGAGTTGCTAAATGGATCGAGATGCTGCGACGAAGAAGATAATGTCACCATGCGATGTGGAGGCTTTGAAGAAATGCTTGGAAGAAAATAAAGGTGATTACGTAAAGTGTCAAGCACAAATTGAAGCTTTTAAATCTTCTTGTTCTGTTAAGAAACCCAATTCTTCTTCTACTGCTAGTTTTGATAACAAAACCGTTCCTAGATAGTATGGAAGATGCTAAATATGAATTTTGATTAGTTTGTTTGTATACCAATATTTTAATATTTGCTTTGTAATCTTTCTGATTGTTGGTGCACAATTTGTTTCATTTTATATCTTGAATATTTGTTGAAGATTATCAATTTGGATTTAGAAGTATTATGGTAGTATAATTTTACTGTATGTGGTGTACTGCTCAAATTGAGTGGAGGAGATAGCTATGCTAGTGGGATTCAGGTACTAAGATTGAATAAAGAGTGAACTATACTTGCTTGGACTTTGGTACTAAATTGAGGGGAGGGGAGAGGCACGGAACTCGGATTTTGGAGACTGAAATTGAGAGTAAGGGAACTATGTTACTCAGATTCGGGTACTAAAAGTGAAGAGAGGGGAAAGCTATGCTTAATGCTACTCAGACTTGGGTATTAATTGTTCCATGAGGAGAAAGCGATGCTTCTCAAACTCGGATACTAAGATCGAGAGGGGAAAGCTATGCTACTCAGATTCAGGTACTAAAATTTAGGGGAGGGGAAAGATATGCTACTCGGCCTCGAGTACACGCACATGTGAGATGTAATGGGCATACGTCCAAATACCCATATCTAACTGCCTTAGAAAAAACTGCATCAGATAAGTGAAGATTTCGAATGAGGCAACAAATTAATTTCAAAAGATGAGGCTGCCTAATCTTCTAGAAATTTATCCAATTCAAGAAACATGTTCACCCAATTGAGCTAATCGTGTTTGAAGAGGAGATCACTGAACATGTATTGGACAGAACAAAACTCATGTCAGTCCGTGAGTTAGCCAAAGGCACAACCTACACAGATTCTCTGTGCATGGGCTGGAAACCTCGTTGGCCATCAGAAGAATGTTGCAGAGACAGAGAGAAGCCACTAGAAAGCAAAGGCAGATTGTCTCTAGTAGTGATAAATGACAATGCGATGCCGCCGCCTATTAAAAGATTCAAGGATATAAATCCTTAACCTTTTAGAAGAGATTGGAGGAAAAGGGCATTGTTAATCCAAGTTTAAAGCCTTCCGGTTATTCTATCCGAAGATATATTATTGGTATTGCATTTACAGATTCAGGGAAGATGCTTGTATTTGTCCTGCCCTTACTATTTTGGCCCTCCAGGTGAAGCAATTGGTGCCTGTTATATCCAGTGAAGGCTGGTTTAGCCGATTGGTTTGCCTATCTAGGTAACTCGCGAAGCTGACTTATGATGTCATAGAGTTGTTTCTAACTTTGATTAGGTGGTTACATTTTGTTGCCACTTCAGTGCAGATGTCTCGTGAAATATGTGAATCAGGGACACAAAGAAGTACCTCCTTAAGTGCCTAAAAAGCCAGAT
The DNA here is from genome assembly GCF_026212465.1 of Amaranthus tricolor. Lineage (NCBI taxonomy): Eukaryota > Viridiplantae > Streptophyta > Magnoliopsida > Caryophyllales > Amaranthaceae > Amaranthus > Amaranthus tricolor. The sequence goes on along the minus strand of NC_080048.1, from coordinate 2,982,125 downwards.
AGCGTAAATCGAATTGAAAATCAATTGGCAATAGAGAATAAAATCATAAAATTTAAGTGAACTTGATTACAAGTTTTTTTTAACCTCGTACGAACATTGGTACAGCTATAGATCTCTTTCATAAAGCACAAAAGGTCAACGAAACTTTCAACATTTGATACGGGAAATAGATCGACATTAAATTTTGCACTCAGGGCTCAGCCTTGTATAAAATGAACAATTCTATCATCATCACAATGATTCTATTCATCAGCAAACATTACAACTCTTCCTACAGGTTCCATAATAATCAGGAGAACCAACCATGAATACTGAATTCTTTTCACATTCCCCGAGAGCAGCCCATTGTGGGCAATTCTCATCTTCATCGCTACAATCGCTCTCCGCTGATTCAGCTGGCACATGTCTCGTATTTATAGCTCGGATGTGGAAAAATTTAGTGGCACACCATAATTCACCCTCAAAAACGGGATCTCTCTCATGGCGGCTTTCCTTGTCGGGAGATGCATTGGGGTGGACATTGAAGAACAGAACAGCATTACCTTTGATAGGTCGAAGCAGACTATTATAGTTAGTAGAGAAAGACCACACTTTGGTCTCCAGTCTAGAACTTACCGGTGACTCTGGGAAAGAGAGCTCACCACCTCGAGGGACATCCGAAAGATACAATATAACAGTTGCCATCAACGGTTCACTAACTTGCCAGGCCGATCTATTCCCAAAATAATCATATTTCTGTTTGGCCTCTTCGTTCTCATAACGCTGAACATGCAATGACCTGCTATTTTCTGTCAAAACAACATAGTAGAGAAGATTATAACAGCAATCTTATACTCCATTGTAAACCAAGAAAGATTTCTATTTTGGACGAACGATTGATGGAAGAGTGATTACCTAAAGGAAGAAGAGTCCATGCTGAAATCTTTTCCTCTATTTGTGCAACTATTTCATCCTACAGAACAGCAACCAAGGTGAGAAACCTGAAATGTAGATTGTACTTGGTCGTGTAACCAATCAGCTGAATGAAGCTCCTACCAGGCTTGTTTTGACAATAGTGTATAAATAAGGCAGCACCGCATCGCGTTGGTAGCGTTATAAAGGTTTTTAAAACAACGAACCAATATTTTCCGCGTTGTACTGGTATAAAAAAAAACCGTGTTTTGAGCTGTAACAAGGGATATCTTTGTTTTTGACCAATACTCGGGCGTTACGATAAACGTATCACTTCCGTTACTACATCAACGTTTCGTTATCGCAATCGCAACCGTTACCGCATTTTACTCTATGGTTTTGACGAAGCAAGCAGTTGAAAAACAGAAAACACAGCACTTCATTTAAAGTTTGAAGACTTACTTTCACATCCAGAGAAGCTAATGATCGTGCACTCAGTCCTTGGGTGTTATTAACCACGGAGTTAGAATCTTCTACCTGCCCATGTGCCTAATAATGAAAGGACATTAAGACCATCTAAGCAGTTTCACAGTTATAAATTGGTAATGTGAAAAGAATTACCAGAGCGATTAGATAATCACACTCCTCTCCGGAGAGAAAATCCTTGTAAACAAAGACCCTGTTCCATTTGTCAAAAATATTTCAGTCAAGGCCAGGGTGATTGAAAATATTCATAAGTTATGCTCAAGAGCGGAGCAAAGATTTTGAAGGCCCTATTTATTTTTGTGATGTCTTTCAAAATGAGGCCTTTCAATATATCAAAAGATAAAAAATGAAGCATCCCATCAAGTCCCGTTTTGGAAACTTTGTCGCCAAAACACTAGATTAAGGTTTCCGAGATTTCGTTCCACAAACTCCAGATTAATGTTCTAAAGAAAAAATGTTTCAATCTACAACTGATTAAAATATTATATAATAAAAGATCGAATCATAAGGACCCTTTTTTTCTGAAACACTAAATTTCCGTTCCCTGTAAAATATCGTATTCCTCTCGGGTAGCATTGCAGTAACTATACTCAGAAAAGGAAAGTCTTAAAGCAATATCAACAACACCTCTAATCAAGATACCTGACCTTGGTTGCCAAGACAGCTGGACAACCTTTGAAGGATCTATCCTGGCTGATGGAGTTAGATTGCCTGAGCCATATAGTATAAAATTTGATTGTTTTGTTTCTTTACTTCTTAATTCCTTTCGACTTCTACAAAACAACACAACCAAACAACTATTCATCACAATTCCAAAACAAACACGTCATAAAATGCTCGCAACAATCAAAGAAACAAAAGAGACTAGCATGGTCTACAACGAACAAGTTGAACATGATATTTAATACTATCCACGGATAATATTGAAGAAAGGTGACAACAAATAGTCATTACCCTAATGAAATGCATCAACAACAGTGCCAAAGCCTTGTTCTCCACAAATGGACATCCAATAGCCATTACCCTAATGCAATGCAGCAACAACAATGCCAAAGCCTTGTTCTCAACAAACGGGGACAAATAAATGAACCATTATACAAATCAACGTATAAGTGAGAGTATACAACATATTCAGGAGTTTCAAACATCGGCTAGTCATGGTATTAGAAGCCAATGCAACATAATGATCAACAACCCTTCATTTCAAGTGAAATATTTAGCACTATGCGTGAAGAGAGCATGTGTGCATCCACACTTTTAGCCCAAAGAGCTCGTGTGAGGGAGCGTGATAGTATATATAAGAGTTTCAATCATTAGCTTAAGCATTGCTTGAGCTATGTCTTTGACACAAAGATCATATAGTTCCTTGACACAAAAATCAAATATAAAACCGCATTTTCCATTCATTCCTATTTCCTATCTAGAAATAATAACATTTTTGTATAAATCAATATAGCAAGAGCTTGGGTATAATCTAAAAGATCAATTTGTCATTCAATGATATCTTTGAACAACATTCCATCCAATATCCAAAGGAGATTCCTTCCCACAATATAAAATGATTAATAAAGCAATGACAACCAATAATAATAAGTATAAAGAACAAATTAAAGACTTCATTTGGGTAGCATTATCAGAAAATCAGCAAATCTAAAGCCCCAACTCTCCTCAACTAGATCATACTTCCGATCTTGTTTGAGCATACTTTCATAATATTAAATTTTTATAATTTTTAAATATATATATATTTCAATATATAAATATTAAAATAACACATTAAATATTGCATAAAAAGTCAAAACCTAGTATAGTGGAGTGGAGGAAATATAATGTTGACAGAAAAAAAAATACAAGAAACCGATCACATTATCAATTTAAAAGAAACCTAAATAATTATGAAAAGACAGAAACCCAGAAAATAATCAATAGATAAACTAATACAGAGCATACAAAAAATCTTTATGAATAACTAAAACAACCCAGATCAAAGATACAACATTAAACAGCAATCAGATTAATTTAACACATAATTCCAACAAATTTACGGACAACCACAATTTGAAACAACCAAATAAACCTAAAATTTAAACAAAAATAAAAATTTCTTACATTTCAGCCGAAGAACTCGAGAAAATGTTAATACAAGCAAAAAGAAGAAGAATTTGTAGTAGGGAAGCCATGATCTGTGTGAAAGATTGAATTAGAGAGAGAGTTACTTAATTGAAAGGTTTAAGAATGATAAATTTTGGAATTACAGTTGAGTTAATGTGGTTGAAATTGTGATTTGAATTCATCCAGAAATGAGTTTGGTTATTACTTATTAGTATTGGGAGTAGTATGAATGAACTACGGAATTTGATGAGTATGAATTATGAAATGGAGGGGAGTGTCATGTGTTCCCACTAGGGATGCTCATGGGACAGGTTTGAAGTGGATCCCGTCCCTAGTTCCCATATTGCGCCTGAAATTTTAACTTATTAATTTATCAACTAAATTTTCAATTTAGTTCTTTTATTTAGTTTAGCGTAAATAAATACGGGTGTTTGAAATTATTTGGATTTTGAATCATATGGTTAAAGAGAACAATTGATTTTGGGCGAGACGGTCTCATAATGAAACAGTCAATTTGAGCCGATTTAATTCGCGTGTATAACAACTTGACATTTTTTTTTGAGTATCAATTTTGACCATAAAGGTCAAAATTAATAAATGCCCAGAATATTGAAATGTTATTACACGCGCGAATTGGGCCGATCCAAATTAACGGTCTCATAATGAGACCGTCTCGTCCAAGTTTTTGTGTAACACAAATTCTCATATGGGACGGTCTCACGGTAAGACCATTTTAATTGGGTTGGCGCAATTTACATTTATTTTTAAAGTGATGACTTTTTATAGTCTTAAAGTTATCACTTATAACCTTAAAGTGATCACTTACAATTTTAAAGTGATCACTTAGAGAATGGGTTTACTTATATGGACTCGTCTCATGGTGAAATGAAATGATCTCATATAAGACTGACTGTGTAAAGTGAATGGTTATAAAAGTTGTTATGGCTATCTTTTGTGCGAAAATAAGAATCTAATATTGTTGAGAACTGGATTTCCATTTGTATAGGAAGCGGATTTTTTTTTTAAATAGTTTTGGTTGATCCAATTGCAATTATCTCACGATAAGACGACCTCTTAGGGGTAAGTGCTAACTAAAATATAGTCTTTTATTCTTCACAAATTGTTGTGAGAGACAGTTTTTCCGATAGACGCATTAGATATATGGGCTAAATAGCGCAACCAATACAAATTAGAAAAAAAAAAAAAGAAGAATGTGAGCTTCCTTTTTTGAGAAGAGTAGTTGTTTATTCTTTAAATAAAATAAAATTTGAAATGATTAAGACAAATTAACAACAAAATGAACGAAATAAGATAAGTTTCAACTTATTTTCAAACGTAACCGTGCAATTCCCAAACATGTGGTTTGGGGTTGTTCGCAGTTAGTTACTGGGAACAACTTTGACTATTTTTTGACCTGTTTGCAATTAGTAACTGCGAACAACATGCTTCACAAATACGCACAGGCAAAAAAAAAGTGAAGTACTAACTGCGAACAGGTAAAAAAAAAAGTCAAAGTTGTTCGCAGTTAGTAACTGGGAACAACTTGTTTGTATTTTTGATTTGTTCGCAGTTACTAATTGCGAACAGCCCCAAACCACGGGTTTGTAAATTACACGCTTACTTTTGAATATAAGTTAAAACTTATCCTATTTCGTTCATTTTATTGATAATTTATCTTATTCATTTCAAATTTTCTAAATAAAAAACAATATTTCTAAGCGATAGATGGTTAGTATAATATGGGCCTTAAGCACTTGACCCATTAATCTAACCCAAAAGACAAGCCCAAATAAGAAGGCAGCTAAATCCGAGTATAAACTGCCATCTCAAACAAAACATAACCGAGAAGTTCCAATATTTTTAGGGTTTTGGTATCAGTCGCTTCACCGTAAGTCCCTCTCTCCATCTCTCGAATTCATCGTTTTCTGTAAATTGATCACATGAATAAACGGAAACTCAATTCAATTCGCATTAGGTTACTACAATAGATCTATTTTTCTGTGTATTTGGTATTTTCTCATCGGTTTAATTCTATTTATTTTCTACTTTAGGGTTTAAGAAGCTTAATTTATGATTTGGTTTTCTTTACTCACTTGAATAATGAAATGTAATTTTTTATTTCTTTGTTTTGTAAATTTAACTGCTGAGTGGTTGTATTTTATGAATGTCTTAAATATTTGCCAACAAATGTGCTAAATGGTGATGAAATGATCAGATTCATGCTAGTAACGGTATGCTATTAAATTATCCCCAATAAACGAGCTAAAAATATGTTTTATAATGTTAGGAAGAGCTAATTTATGATCAGAATTACTTTTGTTTGGGATGAAAATGTGGTTTAGGATTTTATTGCGGAAAGTGATGGCTGTATGCTTTTATTATTTTCAGGAGATGGCTCCAAAACAGCCAAATACAGGTCTTTTCGTGGGTTTGAACAAGGGTCATATTGTTACCAAGAAGGAGTTGGCACCAAGACCATCTGATCGTAAAGGGGTAAGTTTGTTTTGTTTACTAAGTTTATACTTTTAGCGTATGCTAACTTTTCTTGGAGTATGCTATCTTTTATAGAAAATACATCATTAGAGTGTAATCTTTCTGATTGGCTTAATTTTGATTTCAAATTAGACGAAAATATGCACGTATTGATGCTATGTGGTTGATTTAAGGATCACCCACGAATAATGATAAAGGGTGAGAAAAGCTACAAGAATGATGATTGTTTGATGTTGTTTAATTTGTTTTATGGTTGTAAAGTGATTTGCTTATGTTTGTTTATCATACTCTGAACGCAAGCTAAAACCGTAGGTAATCACTGATCTGTGAGAAATTGAAATTACTGAATTGTAAATTGTCCATTGTATTGCATTTTGCTGTTGAGAATGTAGGCTGGCTGATTTTGATTTTGGATTCTAGACTAGATATATATTAAATATAGGTAAATGATGGTGATATCTGTGTCATAGGATAGTTTTGGAGATTTGAAATTGAATCAATTGTTTATTATATATATGTTGATTGACAGAAAACTAGCAAGAGGGTTCACTTTGTGAGAAGTTTGATTAGGGAAGTTGCCGGATTTGCACCCTATGAGAAGAGGATTACCGAGCTTCTGAAGGTTGGAAAAGACAAGCGTGCTCTTAAAGTCGCAAAAAGAAAGTTGGGCACCCACAAGAGAGCAAAGAAGAAGCGTGAGGAGATGTCCAATGTGTTGAGGAAGATGAGGTATACCGCCATTTCGCTTTTTGGCATTGATAGATATTGATTTTCGCTTTCTGTTTGGATTGATTAGTTGATTTTCATTGTCTCGTCGAATTGAATCTAATTATCTAATTTGTTGATTGCCTTTTTAGGTCTGCTGGAGGAGGAGAGAAGAAAAAGTGATGATCCATCAAAATATTGTAGGAACCTTAATGTTTTGAATGCTTTACTTTAGTTGGAATGACTTTGTTTAGTGAAATTTTATGTCCAATTTTGGATTTGCCGGCTCTTTTATACATTTTTTTGAACTTAGTCTGAACTTATTTATGCTGAAATGATTAATCAATGACATTTGTTAATGTAGTTATGATGTTACATTGTTACTCTGCTTCCCATAAGTCCTGTGAGTACTGGGGAGAACCATCTACTCTGTTCTCTATAATTTAATACATCGTGTTCTATTTATGTTAAAATGGTTAATCATAATGTAGTAAATTTAAAGTTACAGATGTATGACAAAGTGGTTACTGTGGCATCTTAATGAGCCAAAATTTGACCCGTGTCGTAACTCAAAAATCCAACCGAATTCATCTAGACCATTTTGACCCATTTTCTTACAAGTAGGTAAAATTTTGAATTCTGCGTTAGTATTTTCCCTCATTCGCCAGATTATTGAAAACAGGAATCTACGTCGAAACAATGATATTACATAACACTCGGTCTGCTTACTAAAAATAGTATGTTAACTTAGCCTACAAGGTGGGGAAACATCATGTTTTGAACCTCTGAGTTAGTTTCTCGACACCTACTCTATAATCCCCAACAACACGCTTGGTTCCTTCCTTCAACGTAGCACCAAAATCAGCCGAACTTTGTCGCAATTCTCGGACTGATCCACCAACTTTTACAGCAGCAGCATCGCCGAACTCTGTCATTTGTTTGCCTGCCTCGGAAATCCATTCTTTGATGGCTAAAACTAGTGACCGAATCTTTTCGATAATATTGTTAATTATTTCTTTTGATTTCCCATTAACTTCACTCGCCATAACCTTTAGCTTATCCATCAAAGTTTCAGCTCTCTTGGCTGTTTCTTCTATTGATAACGTTTTCCCAAAAGTGGTCCATGTCGTATCAGCTGATGCTTCTTCTTGGAGGCCATCATCAACTACCACTGTGAGGCCTTTTCTCTCCCAGCGGTCTCTAGCCTCCTCCAGAGCTTTTGCATACTCTTGCACTCTTTTCGCTTCATCCTCTGCCCACGCCCTTGAGGAAAAAAAGACGTCACTAACCAAAGATAATTTCAAGACAAAGCGAATATTTAATAGAGCCAAAAGAATTTGTGTTTATTAAACCGGTCTGGAGACGCTCTCTCTGGCACAACCCATTAAAGCTTAATTAAACAAAAAGATGAAAATAGGCTCTCTCTGGCACAAGAATTTATAAAAAAATAGACTGGAAAAACATACTTACCGGGCCATAGAAAGGGCCTTTCGTTCAACCTCCAACTCATACTGCAACCGGGTAATTGCTTGATTTTCTTCTTCCGTCTCTTTCTTAAGTTTTTCAATCCGTTCCTTTTCATACGATAACTCAACCTTATTACTCATGACATTTTGCAACTGCTCCTCTAGCTCACGTCTCAATCTTGAGAGAACTTCCATCTCTGACTCGACAATAGCCCGTTCCTTGATTAACACAACATTTTGCTCTTCTCTCTCTGCTCTAAGACTTTCCACTTCTCGGATCGCTTCATCAGCCATTTTCTGCACGGCATCTATTTTTTCTCTTTCCAACAGCAGCTCCTTTTCAAAACTCGCATTTATATCCTTCTCAACTTCTTCGATCAACGCATTATGCGCAGAAACTGCTTTGTCAGCAACAGATTCTGCCTCAATACGAGCAAGCTCTTCGCTGACTACATCGGCTGCGTCTCCAGTAGTAAGAGCAATTGCAGCCTGGCCTTTTGTGACTGGTTTATCCGGCTGGAAAAGCCTTGTGTAGCCTAAAAATTAATTATCCACATACATCAAAGACTCAAAGTCAAAATAGTGGACAGAAACATTTACTGTACAGTTAAAAACCGAAACTGACCAAATGCAAGAGCCACAATCCCTTGCTCGCCTGCAGATAAGTCAGCCACAAGTGCAGGACATGCATCAGGATCGATTCTGTCGATGTCTATGAAACCAGATTGTTTTTGCAGGACCTAATCAAGAACGTCAAATGCATAAGTTTTTGGATGGACAATTGCATGTTTTACGAATGATAACGAAAAAATAGTAAACCTTTTGGTCAGCTTCTGGTAGCTCCTTCTTTTCCAAGGCCATCTTCCAGGTCACAAGATCCTGACGAGATAGAGGGCTGCAGATAAAAAAAATCGAGAAAGATATAATCCCCCGTTGAAGTGAATCGAAAAAGTGAGTTATACAAATACAGTAATTCATAGGTTTTGTTCCACATCTCTAGTCTTGAACGTAGTACAAAAACAAGGCCATATCCCCATATCAAAACAAGGCTGTTAGCGTATCAAGACCGTGTCGTAAAGTTTTTGAGTTCACCATGATCGAAATATAGGCCACATTGACCACAAAATCATCCGCATTGGCTGCGAAAAACCGTGTTACAACTGTTACCGCGACCATGACCGAAACTGTACTTTTCACTATTCTTTACAAGGAAAAGTTCATGTACTTCAAAAAGCAAGCCAAATACTCCGACTTAACTTCTTAATAGGTAAAGATAAAAGAATCACCTATCAGGATGGAAGTGGAAGGAACCAATATCTACATCAGAAGAAAGCATATCACGCGTTGAAAGCTTGCTAGATATAAGTCCAGCTTCAGCCAAACCTGTATAACATGATATGTTACTTTAGTATCATCTAATCTTTATATATGGCACGTCAAACCAATAAATGAAATTTAGTATTGACATGACAATCATATTAACCTTGGATGGCCGTGAAGTCGGGATCTTCTGGTGTGATGTCATCAAATGCAAGTTCAGTAATATTTTCTATGTACATAGCTGGGTAAACCTTTGAGATCAAGTTTCTGAAAAAGATAAATGACAATGGGCGATTATTGCATGCATTAAATAATAAATATAGATGAAATAAATATGAAACGAAGAAAGAGAACACACCGTGAAAGAGCACTACTTGCAGACACCAACCAACGGGCATACTCACGACGAGTGCAGAGATCACCAGGTTGAGCATCACCCTCAATTACCTAAGATTGATGAAGAAAAATGGCAAGACTCGGGTAAACCTCAGAATATAATAGAGAAATTTAAGATACTAGTGCCAAATGACCAACCCCGACAAAAAACAGAAATAACAAACTGCCTAAAAAGATTTACTTGACTTTAATGCTAGACTAAGATGCCCATCGAAAGAGAAATAGAAAACTCCCTAAAAAGAGGCTGCTCCACCCCATAAGATCAGTGTCATACAAGGACATTGTATTACCAGATGTTGAAAATCTTATACAGTCAGATATGAAAGAACAGCTCATCCAATCACGGCCCGTTTTGTAATCGGTGCTCAATATAGAGAATGATAATGAAAAGTTAGTGTAATTTTAGTAGGAATATATCTTGAAAAATTAGAACTATCGTGTTGTTCATTGACCTAGATATCAGCCACTAAGCTATATATATCTAAATAGAAGAACATCAACGCTCCAAAGTTCCATCTTATAAAACACACACCAAATAGTTCCACACACAATCTCACAGACCACATATGAAATCCTAGATATAATTGCAGAAAATTATTATTTTTGGTTAGAAAAAAGAACCATAGTGCAAAAACAATGCCGCATCGGATCGCTTCGGCCGCTTTATAAAGGTTTTTAAAAAAAGCAAACCGATATTTCATGCAATATAAAGGTTCAAAAAAGCCGCATTTTGGGTCGTCTCAAGGGGTATCTTATGCTTTTGACCGATATTTAGGTGTTATGATAACCGCATCACTCTTGTTACGATACTTACGCGTTAGATAACCGCATTTGGGACTGTGACTGAATTTTTGAACTATGAAAACTAGGAAATAACCGAGAAGTTAGCATAAGTGATAAACCAAAGGGGTTCAGAAGACATATGAAGAGCAGAGCAGACATTCACTAAAGGCATACCTTCAATACTTGCAATGCTGCCAAAGCTTGTGACTGAGTTTGATCAGTAGCTGCAGGAACCAAAACCCTTCCAGGAGTCACCTGAAGTGCTGCAGGGAGCAACGAAGGTGCGGGAATTCCACGAGAGGCAAAAGATGTTGTCTCGGAAGCTACAGTTTCCTTTGAACTATTAATACCTATGGATGTGCTATTACTTTCACCATGAAACTGAAGCGGTTTGTCGAATTCATTGTCTTCGTCGCTTGCTACTGATGGAACTACTAATACATCATCTGTGGGAACACTGTTGGTTTCTGGAGTTGCAACAGCCACATCTGAACTATCTAGATCTTGAAAATCTGAAAGAAAAGCAACACTAGAAGATGATTGAAGTGTAGAAACGGAATCATCTGTTTCATTTCTTGTGTGGGTTTCTTGCTGCTCGTTTTTGCTTAGCTCAACATCCACATCGTCTGCTTTACTCACCACGATCGTGCGTTGTGAATCTATAGTGCTAGAAGTCACATAGGAGTCATCGATATCTTCTATTTGTGATAGTTCAGGTGAGGCTGAGATGGTATCTGGACTGTTTATGTCTGACGTCGAGTTTTCACGAACAGATAAAGACTCTATATTGGTGTCATCAAGGAAATCCCTTTGGCCAACATATTGAGTTGAACCCAATGATGAAGAAATATCATTATCCGTCCCTTCCTTGCTCTCTAAATCATGCCCATTTTGCAGGTTACTTTCATCCTGAACAATGGACTTTCCATCAGTATTTTCCTCAGCCTCCCCGTAAACCTCTTTAGAAGCTAATACTTCTTGCTCTTCTGTAAGAGGCTTCATCTCTGGCGTAGACCCTACAGAAAAGCAGGACATCAGGATAGCAGCAAAGGTTCAATTATTAAAAAATAATCCAAAGGTGGAATTATTCACAGCGGATGGATGAAAGGTTGGATTATTAATATCAATTTTTCCTTAATAATTCTACTTTCATAAAGAAGGGAGTTACTCACTTGAGCTGCTACTCTTGCCTATTGCTAACGCAGCATAGGAGATTCCGGCAAAAAGTAAAACCCCAGCAAGCCCTGCTTTGAGAATTCCTGAAATCCAGCTACTTCAAGATCATTAATGTGATTTCAAAAGCAATAAACAGAAAAACATAGCATTCAATATGCTTTTCTCAAACTTCCCTTAATCTTTTCAATTCTCTATATCAAACATATAATTCCTATGTTTTTTCGACGTTTTGATTGACTCTGATACTACACCCTCTCGTTTCCAACGAGAAACATCTAAATCAATCAAAAACTTAGTATTATATAATGGCTCTATATTTTGTAAGATCAATGATAATGCCAAGACAATTTTGATCTTGCCAAGGAATATGATTTTTTTTCTTCATATCAAGTATAATCTCGGCACAATCACTACTCATTCGCAAAACGTAACAAATTGCAAGTTATTCTCAATCAATTACTTGATCTACTACCACATTCACAACACCACCAACTAACTTAAAATCTCAATACATTCACATAAACTTCTTATCCAAAGCAAAGCTAATTTATTTCTAATAAGTTGCCTCAAATTCAAAATTACAAACTTCTATCCACAACAAATGCTCAGTTGAAGTCTCACTACCAAATTCATTAATGGAAAAAATGATAAATTATCATTAACCTTTTCATAATTCTAACTTAACCTAATAAAATACCCAAAATTACAATGTTAACAATTCTAATTAATCCAAAATTAGAAACCCCCTTGAAACCCTTAATCCAAAATTAAAGCTTTTGAACGCTTAATTCTAATTAATCGCATAATCGAATGTTAAACCTAAATTATACCCACAATCCAATAAGAAAAGATGAAATCTTTCTGCAGAAATCCCAATTTCTACTAAAAGTCGCATAAAAGAATATAATCCCATGATGAAAAATCGATCCCAAATTAACCAACAATACAAATTCACAAAAAGAAAAAATATTTCACCTGCAACACCATATTTCTGCCCAGAATCGTTATACTGCTCACTATTTCCAAACCAATCAGAGGAAGCAGAATCAGCTTTGGGAGTATTCAAATCAATCCAAGAATCTTCAGAAAGACGACTTTTTGACTCACTACTATCATCTTTAGCTTGATCTTGAGCAACACAATGAATCTTCATATGATGTCTTCGACGACCACCATAGCTCAAAACTCGAGCTTTTACAAACATCAATGGAGTCAGAGATTTTTTAAACTTGAAATTGAATTGAAGTTGATAAGACCATGTTGACGATGCTGTTGTAGTTAATAATAAACTCATTTTATCAAAATTTGAGGGAGGAAATTGTGGGAATTTGGGGAAAATTGTTTGGGAGAATTGGGTTATAAATTGATTAAAAGTTATGAAATTTTTGGGTGGTTCTTTTGAGTAAAAAAGATGTTCGAAAATGATAGAAAGGGAAGAATTATATATTCTTGATTCAAGGATTGTAGTATGAAAGTTCAGTACAGACGAGAGGACGAAGATGATGTGATCATTTTTGGAAAATATGAAGTCAAGACAATTCAAAAAGATATGTATTTCTAATTTGTTTGGCTAAAATTTAGTTGGAGCTTTGCAAAGGTAAACGACACCCATTTGATGGGCTTACTCAGTATATTTAACGGTAAAATTTCATCATCATCTTACTCAGTATATTCTGCTCATAGAAAAATTATGGACAGGGTTTGAAGAGGAAAGAACGTCGGTAACTCATATCCATAAAGAAGAGCACGGTTCCCCCGACTCGAAAAAAATTAAGAGACGTAATTATACGAGAAAGATAAATTAAATACTTATAAATAAAATCAACTATAAAATAAAGAAAAAAAAACTAATAATAATTAGTAGAACCAACGTACAACAACGAAATAAACCGCAAACATCCCAATTAAATTTGCAAATCCTCATCTTCACCACAAAGGTACATCTCCTACCAATCTTTAGCTATTTGTTAATTCTATCTCTCGTTTGTTCTACTTTAATTTATGCACTTACTATAGTGATTACTCTTGTTTGAATTTACTTGGACAAATCAAGCAAGAAGGAGCAAAGATAACATCTGTTCAAATTAGGTTCACAACTAAAACCAATTGATAGTAGTATTAATAAAGTCACTATTCAAGTTTATAAATTGGCATATGCCGCATATCACTTTCTCTTTTTTCGATGTGGGACAAATTTTATTTGGATAATGATAGACATTTTAACACTTCCCTTCACGTATAAGTGCCTATAGAATTTTAATCCACTAGAAAGGTTACAAATCTCATTGGGAATAAACATCCAATTTAAGGCCTCTTAACCAATGGTAAAATTAAATGTCAAGTCATAAAAGTCCAATAACAAATTTGTCTCTAATACCATGTTAAGCAAAAATTTAAATTGATGATTAAGCCTCCATGATATATTATATACTTTAACACTCGTACACATTAACGATTACTTTCTCCGTTTAAGAATATAAAAGTAGTTCATTTATTTCCATTCAAGTGTTTTTTTGGATTTCTAATCGTTTTAATTTTATTTTTTACTTATTTTTTCTACAATAAACATCTAACATTCCACCATTATTTTTATTAACGTATCTTTGATGGGGTATTTGGTCAATGATTGTTAGCTTTTTTTAATTGACTTGTTTGACTAGCTGAAAGTATTGACTATTTTTGTTGGCTTTTAATCTAACTGGATAATATAAGCAAAAACCAATCAAGGTAGTTTTTCATTTTAGCTTATAAAGCTAGCTTTTACGCCGACCGAAAAACTATTTGCTAAAAACTTTTTTGACTTTTTACAAATTGACAAAACAAAAGTCAAAAACTAATAAAAATACTTATATATAGCGAACTACCAAACACCCCAAGCTAGAGAGCTGGCTTAGCCACTAACATAAAAAAAAAATTTTAATCACACTAGTTGTTCAAACAAATTAATTGAATCAACCAACAATCCATAGTCATATGTCAGTTCTCAAACAACTCTAATATCTTACTAGTAATTAATAATCCTCCTATAACTGATCTCAGGTTACTAGGAAAAGTAGCACTAGTGACAGGAGGTGCAGCAGGAATAGGAGAAACCACTGTGCGAGTCTTCTTCAAACATGGCGCAAAAGTATGTTTGGTTGACATCAACGACGAAGCTGGCCAAAACGTCTGTGAATCCCTTGGTGTAGCAAACCCAAACACATGTTATTTCCACTGCGATGTTTCCAAAGAAGATGATGTTAAACAAGCTGTAGATTTCACTGTACAAAAATTCGGCACTCTAGACATTATGGTGAACAATGCAGGTGTTAGTTCAGTAGTGAACCCAAATGCCTACAAGGGCACTTGGCTCGAAAAGTCTTTATGATATTTGAAATATTTGTGCCCCCGTTTTGGGATGGTTGATCCCATATCGATGAATTAAAGGTGGTGTGTACACTTTATAAGTTAGGAGCCCTTTCTCTCATTGTCATATGGTTTAGGGATGGTATCTCGTTGGCCTATAAAGTGTGTGTAATCTTTCTCAGATAATATACTAGTATTGACAATAGTCTAGCCTAATTTAACATAATATCATAGCCGATGGTTCGATCAAAATTTTAAAATGATAGGCTCGAAAAGAATGGTGTTCCTACCCTAATTGATTACTCCCACATGTGAAATTGCGGGGGTTCGCATGTGGGGCTATTGGGATGGTTTATCCCACATCAATGATTAAAAGATAATGTACACACGTAATTTGAAACTCTTCCTCCCATTACCATATGCTTTTGGGATGGTATCTTCTTGGTTTATGAATTGTTTACACCTTATTTTTTCCCGAAAATGTGCTAATATTGACAATAACTTCAGTCAAATTTTACACTTCTAACTAATTTTTTTCTTGGATTCACCACTGCAGGTGTTAATACACCTCCGGGGATGGACATTTGTAATGTAGAAGGCTCCGAATTGGACAAATGATTAGATGTAAATGTAAAGGGAACATTTTATGGTATGAAACATAGTGCAAGAATCATGATCCCATTAAAGAAAGGTTGTATAATTTGAGTGTGTAGTATTGCAGCTGTAATAGCAGGGATAGGTGCACATTCATATGCAGCATCAAAACATGATATTTTAGGCCTAACAAAGAATGTTGCAGCTGAACTACGACAACATGGGATACCACTGAATTGCGTGTCTCCCTACGCGGTTTTAACAAACATGGCCTTAGCTCATGTACCGGAGGGTGATAGGACGAACGATGCAGTCGTTGGGTTTCGGAATTACTTTAAAGTGAAAGCGAATTCGCAAGGGGTAGAATTGACAGTTGAGGATGTAGCAAATGCTGTGTTGTTCTTAGCAAGTGATGAAGCTCGGTATATAAGTGGCCATAATCTTGTGGTTGATGGTGGCTTTGCTTCTGTGAATCATTCCTTAGGAACCTTCAAATGAGTTAATATTTTACAAGAAATCTTGTATAGTTGTTAAGTGTTTGTAATTCCATTTAGTATGACTCTAATTAATGCAAAATAAAACCTTCATTTTTTTAAAATTGATCAATTAATTATGTTAATTAAATGTTTTATTTCTGATACATATTAACTGACTGTAATTATAAATTATAAATTTATTTTAAATAATCTGATGTATTCTCAATAAAGTTAATTAACTGATGTTTTTTTTAAAATTTAATTTAATTACATTTATTCACCATAATATTCTGATTGATTAGTTAAGTTAAAAAATATTAAAATTTTTATTATTTATTTAATTATTTTATGTATTGTAGAAATTACAACTTGAAATATTCAATTGTCAACTAAGTAGGCTACAACAAATGAAATTATTATTTTATTTGTTAGTGATGCTTTTAACGTGACATGTGTAATTTTTCTTCTCAGTTCTCATGCAATATTTTATTTTCCAAACACTTGCAAATAATTATATCTCTAAATTTAAAATTAAATTTAAGCAATCAATATATGTGTACATAAAAAAAGAATCACTTATCCATATTTGATGATATCACCTGATAAATCCAATAAATAAAACAAATTTGAATAATCAATCAAATTAATTTAGATACTTTGTTCAAGATGAAATTGTGATTGAATTATCACGAATAGTCTGATGATGTGTGTACCTAAAATTTTGTAAAAAAATTAAAATTAATCTAAATTTTGTTAAACTTACAACCCAATGTTTAAACATCGCTACCCTTTTTATTTTATCGCCACCCCCCTAATGAAATTACAAATATGTCCCTGAATTTCAAAATATTGCGATTTTGCCACGGAACTTAAAATTTCCTATATATACTCCAATCTCACTAAAAACTTCTCTTATCACACTCAAAAAACAAACTTACAACATAAAAATTTTGGAGCATAAACTAAGAACTTCACGCAAAATTAATCGAAGTAATTTTTTTCGAATCGTATTATTTTGAATTTTTTTTTTAAAAAAGTGAAAGTCGCAGGAAAAACCGCGAGCCAACCTCGGCTGAGTCAGCGGTTTTTCCTGCGACTCAGCCGCGGTTGGCTCGCGGTTTTTCCTGCAACCAGTTATTTATTTATTTTTTTTCTATTTTTATATGAATAATTATTATTAATTTTATTTATATTATTATTGTTATTATTATTATTATTATTACTGCTATTATTATTATTATTATTATTATTATTATTATTATTATTGTGATTGTTATTACCATTATTATTAAATATTTATTTTTGTTTTAATTAATAATTTATTATTTTAAATATGTTTATAATAATAATAATAATAATAATTATTATTATTATTATTATTATTATTATTATTATTATTATTATTAGCTTTTTTTATATTTTTTTGAATATTATTTTTATTATTATTGTTGGTGATGTTGCTCTTGTTGTTGTTATTGTTAATGTTAGTAAATTTTCCTTTAATTTTATTTTTAAATATTCTTTTTGTTATTAGTGTTATGATTATTATTATTATTGTTTGTGCTATTATTGTTATGATTATTATTAATGTTTATTTTTGTTAATATTGTTATTATTGTTATGATTATTGTCAATTTAGAAAATGAATTACAATAATAATAATAATAATAATAATAATAATAATAATAATAATAATAACAATAATAATAATAATAACAATAATAATAATAATAATAATAATAATAATAATAATAATAATAATAATAATAATAATAATAATAATAAATATGTTGTAACATTATATTTGTTAATAATGATTAGTTAAATATTGTTGTTGGTAATTAATTATTTTTTTTTTGTTCATGTGGTTAATTAACGTAACGTTTGATTATGTTCATTTATTATAAATATTTAATTAAATTATCAAAAATTGTAGTAAATGGCTGGTAATCAAGGAAAAGGAAAGGGTTTTTTTTAGACACTTGTTGAGCGGTAATAGCTCTAGGCCTACTCTGCTCAGAAGGGACCCTCATGAGGGGGGGTAACGGGTTCTGCTAGGAGGGCTAAACAGGAAGAGGCTGCCAGACACAGTGTGGCCCAACGGTCGAGTGCGCTGAACCTAGTGCGTACTCCTTTTGATGACCAGGCTAGCAGCCTCCAGAGTAGTTGGGGGATTTCTAGTGATGATGATGTTATTGAGTACCTAGGCGACGTTGTTCGCCCAGTGGAGTGGACTGTTGTCCGGGGGTCTGACGGGAGATTCGCACGTGCCGGCCCTAGTTCTTCAGGCGCATCTGAGCGCGCCGGCCGTAGTCTCGTCGATAATGAGCCGCCACGGGGAGCAGGCGTTCACAGTCCGCTGGCACGGACTGGTTAGTCACATCGCCCCAGCCCGGGGGGCCCAGAGATACGCGCCTGATACCTAGCTATGGCGGGCACATAGCTAAACTTATTTTTGACGGCTCCGAGCGTACGCCTCCGATTCTGGAATGCCATAGTAGGAAGAGGCCGTTGGAGGCCATCATCGGACTGAGGGATATGAGCGATGCGTTGTACGATGTTCTACCCGCTACTCCCCTCGGCCGTCTACCGTACATTATGCACCAGCACATCGACTATGCTTTGATATCGGCCTTCGTGGAGAGGTGGCAGCCGGATACGAACACCTTCCACATGCCATGGGGGGAGATGACGATTATTGTTGCATGACGTGCAACGCATATTGGGCATTGCTATTGAAGGTTCTCTACCGGGCGAGCCTTCTGAGGTGGAGTGGCAGGTCGATATCACCAATCTGTTTGGGGAGCCCATGTCCGAGCTATGGCGGAAAGATGTATTCACCAGCGGCTGCGTCAACGTTGCTGAAGTGATGCAGCTGTGTCATAGGTCCTAGGCCATGGATACCCAGTCGACAGCCTACTACATGAATATTGTCGGCTCTACCCTGGTGGCGGATAAGACCAGAACCGGCATGTGACCTCACCTGATACTTGCCATGAACATCGATCAGGATGAGATCGCCTGGGGTACGGTGACCTTGGCCTACATGTATCGGCAGCTGGGAATGGCATCTAGGGCTGGTTGCAAGACCATTGCGGGTTGCCTAACATTGCCCCAGACATGGATCTATGAGTACTTTCCCGCTTTCTGCCCTCATCCTCGCCGAGCAGACGTGCCTAAAAAGACTAGGGCGGAGATGTGGTCCACGCGAAAGCCATGTCGTGAGGTGAACAGGCTGAGGGACTGCCGTAGCATACTTGACTCCATGACGGAAACTCAGGTATTGTACATCACATCACACTTTCTTATGCATGTTATTTTAATTTTAGATTATTTTTATATGTTATCTTTTCTTTGTGTGCAGGTGGAATGGACTCCGTACATGACTTCTCCAAGGGAATTGCTGAATGAGCACCCACGTACCACCTTCATCGGGGGTATCACTTGCTTTGATATCGTCGAGGTGTATTTGCCGGATCGGACAGTGCGACAAGTCGGCTTTGTGCAGGCTATTCGCTCCCCGCCTATGAGACCAGCCAAGGCTGTGCGACCGGCACACGGTACCTACTCCGTGACCTTTGCTTCTCCGCCTGTGTACTTGGAGGCATGGAGTACGTTCCCCTATAGTGCCTGCCTTGGTGAGCAGGCACTTCTTCGGGCATCTGTTCGATCAGAGGCTGAACCTAGTTACATTGAGTAGTTCAGAGTGTGCTCGCACCCGTACGTAGTCCCCGGCGAAGGATCGAGTGCCAGTTTTGGTCCATCTGAAAGCAGAGCTGAATACGTTAGTTTTTTTTAATTTATTTGTTTTCTCTTATGTCTTTGTGTTATTTGGATGTTGTTTTATATCTTGTTCACACCCTTTTTCCTTTTTTTTTTTTCAGTTTCTCAATGAATGGTCGAGTCGATTCGCTCCATAGGCGAGACTGCCTTCTGCTGCTGAAATGAACCCTCAGGAAAGACATGCTTTAGATGTATACCTTAATGATTGTAAAGATTTATATGTCGAATGGAAAGCGTTTAAGGGGCATGGCCCTTCATAGTCTGTACTTAAACTAATTTACATTAATGCTTTTATTTGTTTACGTCAACGCTTTTTACATTAAATTTAATTCATGTTTACATCAATGCTTTTATTAATTTATATCATTACTATACACAATGAATTTCATATACAATTTCTATAGAAATCACGTACACAATAGTATAACTATGAACTATCTACAAATCGAATCCCATGTACAATTTCTAAAATAAAACTGAATAATGATTTACACATCACGTTACACTATGGACTATCTAAATTTACAGCATCTGCAGCGGTGTTATTACGTTGTGGTGGTCGTGGCCCGCATAGTTTATTCCAGAGCATAGTCCTACTAGTAAAATGTGTTTCTATATGTCTGAAAAAATTGTCAACTGCTTCTTTCCAACGTTGATGAACTGGCGGCAGTGGGGATGAATCGTCGTTCATTAATAATTGAACAAAATGATTTCCATTCACCCAACATATATGTATAACTTTATTTACACTATGCACGCCCGGTGCTTTCCTTAACGGAAGAACCAAACAGTTGTACATCAGGTTACCGTCATCAGAACAATAATAAGCAATGCCAATGTTAAGAAACGTTGCTACAGAGTACAATGCCATCGGTGCATCCATCCAGTGAATATAAGGAGCAGGTCCATTGCCGTGTGAACCTATTCTGAATATAGCATCGTCTAACAACTCCAGGGATACATACAAACTTAGGTATTGGTCTCTGTTCATTTGCATTTCCATACACATAGCACGTGTTAAAATAGGCCATGCCTCCTCGCCTCCCAACTCTGTGGCGGCAATAGCTCTAAATCCACAGTTACTATTACCTAACACATCAATCCAGTCAAACAAGTAAGGAGGAAGAATGAATGGGATGTGATTAGGCCATGGAAACTGTGAAAAATCATGACCTCCTAGATCATCTGCAATTATTGAATATAAGGTTAATAAGATTAAGCTGTAACAAACTAATTTAAATAACGGAAAGGAAAGTCATATACCGGATAAGTTGAAACTAAACTTAATTCCAACTGAAGATTGCGTTTCTCGACCACTAGATCTACCACTGGATCTCCCGCGGGATGAAGATCTAGACCCTCGACCACGAGAAGATGATCTGCTATATTCAAATGCATTTTCATTTCTTCTCAGGGTTTTGCTTGTACTTGGTCTTCCCTTTCTAGGTGGACTTGCGTAAGGCTTAGGTATTTCGGCTCCATCAGGGTGTAGTTCATACTCAAGTACCTGAGACAATCGTCGTACAACTGCGAGATCAGATTTTAGAACTTCATCCACCAGAGATTGAAAGTACTCTTTGTCATCGGCGTTCGCGTATCGTATTCCTTCGTTGGTGTCATCTCCTATCTCTGTGTACCTCAAAGTACTCCATACATTAGGTCATTAACAAACTATACATACAAACATTAATAATAAAAACATTCAATAATAAATAAAAATTATAAATAACTTTAATAATTTACTTAAATAATTAATATTAAAAATAAAAATAATAATAATAACAAAAATTAACAATAATAATAACACTAAAAATAATAATAATAATAATAATAATAATAATAATAATAATAATAATAATAATAATAATAATAATAATAATAATAACAAATACAAAAATAATAATGTAAATAAAAAAAATTTAAAAAAATATAAAAATAAATAAATAAAATAAAATCGCAAAAACTTTGTGCGATTGAACCATGGTCTAGTCGCCCAGTTTTTGCGACTTTTTATTTTTTTTTTAAATAATACACCGATTCAAATCGAAAAATTTACGTACCGTATCCGATTCATAGTCGCTTTTGTTAGCCATAGTTAATCGATTACAACTAACAACTTGTTTAAAACCGAAGAACGTTTTTAGAGAGTTTTTAGAGAGATAGTACCGTGTTTGAATTCGTACATCATCAAGAACGCGTCTGAAAATTCAATATATATAGGGATGCGATAAAAATGTTCGGGATTAAAGTGATAATAGTGTTATTAAATGTGATTTACATTTGTTAAGCGAGTTTTAAGTCCAGTGATAAATTTGTAATTTTTTAAACTGCAGGGGCAAAATTATAAATTTATAGAGAATGACGATAAAATGAAAAATAGTAACGAAGTTTAATAACTCCCATTTACAAATTTTAATAGAGAATGTGTGTATTTACACAAGAATGAATGACTTTGAAATAAACGGACTAATTAAAAGCTATCGTACGCCTCGTAGTCGACAGTCGTACATCCAGTGATAAACTTTCGATTAACTTCTTCCTTTATAATTATTTGGATAGAAGTCTATAACTCTATGAAAGCAACTTCACCAGAAAAATTAAAATGTGCAGCATGTGCATATATTATTTTTGAATGGTTACAGTCACGTTCTTTACCATTTTTGAGTTTCACGCGAAAAATTAAAAAAAATTCTTATATAAATGAAGTTCTAGTTATTTTTTTTAACTATACATTATATAATTTTTTTCCATCACATTAATGTCAAATACATGTATAAATTTAAGATCATATAATGATAAGGTACTTATACACAAACTAAATTTTAATAATAAGGATTAACGCAATTTGAACTCCTTTATAAGCTGTGCCCTAGGCGGTTGCACCTCAAAACTACCCTCAAGAACAACCCTGAATAGGTAGTGCTTCGCAATTGTTCTTGTAGGTTGATTCAGTTGTCTTGTTTGTCTAATTATAAGTATCGATTTTTTAGTTTGTGCGTTGAAAAAGTAACTTACATATGATCTCATATCGAACAATTAGAGAGAGGTTGACCAATACATAAGTTTATTGAACTACTTCTTATACCAATTGGTTTTAGAATGAAACCTCATCGAAGTTGTGTGCAGTCTACTCTCCTATTATAGACGAGTGTATTACGTATAAGCTCAATAACCAACTAAATTATTATTGTATCAAAACTGATGCTTCGCATGTGAGGTTCTATTGGCCAGGATGAGTATATCCCACATCGATGAATTAAAAATAATTTATCATGTATAATACTTCTATTTTTTTGGCTTATAAAGTGTGCGGCTCCTCGTATTTTTCCGAATTTATATACCGATATTGATAAAAAATTCATTCAATTTAACAAGTTGTTAAAGCACTTATTTAAGGGTGTTATTATAAAAGTATTTAGTAAAAAAAATTTGTGATAAACTAAATGCCAAACACAGGTTGAGACTCTACGACTAATCTACATTTCTTCTAGGCTAAAATTTCATATAAGCCACATAACTAAATATAAATGATATGAACCGACTTATAATAATAAGGCCAAAAAAATTCCACCTCAAAATCCTTAGATGAGATTGGAACCACAAGAGATCTGGGTTGGGACAAATATATTTTATATTATTATCATGTTTGGTGTTTAATTAAAATACTAATATAATATTATATTTATATTAATGAATCAACTCAATTAAAAGTTTAAATTAATGGTTAAGATTTCAATTTTAACACATTTTTTTACACGAGACACCTTTAGACTAGAAGTGAATATAGCACAGACCCTCTTCATACATAACGCTAAATATTCCATTTGAATTTGTGGAGTAGTTGAGATTTAAACGAGTGACTTTCATTGGACCATATTAAAAACCAACTCAACAAAAAGATTAAACAGATTATTAAAGCGCAATATATATAAATTGAAAACTTTTGTACTATAAAAGGAAAGAACAATCGAACAAAATTACAGCGAAGAGTTAGAAAGGGAGCTAAGAAAATTTTTAATGGCAGAACTGAGCAGTTGCATTAGTAATGCTTCACCTCCAAGTACAAGAACAACACAAAGGTAATCACTAAAACTTCTAATTATAAGCCTATTTTTGGTTCTTCCTTTATTTTTTTCATTAGTTAGATGGATTTCTAAATTTAGTTAATCATGCTTTTCTGGATATTATTTGAAAAAATTGAATTGAATAGCATGTAGGAGCCAACGGCGAAGCAGGGTGAGGTCGGGGGTGGGTTAAAAGACCAGAATATAGTTGTTCCCTCATCAAAATTTATAGATTTTTTTAAAAAATTTAAAAAAATGACACCCCTAGCAGAAAAAAATAGTAGATAATTTGTTGGATTCTATTTATTTACTACAATATTTGTTACAAATTGGAGTAATAATTAAGGCTTTAAACTTGGGGACACATGTGGTTAAGCATCCTACACATGTTTAGTTCAGAATCACCTTTGTATTGTTGCATAGTTCAATCAAGTATTAAATTTCCAAATTGAAATTAAATATTCATTATCTTTTTAACCATTCATATGAACAATCAAACAACTTATATAATTGTCAAAACTTAGTGAAGAAAAAAATGATTTGAGTCCGGAAAATATAATTATAAGCCTTGTGAAATAATGTTGTTAACTAAAAATTATGTTAAATTTCTGATACCATTTTAACCGTTTAACACGGTAACCAAATAAGTCGTAATTAGGGATGGACATGGGTCGAATCTGGATCGAGTCCAGCTAGATTCAGATCCAGATCCTAATTTTTTTATTGGTCCTAGAACCGAATCCAGATCCATGGGTCTGAAAAATTTGGACTCAAACCCAGACACTTAGGGTCTAGGGTCTGGATCTGGATCCAAAATAATTTCTTTTTCCTGATTTTTTTTAAAATTATATTTTATACACTTTTCAAACACTCGAATAAAATTATTTAAACAACTCTATACAAATTGAGCGAAAAAATATATGAAGCTTTTCAACATACAAGTTCTTATAACAAAATATTTATCAAATCTTTTGATTTTAAAAGTATAGATATAGTGCAACTTTTCAAATTACAGGGAACCGATAAAGTTTATAATCACATAACGTTAAAAAATATAACAAAATTTCAAATCAAACAATTAAATGGACCATAATTTAAAAAAAAAGAGATTTAAATGGACCCATAGGTTGGATCTGGATCTCAAACTTGTGGACCCAGATCCGAACTCGGACCCTAAGGTCATGGACCCAGTTCCATAGGGTCTAAAAATAAGTGGATTCAGACCCTTAAAATTAAAGTCGGGTTGGGTTTAAACCCTTAGAGTCCAAGACCCATGGCCATCTCTAGTCGTAATTGTTTCAAATTTAAATGCACTTCAACATTTCAATAGTTTTTTAGGTTACTTGGTAAGGTGGCACTAGTAACCGGAGCAGCAGCCGGAATAGGCGAGAGCATTGTACGACTATTCCACAGCCACGGTGCAAGCGTATGCATAGTAGACATCAACGACAAAGTTGGCCAACGCGTATGTGAATCAATCGACGACTGTAAAGTAATCTTCTTCCCTTGCGACGTGTCCAAGGAAGACGATATCAAACGTGCAATTGATTTCACAGTAGAAAGATTCGGAACTCTCGATGTTGTTGTCAACAATGCTGGGATCTCGGATACTCCTTTCAAGGGGATCTGCGATGTGAACTCCTTCGAGTTGGACAACGTACTAGACTTAAACGTAAAGGGTACAATCTATGGGATGAAACACGCTGCACGAATTATGATCCCGTTAAGAAAAGGTTCCATAATTTCGCTCAGCAGTGGTGCAGCCGTTATAGCAGGAGTGTGTCCTCATGTGTATACGGCTTCTAAACATGCTATTATAGGCCTAACAAAGAATGTGGCAGCCGAACTAGGGAAATATGGGATACGAGTCAATTGTGTTTCTCCTTACGCGGTTTTAACAAACATGGCCTTAGCTCATGTACCAGAGGATGAGAGGACGGATGATGTGGTTGCGGGGTTTCGAGATTTTGTTAAGAAGAAAGCAAACTTGCAAGGGGTAGAGTTGACAACCGAGGATGTCGCAAATGCCGTGTTATTCTTAGCAAGTGATGAAGCTAGGTATATAAGTGCTGAGAATCTTGTGGTTGATGGGGGGTTTGCTTCTGTGAATCACACTTTAGGAAACTTTAGATGATTTTGCTGCCACATAGGTAGTCTTGGTTAGTTGGGATATGTGGGTTTGGGTTTAGGTTTTAATAAAACTAAGGGATTTTATTAAGATAGGGTGGTGTAAGAGGTTTGTTTTTAGTATGGATGAGACTCGATATTCGATATTTGATATTCAATTGGCTTCTTCAACCAAACGAATGGCGACTTGTATGTTTTGAGGCCTTTAACTGTTCTAGTACAAGATGAGTAATCGTTCTAGTTTTCGTTTACCAAAAACTTGGAATTTCGTGTGAGATCATTTGTCACTTTGCCATATATCGTAACTTAATTTGGTAAATTCATTTTTATGTGGTTTTACTAGCATTGATAAAACAATGGATCCATATGTATGTTACCATGATACTCGTTGGGAACAAAACATGTGTATTCTCCACCACTAATTTACCCTTTCAAATTTTCATCGTAATTATCAACAAATAGATACAACTATGGATAGGCAAGCCAACCTAGTCATTCTAGGTGTTTTGATACGATCCTATCAGGTAGCACGGTAGACGTGTATTCGGGCTCATAAACTTAAGATACGATTAAAACGGAGATATTTTAGCTTAATTCAAAATTCAGTGCATCACATCACTATTACACAATTCATTCGACTCTTCATACGACTCTTCATTCACTTCAGTTCAACTCTGTCTATTATTTTCAACGGTGGAGATCAAACCGCAAGACCAAAATATAATTCATTAATAATCTAAGAGCTAAGATCAGTGCATAAGTCATCACTGGCTACACAACATGAACAAAGAAGACTAAAGAGGGAAACTTAAAATACAGTTAGTTTCACTTCCATAAACAATGCCTTCATTTCATTACGAATCACAACAACAATTTCTTAATCTAAAGACAGATGAACAATCGCTTGCGTGATGAAAGCTAAAAAAACTACGACAATACGAATCATCTAAAAACTTTAAAGGAGTGATTCACAACAGTGAATCCTCCATCAACCATAAGATTATCCCCACTGACATACCTAGCTTCCTCGCTCGCCAAAAACAACACAGAATTCGCGACGTCATCAACTGTACACCCGACCTTCCGCAAATTGGCGTTGGTCTCAGCGAAGGCCTTGAAACTCGCAAGAGCATCTTCTGTCCTCTCATCCTCGGGTAAATGGGGCAATGCCAAATTTGTCGGAACTGTATAGGGTGAAACGCAATTTACCCTTATTCCGTGTTGTCCTAGTTCAGCTGCCACACTCTTCGTCAGGCCAACGACAGCATGTTTTGACCCTGTATATGCATGTGGACCTAAGCCACCTAAGGTGCCTGCAACACTACATAAAGAAATTATGGAGCCTTTCTTTGACGGGATCATAATCCGAGCAGCGTGCTTCATTCCTAGAAAAACACCCTTCACATTAACATCATATACCTTCTCGAAATCTGCCAGTTCCACATTACGAATGTCGTTGGTTGGAGGACCTGCGAGCCCTGCATTGTTCACCATGATATCAAGAGCACCAAATTTTTCTGCGGTGAAGTCAACAGCGCGTTTGACATCATCTTCCTTTGTAACATCACAATGGAAGAAACAAATGTTTGGATCACCACAGAGAGAATCCAATAGGCGTTGGCCAGCATTATCGTTGATATCTACAATGCATACTTTTGCACCGTGTTTGTGAAATAATCGCACAATGCTTTCGCCTATTCCGGTGGCTCCTCCAGTCACCAATGTCACTTTACCAAACAATCTGAAGAAGTCCCAAGTAAGATGGTTAAAGTTAAGAGATCACAAGGAAAAGGAAACGATCCCCATGAAACACAAAAAAATCTCGATCTTGCACATTTGAATACAATTGCAAACCAAATTCACCAAAAAATACTCCCTACATAGAGTGATATGCAAAGTGCTACATCTAGACTATACAACATGTCATACTACTTAGATGGGGTTTGAGAGGCCGTGTATGCAACATTACCTTTGTAATAACAAAGGGAATAAAAACGATCTCCATAAAGCACGAAAAAATCTTGATCTTCCATTTTCAAGTCCAATTGCAAACCAAGATGCATCAAGAAAATACTCCCCACATAAGAGTGATATGCAAAGTGCTACATATAGATTATACAACATGTCTTACTACTTAGATGGGTTTGAGGGGCCGTGTATGCAACCTTACCTTTGTAATAGCGAAGAGGTTGGGTATTAACCCGGAAAGCTAGAAAGAAAAGCTATCTAGTCGTTCCTATAGTCTCTCCATAAGGCTTCATGATCAATAGCTCATGAAATAGGTAATGCTAGGCCAACAATACCAACATGCCCTGAGCCCAATGTCAAGTGGCTCTTGCCAATATGGGGTTTCAGGGTCTGATGTACGTAATAACATTAACTTTACCCATGTAATAACGAGGTTGTTTTTGATTGATCTTTCATTTATTGTATCATCTACAATCACGCATAAATGAGAAGCACAAATAATTTAACGCGGCTATTTATCTTAACATAATCCATTACAATCTGAAACAATAAAATTATAAATCTTTGATTTCATCAAGAATGATTCATCAAACTTGGTGCACAAGGGCATGAAATGTTCTTGTTGATCATACTACCACTTAAGATAAGAATTCATCAAGCAATAATTTATCATAGGCCAAATGCCTTAATTCAATCTAAACTAACAAGTGAAACAATTAGAAATAACAAAGCTCCTTGATTTCTTGAATATATTCATTCGGGTTTGGGTTTGGATTAGATCAGTTTATTTTGTTGGCTCTTTTTTGGGTAATTACTAATTAGTTTTCCATTGGTTTAAGCTTTATCTTCATTGAGGTAGGTCTTTCATAGTGGGTCCACTTAGTTTTAAAAAATAACCAGAACATTTTTCTTCTAATTATTAATTGACTAGAATAGTAGAACTAGAACAGCAATCAGAAAAATAACTTTTACATGATTCTGCAATTCGATCTAAAGTATATAAAAATAGCTTAAAATTGACCATATTCTACTATTTTCAATTATTTGTAATTTATCTTAAATTAGCAAATTAGATGACACGATCTAGAACAACCCCAAACAATAAAATAAATTAAAACCAAATCACAAACAACCGTATGGTAACACGAGGGCTAGTGCACCAAATTTATATGTCAGTAACCGATAAATTTATTAATGGGCTTATACACAATAAGACCACCCATATGGTTGGCTGCATATAAACTCGATGAGGTTCCTACAACAAATTGGTGTATATTAGTCAATATTTCTCTAATTTTTCGATGTGGGATCACGTGTGAGTTATTCTTCAACGGTAACATCGGTATGGTGTTTACCGTTATGGTGTAAAAACGCGGTCACGATTACGGTTCGTGGTAAAAGAAAATATGCGGTTCTCACGGAACGGATCGTGGTAGAATAATTTTTAAATGATTATTTTGATTAAATTTATTAATAATTTATATATTAATATAATTAATACATATACAATTTTTTTTATACAAATACAATTTTTTATAGTTACAATAATATATGTTATTAGACGTTAAGGGTCCTGTACAATGAGTATAGCTTAGTAACAAATTTTTATTAATGATCCAACGCAATCCAACTTACTAGAATACATATTTTAATCTTTTTTTAAAAAACAAAAACTTTTGAATTAATCTTTGCAAATTTTTGTCGAAAGACGATATTTTTGGGAGATCATTTTTAATTGGATCGACTCATTATATATTTTTTTAAAATATTATAAGTAGGTATTAAGAATAATGTAAGTAGATATTTAAGATATTAAAAATAGACATTAAGAATATAATAAGTAACATTAAAAATAATATAAGCAAATTAAAAATACAATAAATAGATATTAATATTGCAACCAGCCACATGGGTACATAGAATTTGCACATTAATTTGTACAACGCATAACCCTTCTTTCATTCTCTTTATTGAAAATAAAGATCTATGAGATCTCAATAAAAATACTTATTGAGCAACTAGTCTTCTCCAACTCTATCCAAGTATTTGAACTTTGAACATGACGTTCAAGGACCAACTCGGATCTGGTGAAAGTTCGTGTGTAAGTTTTTTTATTTTATTATTTTTCTTTTTTTTTTGGGTTGATTGGTATGATATGTGTTCGATATCGCCCCCAAAACAGAGCATCTCGCCGTAATTTACAGAAATTTCCGTTACAAAACGGTAGAAACGGCCGGTTTTCGACACATAACGCCGTTTTCTGGGTCAGCGTTATAAAACGCGAGATCTCGGAGCGGTGATTTCATAAAACGTTATAAATCGTCCGTTCCAAGATGGAACGTCCGTTACTTTATCACACTAATTGAGAACAAATTAAAAAAAAATAATACTCTTGTAACACACTGTCTTTTATTTAAAGAGACCGATCTCAATATAAGAAGCGCACATTCTTATTTTCTCTTTAATTTGTATTAATTGGATTATTCAGCCTATATATTTAATGCGTGTGTTGACTATCTCTCGCGACAATTTATGAGAAAAAAAAAAGTACGAGTGAGAAATTCACCTCTGAAACTGGGGAGGAATGATAGTGGTGGTAGCTAATTCCATTAGAATTGGGCATGGAGATCTTACAGTTATTCTTGAATTGTGAGTACCGCGTTTGTTTTACGAAATCCACAAGTACTACATGTGTATTTAACATGTGGGCCGGTCTGTTTTTTCTGTGACCGATTACTTTTCCCATCTTTGTTTTCTTGTCATTTTACCAACGGATTTGACACGTCTACATGTGTAGTAATGTGTTTCTTTGTGTCATTAGATTGGTTTCAGATTACGTGTTTTAAGTCGATTTGAAATTGATTTTGTGTTCATATTGTATTTTATATAATTGTAACTTATTTTTAAAATAGGGACAAATCAAATTTGATTATAAAGTTAGGTGAATTTCGAGTCATCTTATTGTTTTAAACAAGTCACATTACATCCTTTTGGAAGTTTTTCTATTTACCACTATCAAACTCAACACCTTGTTATAGATCTTTACCATTGAAGATGACAAAAATTAATAAGTGTGTTTTTTTAAGTTTAATTTTTTTTCTCTAATAAAATCATGAGCTGGCAGAAAGGGTTGCGCCTATGTAAGAAATCGTATGTTTAATTTGGAGAATTTGTGATTTATTACACAAGCAAAGGAGTATCTAAGAATCGAACTCATTACCTTATTTGTGAAAGGTGGCTGTCTCCAACTGAAACAAGGTCCGATTCACTCCCATTTGGAATTTAGTTTGAGAGTTGTGCAACGGGATATATTAAGAGCTTGAATACGACCCTCAAATATGTGGGTTTTAAATTGATTCTTTATTTGATGGGCTAAAAACAGACGCTATTAAATACGCCTTTTATTATTATACAATATACTCCTAAAAAAAGAGATGTAAAATTCCAAATGACAATCTCACAATATATGATGATTTGGCGAAAATCTATTCGCTACTTATTGCTAAAGTGTTTTCATGAAATGCCAACAAATTTATGACTGTATATTAAATTTGCTTTATTAAAAAACTTTTCTTTCAAGTGTAACTCAAAATTGTCGTTGTTAGATAGTAGGAGAATCTTTATTGAATATTTTTCCATTATTAGATGATACTAATTTTTTTTTCTTTTTCTAGTCTTTTTTCTTTTATCATTTCTCGTTTTTTTTAAATTTTTTTCCATTGAGAATTTGATATAAATAATTAATTCATGTAAATTATTTTATTTTTTTGAACTAGTTTTTCCATGTATAGTAGTATCTCAAGTTAAAAAATGTAAGAATTAAAGATTCATTCTTTAACCCAAATTTCTCCTAAAGGTACTAACATTTAGATAAAATTATTTCAATTGTTCATTTATGTGACTAAATAGTAGTAAATCTGAATAAAAATAATTTATTTTCCGTATAACGTGATTTCATTGACACTTTCTCTTTATAAGTCAATCAAATTATTAATTTTCAAACATATCCCTAATTAATGGTTAAGTTTGATTCATAGTCATACAAAGATTTTCTACATCAGAATTAACAGCATAAATGCAAAACAATTAACAAATATATAACAATTAAGGTTAAATAACAATTTAAATTAATAAACTACAATCATTGTAGATATTATCTGATATTAATGACTAGTAAATTTCTCACCAATCACTCTTAATATATAAACATTTTTCAAAAAAGGTGCATATATTATAATTATAAGAGAGAAAAAGTATTATCTTTAATCAATAAGCTCTCACATTCTAATCTTGATATAACAAATCTAAAGGAATATTCATTTTCTTATTAAAGAATAGACTATAATATTTTCTTTTAATCTTGTCAGTATATTTTAATTCTCTTACAATACTATTCGAATGGTTCAAATTTTATTTTATTCTCAATAAACATAACTAAAATTTTAAAGGTTAAAATTGTCACATTCTGGTAGATCTACTAGGATGGATAGTTGAATCTAGTGACAACTATGAACAAACATTATAACATAAGATCAAGAAAAACAATGTAGCATTCCTTACTAAATTTCGATTCCTCCTCTCCTCGATGCTACTCGCATTCCTATTCCGCCTCCCGTCAATGCTTCTCGCATTCCTACTCCGCCTCCCCTCGTCGCTACTCGCATTCCTACAACGCTACTCGAGTAACGCCATATCATTGAAAGAACTTCTACAGTGATAATAGTTGTACTTGTACATAAAGTTTCTAATTAAGGAAGAATACATTCAACAATTTCATTGATTAGAAATAAACATTCATTATCACTACAAGAGGTATTTTTCCTAAGAATAAACAAGAAGCGTTGCTCCCCTTAAGTATCTTTACATATTTCAGGCCTTTGTTCTAAGCAAATACAATTTCATTGGATTCGAGTAATCATACTTCAACCGAATGGACCTTTTCGCTCAAATTTGGCAATGAACCTTCCCATAGCTCCATCAGCTCGTTCCTCAACCATGAGATTACGATTATGGGGCCTAATGTTGAAGGTACCTGTGTCAACCAAGAATATAGCTCAAAACCAATACACAACGATCAAAATTTAACCTCATACATATAGAGAATCATTACGACCAACAGACAAACAACAATGCCAAAGACTACCTTAAAATGCCTCCTAATGGATTGTTACTAGCTGGCTAATTCGCTGATCAAATTCGCAATTCGCTGAAAATGACCAAAAAATAGCCTAAATCTGACCATAATTAGCTTTTTTCAATTCCCGATTCATGAGGAAGTTAGCGAATCATGTGACACTGAGGCACATAATAAGATATTAATACAGTAATGTCAACGGTTGATTAAAAATTCTATCGGACAAAATGAAACAATCTAGTACTCTAAAGTAGAACACTCAACTACATCAGAAGAATTGCCGATAATTACCAAGTTACCAGCTAATGCTTACTCTTCCAACTAAACTAGTCCTCAATATTTGCACTAATCCCCTAAGTAGCAAACTAAATCAAATAAAGGATATAGATGATCCAAATGAAAGACAACCCTTTCAAATTGAACTTTTATTCTTCGTCTGTCCCTTTGGATTTGCACCTTAAAACTTAAATATGTGAGAGCTTTTTGAATCCTAGTATGCAAACTCAAAGGGACAGAGGGAGTAAATGTTTCTAAATTAGCTGTATTTTTGGAGCTTAACAACATATCTTACTTGAAATCAATGAGCTTACCAGGTACAAAAGAGCTGGTTGTGGTGAGTGAGTCAATGTTCCGGCTGCTAAAGCTGTAACAAGCCCAATAGCATATCCAGAAATGGCATACCATATGTATTTGTGTCCTCTGGAGGATGCAAAATCTAATGTACTGACCGCTTCTCTGTTCTTTCTGTGATCGAAGCAGAGAACTAACGCCAAAAGCATAGCGGGGATAGCCTGAAAATCAAAACCATTCAAGTTCAGATTCACATGCAAAATTCCTTTGATAGATGCAAGTTATGTTGTAGTATCAAGAAAAATTTAACTCCACAGCATAGCAACTGTGTGAGGTTGGGTTTAATATATGACGAGGACAATCAAGATATTTCATACTAGAGAAGAGGAAGAAATATTAAACACTGAACACAAGCAACCTGGGTCTTGTCGCTTGAATCCAAAAGGGAAACACAAATTCTTGTGAGAGACGGTCTATTTGAGAAACCATTCCTAATTTGGTGAGCCCATCATCATGTTTTAGTTTAATTAAGCTTTAATGGGTTGGGCTTGAAAGACATCTCTCAAAAAGACAGTCTCTTAGGAGACTTGCTAAAAGTGAAAATAAGGAAATATCACACTACTAGCGGAGAAAAAGCAAGTTAAATATAATACCAATACGAATACGTGCAATTTGTTCATTTGGGCCATCAGGTCGATCTCGTATCGATTCAAAATCGGGTGTTGTGTCTGTATTGATTTTTACTTAATTTTAAATTCATTTTGAAGTCGAGTCAAACGGGTGAATATCGGGCCACTGCTCTGATTTGAACACCTCTACTTGCAACTTTGGTGCATATATCAAGAGGCCTAACGACAATCAAGTTTATATAACACAAGACCAAACCAAATCTACATTATTCAAACTTGTAAGCCAGTGCCATCAGATATGAAAACCGTAATCACTTACATCGACTATACGAAAAGTGCATTTGAGTTCCTCATCCTTGAATGTAAAAAGTGGAAAATCAAGTAATAAAAGCCACAAGTATACTCGATAATCTTGCGGATATTTGCACATAGAAAGTCACACAGGGCATATACTAATAACATAATCTTTGCCTACCAAGCGATAAATAACCATACAACTTGTTATGAATGGTAGTATACTAATGTGATTATAAATGATACTATACTAATGTGTGACTTGAGTGCACATTAAAGGGTTGAATTCATGTGTGTGACTCTTGAGTTGTGGAATCCAAAAGGGTGTAATAAGGTGAAGAGTATTCATGGGAATTATTGGTGTTAATGAAGATTAAGGTGAAGAGTCTCATGTGTGTGACTCTTGAGATAATGCCTTTTCAAGTTCTTAGAGTTATTTCATAGTATTCATTACCCTAAATTAACTATGTATTTATGTGAGCCATTCATCTTCAAGTACCTAGCACTATAAATAGGGCTCTCATACCCACACTTCAAGTATGCAAAACACATCAAACACAACCCTTAAGCCAAACACATAGCCTATTGTTGTTATCTCTATCTCAATTGTAATTCTTCATATTGAAGTGTTGTTTGTATTCATTTGATATAATATAAACATAAACTACACACCACGGAGGACGTAGCCATCATTGGGTGAACCTCCTTAAATCTTTGTGTCCTTGTTTGTTACTTTGTCAAACTTAATTTTGCTCATTGTTGTTTGTTCTTAACATCGTAAGTATTTGGCGATCGTTTTCAATTGGTATCAGAGCCAAGGTTATTTTGCGGTGTTTTAAGAAATTATTACTTGAAAATCATGACTACAATGAAGCTCGATATTGAGAAGTTTGATAGGAATGTAAACTTTGGCTTATGGCAAGTCAAAATGAGAGCCATTTTGATTCAAAATGGTGTGCACAAGGCGATTGATGGTGTAGAGAAGATGCCGGAAGGAATGTCCGTATCGAGATGGGAAGAGATAGACACAAAGGCGTTATCGGCAATCCAATTATGCTTATCCAATGAAGTTCTAAGAGAGGTTGTTAAAGAAACAACAACCAAGAGTATATGGGAGAAATTGGAATCACTCTACATGGCCAAGAGTGTTACCAATAGGCTACTTTTGAAGAGTAGACTCTACGACTTACGCTTGGAGGAAGGTAAACCTTTAAAACCTCACTTGGATGAGTTTTGTTCCATTGTTATGGATTTACAAAACATTGATGTTAAGCTTGATGATGAAGACTTGGCAATTTATCTTTTATGTTCTTTACCCCCTTCTTATAAAAATTTTAGAGAAACTCTACTTTATGGTAGAGATAATTTGAGTAGTGATGATGTGAAGAATGCCTTGACTCAAAGGGATCTCATTGATACACAATTGTCACAAAAGTCACCAAGCAATGCTAGTGACAGTTTGTTTGTAAGAGGGAGGTCACAAGAGAAAGGTTCCACTAGTGGGAGTGGAAACAAGGGTAAAGGAAGGTCCAAGTCCGTAAGGCCAAACAAAAATAAGACTTGTAACTATTGCAAGCTTAAGGGCCACATCAAGAAGGATTGTTGGAAGCTTAAGAGAAAGCTAGAAGAAGAGGCAAGGGAAGGAACTAGCAATGCCAATGCTAGTTATGTGAATGATAGTGATGATAGCGATGTTCTTGTTGCCACTCATGAGTACAAAGGTAATAATGAATGGATTTGATTCGGGGTGCACATTCCACATGACTCCCAACAAAACTTTCTTCCATACATTTGAAAGTGTTGATGGGGGAAATGTTACCATGAGAAACAACACCACATGTAAGGTTGTTGGGATTTGGAGCATTAAAATTAAAATGTTTGATGGGATTGTGAGGACCTTAACCGATGTAAGGTATGTCCCGGGCTTGAAAAAGAATCTTTTATCTTTGGGTACTCTTGATAAGATCGGGTGTAGAATCACTTGTGAAGGTGGAGTTATGAAGGTAGCCAAGGGTTCACTAGTGGTGATGAAGGGGAGGTTGAATGGGAGTTTGTATGCTCTTCAAGGTTCAACCATTCTTGGCTCGGCGAATATATCCACAAGCACAATGTCCGATCGTGACACCAAACTTTGGCACTTAAGGCTTGGTCACATGAGCGAAAGAGGTATGTTTGAACTCTCTAAACAAGGTTTATTTAATGGGAAAAATTTTGGGAACCTTGGTTTTTGTGAACATTGTGTTTATGGGAAACACAAGAGAGTTAGTTTTAAACCCGCCATCCACAACACTAAGGGGATATTAGATTATGTCCATTCCGACTTGTGGGGGCCTTCTCGAACGCCCTCCCTTAGTGGTTGTAGCTACATGTTGACCTTTATTGATGATTACTCTAGGAAAGTTTGGTGTTATTTTATAAAACATAAATATGAAGTTTTTGATGTCTTCTTGGAATGGAAGAAGATGATTGAAAAGAAAGCCGGTAGGAGCATCAAGACCTTGAGAACCGACAATGGTCTTGAATTTGTTGATAGCAAGTTTCTCAATTATTGTTCTAATGAAGGTATTGTTAGACATAGAACTTGTGCAGGTCGTCCTCAACAAAATGGTGTTGCGGAGAGGATGAATAAAACGTTATTGGAAAGGGCAAGATGCATGCTAAATCAAGCAAATTTGGGGAAACAATTTTGGGCCGAAGCGGTGGCTACGGCATGTTATTTGATCAACCGTTCACCTCATACCGCCTTGAAGTTCAAGTCGCCACAAGAGGTATGGTACAACACTCCGGTAAACTATTCTAGTCTTAGAATCTTTGGTTGTTCAGCTTATATTCATGTAAATGATGGTAAGTTAGAACCTAGGGCTAGAAAAGGTATCTTTGTGGGGTATGGAGTGGGTGTAAAGGGGTATAGGGTATGGTGTAATGATTCAAAGAAAATTATTGTTTCTAGAGATGTTGTTTTTGATGAAGATAGCATGCTTATATCTAATGTTGAAAAACCTTTTAATAATGATGATAATGAAGCACAAGTAGAGGTTGAATCCTCCAATATTGATAATGAGAAAAATGATGATGTTCAACAAAGGTCTCCTCCTTTGTCCACAACTAGGCAAAGAAGGAAGATCGTGGCTCCAAGGAGGTACATTGAAGAGTGTGATTATGTTGTTTATGCTCTCAACATTGCTAGCGAAGTTGAAGGGTTAAATGAACCAAGTACGTACAAGGAGGCTATGGCCTCAAATGACTCAAGCAAGTGGTTGATTGCTATGAAACAAAAGATGGAATCTCTTGCGAAGAATGGAACTTGGGATATCGTTGTTGCACCAAAGAAAAAGAAGATTGTGGGGTGCAAGTGGATATTCAAGAGGAAGGAGGGTCCTTCTAGTGATATTCCTCCCATCTACAAAGCAAGGGTTGTTGCAAAGGGATACTCTCAAATTGAGGGTATTGATTTTCACGAAGTTTTCTCTCCGGTCGTGAAACACTCTTCTATTAGGGCATTGCTTGCTTTGGTGGCGATGGAGGATTTGGAGTTACATCAATTGGATGTAAAGACGGCTTTTCTTCACGGTGAGCTTGAAGAAGAAATCTTTATGAAGCAACCGGAAGGTTTTGAGGTAGCCGGTAAGGAGAATCATGTGTGTAGATTGAAGAGGTCATTGTATGGGTTGAAGCAATCTCCAAGGCAATGGTACAAAAGGTTTGATTCCTTTATGATTTCACATGATTTTGTTAGAAGTTCTTATGATAGCTGTGTTTATCTTAAGAAATTTGAAGATGGTTCTTTACTATATTTGCTCTTATATGTTGATGATATGCTAGTAGCATGTAGCTCTTTGCTTAAGGTGGAGGACTTGAAAGAGTTGCTTTCAAGTGAATTTGATATGAAAGATCTTGGTGAAGCCAAGAAGATTCTTGGGATGGAGATTTTGAGAGATCGGGCTAAGGGTGTCTTATACCTTAGTCAAAGGAAGTACATTGAGAAAGTTGTTCAACGTTTCTCCATGGATGATGCTAAAGGTGTGTCTACTCCTCTTGCTTCTCATTTCAAATTGTCCAAGAATTTGTGTCCACAAACAAAAGAGGAAGAAGAGCAAATGGTAAGAATTCCATACACTAGTGCCGTTGGTAGCGTTATGTATGCTATGGTATGCTCTAGGCCCGACATTGCTCATGCGGTGAGTTTGGTGAGTAGATATATGTCTAATCCGGGTAAGGGACATTGGGAGGCACTAAAATGGCTATTGAGGTATTTGAAAGATACTTCAAATGATTGTCTCATGTATGGGAAAAATTCAAGTGAGCTAACCGGGTTTTGTGACTCGGATTATGGTGGTGATCTAGATAATAGAAAGTCCACAAGTGGGTTTGTGTTTACTTTGGGTGGTTCGGCGATTAGTTGGCAATCATCTTTGCAAGATGTGGTTGCTCTTTCTACAACCGAAGCGGAGTACATAGCCGTGGCCGAGTCATTCAAGGAAGCAAAATGGCTTAAAGGTCTTGTTGGTGAAATGTGCAACAAAGTGTGTGAGGTAAGTGTGCATTGTGATAGTCAAAGTGCAATTCATTTGGCTAGGAATCAAAACACATTTCATAGAAGGTCCAAGCACATTGATATTAAGTATAACTTTATCCGGGATGAAGTTGAGCACAAAAGGGTGTTATTGAAGAAAATTGACACTACGGAAAATCCGGCCGACATGATGACAAAGTCATTACCTACTACCAAGTTTGAGTTATGTGTTGACTTGGTAGGTTTAGCTCCTTGCTTGAGATAATGCCCTCTTGGGCATTTTGAGGTGTGTATGTTTTTTGAATAATGTTGTGACTTGGGTGAACTCAAGTCAAGGTGGAGATTGTTATGAATGGTAGTATACTAATGTGATTATAAATGATACTATACTAATGTGTGACTTGAGTGCACATTAAAGGGTTGAATTCATGTGTGTGACTCTTGAGTTGTGGAATCCAAAAGGGTGTAATAAGGTGAAGAGTATTCATGGGAATTATTGGTGTTAATGAAGATTAAGGTGAAGAGTCTCATGTGTGTGACTCTTGAGATAATGCCTTTTCAAGTTCTTAGAGTTATTTCATAGTATTCATTACCCTAAATTAACTATGTATTTATGTGAGCCATTCATCTTCAAGTACCTAGCACTATAAATAGGGCTCTCATACCCACACTTCAAGTATGCAAAACACATCAAACACAACCCTTAAGCCAAACACATAGCCTATTGTTGTTATCTCTATCTCAATTGTAATTCTTCATATTGAAGTGTTGTTTGTATTCATTTGATATAATATAAACATAAACTACACACCACGGAGGACGTAGCCATCATTGGGTGAACCTCCTTAAATCTTTGTGTCCTTGTTTGTTACTTTGTCAAACTTAATTTTGCTCATTGTTGTTTGTTCTTAACATCGTAAGTATTTGGCGATCGTTTTCACAACTATATGAAGATTAAGCAATACTACAAAATTCTAATAACTCGAGATCAAGACTAAAGATAATGAATCCACAACTAATCAATCAGAATACTAGTTAAAAAGGAAGAAGTTGTACCATGTCTCCTAGTCCAAGCATCATGAAATCGGCTGCATGTTCTCCTGGAATGACTCCACCTAACAGATTCCTAGGAAAGACGATCTTCACTGGCAGCTCCAATTTCTTAGTAATCAATTGCAGCCCAGGAAGACTCAAACTATCAGCTACTGTATGAACAGGATTCGATGCCTGTTGAGTCGCTACGGAAACCATTACGTTCGCACCAAAGAATCTCTCTGAGTAGAAAACCCAAAAGATGTCGTACATAAACAAACAAACAAGAAGCATCGCGCATACTTTTATGTTCGGAAGCCTTACATGGCTTACAAACGCAACACATATGGAGATCCCTAGCAAGTTATTCAATATCCAATGTCCCGAAACAAGCCAAGCGGCCACTACACAAATGCAAACAACCAAGAGGAGCCCTTGAATTCTAGTAATGGACTTAGAACAGCATCTCGAAACAAATGGGTCAGCCAACCCTAGTTGTGACTTCACACGACTGGCATATGGGGATAGGCAAAAGAAAAGGGACGAAGCAGCGGCAACCGCTGTGAAAGCCGTCAAGAGTTGTGACACTGAAGAAAACAAGTAAAACATCATGATCAAGCTAAAAGAGCTCATTATAGGAATCATAAGAGCTTGAGATCTATCCAAGGTAATCGATGCTTCGGAAAAATTATGATTACGCTCCATTTCCTTTCCATAATTCAAAGCTCGAAAAGCAGATCCAAAAGTCACGGCAACTGCTGTTATAATGAGAGTAACTGGAGCAGGCTCTAACAAATGCAAAAGCTTCCACAAAGACTCCATACTTCCCACCACATGCAAGACCCTTTGAAGAAAAAAAAAAAGCAAAATTTACCACCAAGAATCTATATTATTATTGATCGGATACTTAGCCACCAAAGCTGCAATCTTCCTCTGGTACAACTAGACCAGAGAATACACGCAACCTGAAAAGGCAAACATCAACAAAGGCAATTTCAGATACTCTCCCGCAGCATGTAGCCCATGGGGTGTTAGAAGTCAAGCAATGAATAGATGATCGTAGAATGAACAACATTCCCACCACATTGCCGGTTTAACAAAACGACTAGGTACAATAAAAGCAAGACGGGATTTAACTCTAATTACAACAACAACGTCAAAGCCTTGATCCCAAGCCTTGATCCCAAAAGATGGGGTTCGCTACATGAACTAACACTGCATCAGTCTTAGTGATCGTCCATATGAATTCTCATTATCCATTCATTTCGACTTGACTTACATTACATTCATAAATTGCCTAAGCTATCAACAAAAAACCAAAACAAGCCACCAATCCAACATCCACCCCAAGCTATTCATGGTCATTATACATCAAAATTCATCAATCATCCATATATACATTGAGGTCAACCAATCAGTTTAACAAATTAATCAAGAAACTAAAACCCTCAAATCAGATTGGAAACCCTCTCCATAATTCATAAGACCTTTAAAAGTAATCCAACTCATAAAAGTATGCCATTCTTTCACATTTATGCTTTTGATGCTACATTAAAGATTACACACCATGATAAATCATGCACATGAATTAGATTAAAAAACACTGTTCAAGAAAATAAAATGAAAAACCCAACAAAATAAATACTGCTATGATCAATACAAACATAAATAAACATACCCATAAAAAATTACTATCCAATACTTTCAATTTAGACCAGCAGAAAGAATATGATCCTATGTAAACAAAATATTGCTCTAGGGATTGGAATTCAAGAAAACAAAATAAGTTCATCTAATTTTCAAGATTGAACAAAAATAAACACCCATATCAAGAAAAGATTGGATCTTTGAGTAGAACAGCAATAACATCAATCTAACATCAATAATCTGAAAAAGTATGAAACTGAAAATTTGGACTTACCTTGGACCTGAAGGAGATTGAAGAAAGAGAGATAAAAAAGTAATTGATGTGATTTATTTTTGTTTTTGTTTTTGTTTTGGTTCATGTATCACAATTCACAAGTGGGTTAAGGGATAGTACCATAGAATATAGATGGATATGGGCATAGTATTCATTTTTTATATGGGTTAGATCCGTTAGAGGTGTGAATCACTGGATCTATAGGTTTGGGACTCGGGTCGTTAACTCGTTGTTCTTCTACTTGACATCAATTTAGCCCACATATACACTGATTCTATGCCCATATCCGTTAGATAGGTGAATCTAGAAAAATAAAAACAAATAAAAAAAATTTAAAAATTTTCATAATTAGCTTTGTGAAATTTTAATTTCCAAAATAAATGTATTCGTGTCTGATTTTAACGTGAGAATTTTTTCGTTGTTACTAATAGTTAACAAAAGTTAGACAAAAACATGATTTTTAAATGATAAAAAATAACAACATAATATTTGTTGTTTTTTGTCCTTTCAAATGTTATGAAATTATCTTTCTATTATCTCTTGCCGTAGTAAATTTATTTCTCTTATTGCGTAAAAAAGTCAAATATAGTTAATGAAACAAAAGAAATACTCCTATTAATTTTTATCTTTTTTTTTTTGCAATTACTTTCTTCTTTTAACATTACAATTGACAGACTTATTCTCTATTTTTTTAATTCTTTCCATTTTAATCATTTAATTCAATCTTTTACTTTTTTTTGCTTTATTGTCCAATCTGATTTATTTGTCTATTAACATTCACCCAAAAGTAATTGATATTAAATAAAAGGGACAAAGAGAGTAATTCATAACATTTCAATAAATAATTTTTCCCAAGAGTTGAGTATTATTTTAATTGAAAAATAGTATTTTGAATTCAATTATTAATGACAATATTTGAACAATTTACTAACTGGCCTTTGCACGATAAAAATCAAACTCTTATATGAGTTCATATATAAAAAAAGTGTTTGCGTGTTCCTAATTTTAAGTGCAATCAAGAAAGTTTAAATAATCTTTGAAGAAAAGACATGATTCAATATAAATATAGAGATCATCTATTTATTATATGAGCATGATTTTTTTTAATATTCAGGTCTAAATTTCATTTTAGATTAATTAATAACAAAACAACCGTAATTCAAGAATTCAAATATAGTACGAGTATTAAGTTAGAAAAACCATGGGTCACGGAGCCGGGGGACGAATATCAGGCGGGCCATAAAAAAATTAAACCAAAATATTTTTTAAGTGGTTTATTTATTGTTGGACTTTTAAACTAAAGTTGGACAAACACAAATTAAAGTACAATTATTCTTATAAAAGACTTTTTTTAGTGAAATAAATTTTAAACAAAAAAATATTATATTTTTAATTTTTATTAGTTATACTATTTAATCAAAATATGAAATAGTCTCACATTGTAAAACTATTTTATATAATAATTTATCAAAATTTTCCACCGCTTAAGAACTATAATAACAAAACATGTTAGGGAAATGTTAGGCTATACTTGGTAGGGCCATTTTGATATTAATAGTCCAAACCTAATTTTGAAAAACATTACTCTCCTTTCCTATATCCATTTGAAATCTCGTTAGATTCGTCTTAATGTATACTTTTTCATTATAATTTTTTTATAATTTTTTATGATGCGTATTTAAAGATATTAAACCTCAAAATTTACTTTGAAAATGTGCAAAAACTAAACGAGAAAAACAAAAAAAGAACGGAGAGAACAGTAAATGAAGATATAATATAGTAATTTACCTTATTAATTAAATGAGATATCGCTTTGTACCATGTTACTATTACAATTTCATTTATGTCATGTTTGAAAATTATAATTCCATTTGGAAATTTGAAATCAACTCAGATTTATTGTTTG
This sequence comes from Amaranthus tricolor, assembly GCF_026212465.1. Classification (NCBI taxonomy): domain Eukaryota; kingdom Viridiplantae; phylum Streptophyta; class Magnoliopsida; order Caryophyllales; family Amaranthaceae; genus Amaranthus; species Amaranthus tricolor. Next base: position 2,937,941 of record NC_080048.1, on the reverse strand, counting down.
GCAAATTAAAAAATTTTCAAATTTGAATTTAGATCAAATTCAATCATTATTTTTAAAGTTGTTAAAGTTGAGAATTTAAGAATGACTATCCAAACCTTGTCATTCTCAAATTCCCCATTTATGATTTCATAATTGAAATTCATAATTTGAAATGAAATACTTATTCTCAAACACTACATTAAGTTTTAGTTTAAAAATAAGAATTTAATTTACAATATATATAAGATATTTTGAACTGTTAAACTGTTAACCTGACTCATTAAATTATATTCCTTTTTTATTTTATTTATGTGAAGTCGTAGATGATATTTACTATCAAGAGGTCAATCATAAACAATATCTTTAATAATATTAATAAGTGTATAATAATAGTAAGATTACATACATTTGACCTGTCAAATCTCACACTAAGTGAGAGCTGCCCATCAAGAGAAAATATTGAATTGGGCGACAAAAGAGTATGTTTGTAGAAGTAGTTTATATTTCATCAGCTGGTCTTGGATGAGATGACTTTATAATTAGACTGTTAATTTGGACAAATCAATTTGCGCGTGTAATAGCCTAGATATTTTTTTTCATTTTTTGGGCATTTTTCAATTTTGACCTTAAAGGTATCAATTTTCAAAATTGATACCTTTAAGGTCACAATCGATAAATGTCAAAAAATTAAAATATTATAATACGCGCGAATTGAGCGAGCCCAAATTAACGGTCTCAGTTTTTGTGATACTGCATACCTTATTTGATCACTTCCTCTTGGATCCGACCCGTGATAATGGATTACATCGAACCATATGGAATTTAGGCCTCACAATTTTCATTCTCTCTTTCTCAAGCCTTTCTCTTTTATAAACAGCTAAACACCAATATTTGCACTTCTCACTCCCGTCATATTCCTTTCTTTCTCTAATCCTCTCATTCTTTTCATACCCTCTATTTGTATTTTATCATAGGAGTATATAATAAATATTCCTTTTTAAAAAAAATATTTGCATTATTCTGTTAGATAAATTTATAAGAGTATTAAATTTAAAAATAATTTTTATTAAAATTTCAACTATCAACTTAAACTTTTAATCAATAAAAAATGACGACATGGTTAAATTTTGCGGTGGTGTTGTTGTTAACATGTGCACCATGGGGAGCTCAGTGTGTGTACAAGTATAGGCTACCAGTGAGTTTGACATTGGTGAAAAACACTACAGCCACAACTCTAGGAGCTTGTAAGTCTTGAAAATTAAATTAATATTATTATTTACTAAATTATTAATTGTGATTAATACTAATTAAGTTTGTGATTGAAGATTGCTTGGATGGTACTTTACCTGCTTATCAGTTTAACAAAGGATTCGGTTCTGGCATACGCAACTGGCTCTTACATTTTGAGGTATTTCTTAATTTATTGTCAAATTAAAAAAAAATGTTCATTCGGGTTATCGGGTCGATTTCGGATCATATGTTTAGATCAGTTCAAAATCGGGTTTTGTGTCTATATTGATTTTTTTATATAATCTGAAATTCATTTTAATTTAAAGTCGGTCAAATCAAAATCGGTTAAAAGGTCGAGTAAACATCGAGTCATCAAATCTGTTTTAAACACCTATGCATAATAACCATACTCAACGAGAGGAAATATTTCAGAAGACTACTTAACATATTAGTGGCCACTCTAATAATAGTATTAAGGAACATTCTATTTGTTATAAAAAGTCATTATTTAGAAGAATCGAGTCGTATCATCATTTGAATTATTATTTTTCTGGAAATGAGAAATTCAAATACAATTTGTATTTAGTGTTCTTGCTTTTCTTTTTCTCGGCTTAAAGTTACAAATAAAAAGTAGCCAATCCTACCAATTGAGTCACATTTCATATAGGAGTAGATTCTTTCCTCTGTCACGCCTTGTCGTTTTATTAAACCAGTGGTCACATGCTCAAACGGTGTATTCAACTTCTTGGCAAGAGTCCAAACTTTTTCAACAAAAACAAAATAACACCTAAGTTCAAACTCCCAACACTCAAGAAATTTTCATCTACATGGAATGTTTTTGGTAGTTATTAAAATATTAACCTATTTATATATACCCTTTTGTCTTTCACTTTGACCTAAAATCCATTTATATCAAATAAGTTTTTTTTATTTGAATCAGTCACTAAGTTAAAAGATAAAAGTTAAAAGTCAAAAATCAATTAACAAAAACATGAGAATTAATACCTAAATAGTTAATTATATAATATGAAATTCTCTAGGTTACTCACTTTAGGCATCCACTAGGAATACTTATCTAGTTATATCCGTCTAATATCCGATTATAATTTAAAGATTAAAATATTTTTTTTTTGATTTACTATGACTAAATTGAGTTATAGTCTAAAAGAAATAATCAAGTTTGCAAATAGATGGGTAATTTTTTTATCCAACATCGAACAATATTAGGCTTGAATTTTAGCTAATTTCATCGCAAACTAAATTCATGACCCTATTTTAAACTCTAATATTGTAAAAATGAGATAGTAAATAAATAAGGATAAAATTAATTTTGAATCTTAGACTTATTAAATCTTACAGGTTTGAGTATGCATTTAAAATTTTCAATATCTTATTATCTGATAATAGATTTAGATCTATATTTGATTAGAATCAATATAAACCTTACCATGACCATGTATCCCTAACCCAACAAAAACTTAGCATGTACAATTCCAAAATATTTATATAATTGTTTATATTATGAAAGGATATTAAAGTAGTAAAATATTGTTATTTTTACGGTTTATATCGTGACTTATAAAGTTCAGTTAATAAGAAATTATTTTAAGTATATTTTTTTATATGAATTTATTAAAGAAGAAATTATTTAAGCTCAATGATTTATGATAAGATTATTATCAAGAATTTGGATAAGATTTATGAATTATACATCAATCAAGTTGTCTAAAATGGGAGGTCTAGCTTGTTAGTGGTTAAAATGTATACTTCTTACTCATCAAGGTTGCATACTCTAATGTGCAAGCATAAATTTTGCACCACAAAAAGCTAGATCTTGTGGCCCTGCTGCCATTGAGTCAAGCACTGACTGACTTATTATGCTCTATGCAAATTGATTTAATTTGATGAATTTTATAATATTCTATATTCAATTTAATTTTTTATGCATCATCTATTCTAATTTACTTGCAACATTATTTTTTACACTTTATTTAAGACAAAATTTAATAAAAAATTATAAAACTTATATATATTTAAAAACTAGATTTTAAGACGAATCAAACATCTCACATGACTATATTATTCTTTATGTATAAATACATATTATGTAAACAAAAGTGTTGATGAATAGTATTATTATGCAAATGTTGCAAATAATTTGAAACGGAGAAAGTACTTTTTAGAAAAAAAAAATTTATATATATATATATATATATATATATATATATATATATATATATGAAATTAAATTAAATGAGACTGTGTTATATGTACTTAGGTTCATGGATAATGACTGGTCACCAATTAGGCAATCACCACTAATTGATTTGATTCTCCTAGTTTGAAATTTAGTCTCCATGAAGATTAGACTTATTCAATAAACCGAAAAATTGGACCTGCTTTTTATAATAAAACTTAGGTGTATTTTTGAGTTTTACATAAGTTGTTTTGAGCTGCAACATACTATAATTTTGTTAATTTTTATTTATTTGAGTTAATAGTGCATAATTATAACTTGAAAGTTATTTTTAACCAAATTTAATAAGAAAAATTATTTTTTTAACTGTGACGAAAAAAGTTAAATAATAATTTTAGCTATTTTATAGTAATTAGAATAAAATAATATTAAATTTATAATTCATTGGGTCAAACCTAATCGATCCAGACCATCAATCTAACAGGTTCAATGAAGATCATAGGACCATATATAACTTTCATTGAAATATAGGCATTCTCATAGATTGAGTACTTTAGGTCGTTTACCGAAATAAAACTTCAATCACTACAATATAAAATTATACATATTGAAAGCTATGATTTTCTTAAATGTAAAAGACTTAAAATTTAATAGATAGTACATATTTAGTTTAATTGGTAATATTGCTAAAAATTCTAATAGATCAAGCTAGATTTAGATTTTGATATTATTATTGTAATAATAGTGATAAAAAATTATCATTCAATATAGATATAATATATAATATATGAACCACTAATTTATGCAAGGAAATTTTCTTGACTTTTTTTAATCCTTAAATAAAATATTTTGATTTGCCAAGCAATTGAATTTTTGGATGGAGAGCATTTTATTCATAGTGTGAAATGATGATAATTGAATTTTAGGGTGGTGGGTGGTGCAATGATGTGGAATCATGTTTAGAGAGGGCCATCACACGCCATGGCTCAACAAACTACATGGATAAAGTGGGAACCTTTTCCGGGATTCTAAGCGACAACGTGTCCTTAAATCCAGGTTTTTATTTCTAATTTATTTTTTTTGAATTATTTGATAGGCTGAGAAAAAAATGATAAGTGAGAATTAAATTTATGATCTTATGCAAGTAATATTTACTATAACTAAAATAAGATATAATTCTCATTTCGTTAATGTTTTGTTTGCATGGAATGCTAATTTTTTTGTTGTACATTTTTCTCATTTAATTTGATGGCAATTCCACATCCTTCAAATGAAGTACAATGAAATTGCGTTGGACATCTTATATCTATTCTTTTAATATTACTACTTTAAGCAAAATAATGTCTGACTATACTCGCCATTGGTATTATTGATTTTCAAAAATGTTTGAGATTTAGAGCATGTAGGATCATATTTAAAGGCTTAAGGCATATACTAAGCAAAGATGTAACAACGGAATCAAAACAAGCATGCTCGACCACCTGCTCGTTTGAGCAAATAGGTGCTCATTCGAGCACAATTAGCACAATTATGCTCATTCGAGCATGTTGTGTTTGGTCAGGCAGATTGTTCTAAAACCTTCTGTTTGATGTTTTGCTCGTTTTAGCACTTTAGGTACTTGTTCGTAGGAATTTTCGCGTCAGAAAGTTTCTGAAAGTTGATTTGGCTTATGCTCGTTCGAACACATATTATGCTCGTTCAAGCACCTCAGAACAGTGCTTCTGTTCGTGAATCAAAACTTCGGTTCATGGAGTAATGCGTTGTTATGAACGAATGTTTTACGTCATAATTAACTGATAATCATCACTTATTATTAATGTATGGTTTTGGATGAATTCATGTCACTTCTACTCTGAATGCATGGAAATCATTTACATCTTGAATATCAAAAAATTCTGTCTCATCTTTCTCTCAATCTCTTGAAATATAAAAGAGAGTAATTAACTCTTTTATTGTTTTTCTGGTTTTAATCTCTACATAAACACATAATCATTTAGTTCAATCGGTTCGTACTAATCGGTTGATGTGATTGGTTGTATTTCATAGTGAATTTCTATTCTCATAACCCAAGTATCTTTGTGGGGGAAATATCACAATAGAAAAGCTTGTATTCGCCTTCATTCTAATTATTAAGATTTCTGAGTGACGTTTATCGTTACAAACATATCTTCTCTACGGTGTTGTTCATTTTGTGGTTGATTCAAGCAAGGAGTCCATTACCATACACAAAGAGACACTACAAACATCATTTTGTATTTGTAGTTTATTTTCCGCATTATTATTTGTAATAAAAAAACTCTAATATTGATATACTCTGTCCATGCAAATAGACAATACACCAAATGTGCAATAATAGGTGTAACACCTGAATTCTCTCCCTTCCTTCACGATTTCTGGTTTCGTTTAAGGTTTTAAGGGGTTAAAAATTCAAGGGTGTTACAATAGGAATACATAGTAAGTCTCGAGTCACATCAATCATAATAAAAACTTATTTTAAATAAACGAAAAGTTTTAAAAATTATATGCAAATAAAAGAATTATTTTTCCTTAAAGAGTTATTCTGTACCATTTTTTTTCTATCGCTATTTTAATCATGTTTATACTCTACTGAGCCGATTTAGTTAGGTCTCAAGAAAAAAAAAGTCACCGATAAGTAAAAAAAAATAGTTGGAATGCGAATTCTTACTAATAAAAGGGTTTGATCCATTGACTATCCGGATTAACTCAACCAAGTTTATTTTTTTACTGTTATAATATTAAACTTTAAACATTTTTAAGTGATAGTCAGTTGGCTGTCTAAACTACCCATTAAATTCGTCCCATTCGTGAATATAGACTTTTACAATTGGAACCGAGTTAAGCTAAGATACTGTGATGGAGCTTCCTTTGCTGGCGATTCCAAATTCGACAATGGAGTAATAATCCTGTTTCTCTTCCTTTGATTTTGATCTTTCTCTAGGCCATTAGGCCTAATCTTATCTCCTATTTTCCCTAATCTTTTTAGTTTGTTTAATTTGTATGTAAACAGACCAAATTGCTTTACTTTAGAGGCCAAAAGATTTGGCAGGCAATTATTCATGATCTTCTCCCACTAGGATTGGCTAATGCTGACAAGGTAAACTTATTTTATACTCGCTCCATTGCTTAATAAAATAATAAATTTAATAGAGGAAAAGTAAGCATTATAAACATTAAAAAAATATTATAAAAAATTATTAAAAAAAATATAAGGATCGTAACTAATTAAAAAAATAATTTTATAAAGTTAGTGAAAAACATGTACAGACCATAAAAAATATAAAAATATTAAAATAAAGTAAGTGAAAAATATGTGCGGATCATATCAAACATTATTAAAATAGATTATAAATTAGGTTATAAGTCAGGAATTTCAGGCTTAGGACAAGTCTAGGTCGATTCCAAATCTAGATAGTTCTAAGTTAATTCTATTATGTACTCCGCAGGCTTTGCTTTCTGGAGCCTCAGCAGGGGGTTTAGCAGCCTTCCTGCATTGTAATGAATTCTCAAGTTTTCTACCAAAGACCGCTACAGTCAAATGTATAAGTGATGCCGGATTTTTCTTAGACGCGTGAGTTTTCTTCTACTTATCTTTTCATCTTATACACAATGATTACCTACACCTCTTCTATGAACATAATTATTGGGATGGTTTATCCTATATCGACAAATTAAAAATGGTGTGCACACTTTATAAGCTATTAGAGACCTTCTTTTCATTCTCAATGGTTTTGGGATAGTATATATCCTTGGTTTATGAAATGTGTACACCCTGTGTTTTCCCGTAAATATGCTGTCATTCATAATAAGTCCGGCCTAATTTAACAATAATGCAAAAACTATAAGAGGCAGCAGGGAAAATGCACCTATCAACAAAAGGACCCCACTCGTCGAGTCCTGTTTTACGTGTATCCTACACTTCTTGTGCATCGTTTTCGTTTATCCTAATCGATTTTTCGATATATTGATATCACGTCTTTGATATGAACATTTTCAGACCAGATATAGCCAAACACTACACAATACGAACTTATTTCAACGATGTTGTTTCTCTTCAAGGAGTCGAAAAGAATCTAGACTTGAAATGCACCAGTTCTGTCGATGATCCTCGCCTTGTACGAATATCCTAACTTCTCGAAAATATTCGTGTTATTATATACTTTCTAATCAGTTTGTATATATTCTTGAATGTCTGATATAGTTCTTTGTTTTGTCACAGTGCTTCTTTGAGCAACATCTTCTAAATTACATCAGGAAACCTGTTTTTATCTTAAATACTGCATATGATGTATTTCAGGTACTCTCAGATTTCATGGTTTCTGATTGTCCTCAGAATTATGCAACTTAACAAGACTAAGCTTTAGATTTGAGGGTCTGATAACAAGACTAAACTTTAGCTTTAAGAGGGTACATTGTTAACTGAGTCATTTTATGTTAATTGAGTTGGACTTAATCTAAATGCCAACATATTATCGGAAAAAAGGGAAACACGAGGTGCACACACTCTATAATTCAAGGAGATAATATCCCAAAACCATATGACAATGGGGAAGGGCTCCAAAGTGTGCACACCATTTTTAATTTATCGATGTGGGATAAACCATCTCAACAACCCTTCTCACATGCGAACTCCTGTCAAGTTCAGGAGTTCGCATGTGGGATTAATCAATTAGGGTAGAAACGTCATTCTTATCGGACCTACCATTTTATATTTTGATTGAATCATTGGTTGGATACCAATTTAAATGAGCTGGACTTATTATGAACGCCAGCATATTATGAGAAAAACACGAGTTGCATACTGCATACATAACAGATGTGGGATAAACCATCTCAATATTTTACTATAGTTCATTATAATCCAAAACCGAAAAAATAAAAAAGGTTTGGCTCAATTGAGAATCGACTACCACTTGAGAAGAATAAATCCTAAAATAAGTCAGAGATTCGAGAAGAACAACCGAAACAGATTGTTAATGCAATAGAAGTATCATAACTAAATTTCGTTGGTTTAATTTGCAGTTATATAACATATTTGTACCACCTACTGCTGATGTGCTAAAACAATGGAGCCATTGCAAACACAATATAACAACATGCACTACTACTCAAATAGAAACCTTACAAGGTTTGTTTGAATACTTGCTTGATAAACAGAACTTACGATGGTTCTTGATTTGTTAGAAACAGCTAAATGATGCATCAATTTTTATAATCGAATCGATTTCAGCTTATCGACAGTTGATGATTCAAACTTTAGATGATTTCTATAAACATTCAGCAAGTGGAGGAATGTTTATAGACTCATGCTTTGCACATAGCCAGATTGAGAGACAGGACAATTGGTTTGCAGCTGATTCCCCTACAGTTCAAAAAAAGGTACTTTCGACCCATTCTGTTAAGTTAAGTTGGACTTATTGTGAATGTCGAACATATTACTAAGAAAATCATTATACTTAACCTAAAACTTTGTAGCCTAAACACAAATCTTAGAGAGATCTTGAACTCTATTGTGAATTCTTCATTATAGTTAGCATTTTGTGTGTTTGGAACTCCATAGTTAATTAATATAAATAAAAGAAATCTTGGATCAGAAGAATGTAGTCCATATTGAGTCAACCTCCTTAAATTATTGTGTCGATTGAAATTGAATCTTATTTCAATTGGATGATTTACTAATTCCTCTAGGTAAGGTAGTTAAATTAAACTGAACTTATTGTGGATGCCAACATATCATTGAAAAAACATGAGGTGCACAAACTTCATAAGCTAAAGAGATATCATTTGAAACTATATGGCAATGGGAGGATATACTCTAATGATTTATAAAGTGTGCACATCATCTTGAATTTATCGATCTGCGACAAACCATTCCAATATTCGGGTTCGAATGTGGGAGTAACCATTCAGGGTAGGAACGTCTTTCTTTTCGAACCTACGACTCTGATACCATATTTCGTTAAATTGAACTTATTGTGAAAGACAGCAAAAACACGAGGTGCACACACTTCTTAAGTCAAAGAGATATCATTCCAAGACCATATGACTTATAAAGTGTACACCCATCTTTAATTCATCGATGTGGAATAAATCATTCCAATAAAAACATTAAATTCAATTCTCGTTGTACTCCTCCCTAGCCCTCATTTTACCCTATACTCAAAATAAGAATCTTCATGTTGATTTTTTATGCTTTTAATTTTGTGTTCTTGTATTGAATTCCCTCAATTTTATCTTTTTCAATTTCAAAACCCCAACCAAGACAATCTACCATTCATTTGATTGGTAGTTCAAGATTGTGTTTTGAATCTATGTTACAACTTAAATAATATTATTATAATTGTAAATATTCCAAAAAAGAGATTATTACTTCTATATTTACTAGCAAGCAATGAGTTTACATGATTTTTAAAATTGCATTTAAACTTCCTTGAAACTTTGCATAATTTTAGTTAATTATATGTTGCAGAAAATAGCAGAAGCAGTTGGTGACTGGTATTTCGAGAGGACCGTGACAAAGTTAATCGATTGTCTATATCCTTGTAATAAATCTTGTAAAAATCTATTACCCGCATAGGCTCATCATATCTACTTTATCCCGCGCATATTATCTATATAGACTAATAATTAATTTTTTAATTTTGAATTGGAATATATTTCTTTTTAGATAAATAGTGAATTGGAGTAATTTAGAGAATCTCTACAAATAAAAATAATTATTTTTTTTAATCTGTAAACATTGAGAATCGAATATTATTGTTACAAGTGTGAAATAGAAATATTATCAATGTGTATTGCACTCTAATTTTTCGACTTTTATTGCAAGATGGGTTATTAATGGATGTTATGAATATGATTGTACTAATTTTTTTCGAAAGTATATTAGATTTAATGGACCTTGATTAATAATATTTATATTACGTTACTTTCACAAGAAAATAAATAACAATTTATAATCTCATACATGATATAATTGATATAAGTAAGACTATCTAGTTAATCTATTTATTCGAATTAATGTTAAGCATTTTGAGATAAAAAAAAAGATAGAAACTAAAATTTTGCTAATCGATCTCCAATTAGGAATGGCCGTACTTGTAATTTGTGGGCTCTTGGCAAAACAATAAATAAGATCTATCACAATTATGTGTCTATATGATATATATACTGTTAATAAAATCCTGAAAATTATTTCTTTTGCATATAATCTAATTTACTATTTAAAATAATTTAAATTCTCATTAACAAATGCTTTGAGGCAATTCGGTTTCATATCAAGAAGGTCAATCATTGAGGCAATTTATATTTTGAGGAAACTGATGGAGAAATATAGGGAGCGAAAGAAAGATCTGCATATGGTGTTCATTGACTTGGAGAAAATGTATGATAGCATACCACGACGTGTCATCTAAGATAACCTCAAGGCTAGAGGTATTTCTTTAGTGTACATTGAGGTTATACGTGATATGTATGACAGAGTTTCGACTAATATTCAAACACCGGTGGGAATAACAAAGTCTTTTTCGGTTAAAGTTAGACTACATCACGGATCGGCTCTAAGCCCTTTCATTTTTACTGTCATTATGGAAGAGATTTCTAAATCTATTTGGGAGATGGTACCGTGGTACATGCTATTCGTTGACGACATAGTGCTGGTAGCAGAAACTAGAGAGGAGGTTAGTAATAAATTGGATGAGTTGACGGAAACTTTAGAAGGTAAAGAGTTGCGCATTAGTCGTACAAAGACTGAATATTTGCGCTGTGACATTAGTGAGACAGCACCGGTAAGTGAACAAGAGGTATCCATTGATGAAGCAGTTGTTAAAAGTACGATCAAGTACAAGTATTTGGGATCGATCATTCAAAGGGATGGAGAGATTGACGGAGATGTATATCATCGGATACAAGCGGGTTGGCTCAAGTGGGGAGCAGCCACCGCGGTGCTATGTGATAGGAAATTCCCAAGTAAGTTAAAAGGAAAATTTTACCGGGCGGCTATCAAACTTGCTCTGCTATATGGGAGCGAATGTTGGCCTGTAAAAAAGATTTTTGAACATAAGATGGAAGTTACGGAAATGCGTATGCTGAGGTGGATGTGTGGGCACACATTGATAGATCGAATTAGGAACCAAAAGTTTAGGGACAAACCAGGGGTAGCCCCTATTTCTGGAAAAATGCACGAAAATAGATTGAGGTGGTTTGGACATGTGCAGAGAAAGACTTTCGCCGCCCCTATGAGGAGGGTAGAAAGCATTATAGTAGAGGGTAAGAGGAGTCGAGGAAAACTTAGGAGAACTTGGGATGAGCAAATAAAAGTTGACTTGCATGAGTTAAACCTTTCTGAGGGCCTGACTAGGGATAGGGATAGTTGGAGGCGCCATATCCATGTTTTAGACTACCGATGTCCTCTTAGATTACCTTTTGGTGTTCTTGCCACCTTGCTTCTCTCATTTCTTATTATTAGTTTTTTGTTTTCTTTTATTTTGTAGTTGGTTCTACTTATTTATTTTATTTATATGCATTTAATTTATTTTTCCTGTGTAGCTACGTTTCCTTATCTTTCTCGAGCCGTGGAACTTCTTTGGTCGCGCTCTTCTTTATGGGTATGAGTTGCTGCCATCCTTTCCTCCCTAGACCCTGTCCATAGTTTTTTTATGAGCGGGATACACTGAGTAGGATGATGATGAAATGCTTTGAGGATATAGGCCCGGCAACAGCCCAACATGGAAGTTTGTAGTGAGTCAAAACCTCTGGTTCAAAGGTAAGGAAGTGATTTATCACTAGGTCAAGAGTTCCATTCCTCATATATACATTACTTTTTGAAAAACTTTTTGATAAAAGCTTGAGCGTAGCTGCCGTACCGCTACTCTAATTTTTGTTTTCTTGTTATTTTAGTTTTTGTTTTACTTTTTTATCTGGTATCGGACAAAACGGTCTCATTTGGGCTGATTCAATTCGTGCGTGTAATAATTGGGTATTTTTTTATTTTCTGGACATTTTTCAATTTTTATTTTAAAGGTATTAATTTTAACATTAAATGTATCAATTTTCAAATTGATACATTTAAGATCAAAAATAATATATATCTAAAAAATTAAAATGTTGTTAAAGGCGCAAACTGAGCGGCCCAAATTGACAATCTCATAATAAGATCGTCTGGTCCAACTTTTTACGTTACTTTTTTGGTTTATTTATGAGGTGTAATTCTTTTATTAAAGAACAAGTACTTTTACTAACCTATCTAGGACCTAGGGAGTACATTTTAAGAAAAAAACATTAAATAGTATTCCATCTTTCAACATTTCATTTATTTAGTTTCAACTTGTTTTAAGAAATCAAAAAATATATTCTTATTGCTATGTAGTAATGGATGAGATTCCCATTATATATATTTGTGATTTGGGGTAGGTTAGAAAATTATAATCGGAAAGTTAGAGATAGAGGAGAGGGAAATTACTCATTTCTGTAAGTGGTGAGAATTATTCTCGGCCTATTTAATGATTTATAAAACATTGTGAGATTTTAATTTATTTTGTTGTTATTTTATTTTACTATTATCTAAATTTTTTTCGTATCATTTCTTTTATGTTTAAATAAAAAGTCTTTAGTTAAGAGATGACTGTAAAAGAAAAAATGATTAGATAAAATAAGAATTGGTCTATTTTTTTTAGTTAAATAATAGTATTTTTATTTATACTCGAACGAATTGTGTCTTGGTCGTATAAAGATTAGGGGTCTCATTTTTGGTCATTACTTAGGGCCCCTAAAAAGTCCGAGACGGGTCTGGAGGATATTAGTTAGCAAGTTTTATTTTGCTTTTCGTTAAACCTAACTCAAAAGGTAAACCATTTGGTTCACCCTTGTAAGTTTGCATAATGACATACCATTTTTTTGAGTTTAATTTGAGGACATCACCTGAAGCCATCAAAAGGCCCTAGCAAATAATTGACAAGGTTTAAAGAATAGCTTTAAAATCAAAGAAATTTTAAAAGGCTAGTAATAAAAAAAACTAGAGTAAAAAAAAAAAGAGAAAAATTAGATGAGTACCCTGGGACTTGGGAGACAATACCTCGAGCAGGTCCAGATTGGTTTCCTATAAATAGTTTAATTTTCCGTTTTCATTTGGATTTTTTAGTAGAAGTATAACAATCCGATAAAATCGAAAAATGGTTTACTAATAAGAAAAATAAAAAAAGTGAATCAAGGATATCAATTTGAAGCATACCAAAACGAATATAAATTACATTAATTCGGAAATAGTGATTACATGAAAGTCAAGTTTTTATGAGACTCAAGCGTACCAAATTGCAACACTTCTACTAATGTTAGGTGGATAATTATTCTTGCATTCGAACTAGTAAGTGATAATGACAATCTGGCAATTGTAGAGTTCTGTTTTACTTCTATTTAAGTAGGTTCATTACCACCAAATTAAAGTTATATTTTAATTGTACTAATCAACCATAAAATAGAATATGCAAAACCATTACTTCCACATAGTCTAGAGACTTTTTGTTGGAATTTTGTGACTCGATCCGAGTCCAAGATCATATAGAAGATAAATTAAGTGTGGGTCAAAAATGTTGGATGCGCGGGGTGCGGAGATATGCACGGGGCGCGGAGTATTACACGGGGCGTTGTAAAGAAAAAAAAAAGAGCCATTGTTGTGGTTTTTCGTTCATCTTGTAATCTCCCAATTTATAGTGAAAAGTTTATTCTCGGTGCCGGTGGATGTAGCTATCATGTTGATAGTGAACCACGTTAATTTCTCGGTGTGATTTTCTTTATTGTTTGTTTAAATCTTTATTGCTTTCTGTTATTGTTTTCGATCTTTGCTTTCGTTGTCACACAACAATTGGTATCAGAGCTCAGATTTTTAATCCTAGGAAGAGTTTTTTAAGGGAAACAATGGTAGGAGATTCTACGATAAGGATTGAGGAATTTAATGGGAAGAATAACTTTGGTCTATGGCAGATTAAGATGAAGGCATTATTAAAACAGTTGCAGATTTGGCGTCCGTTGATCCCAAAGAGTGCGACATCTATGTCGGGATCTAGAGACGGATGGACTGATGAACAGTTAGTAGTGATGGAAGAGAAGGCTCATTCTACATCTTACTAAGTCTTGATGATCATATCATCACGGAGGTTGCTGATCAGGAGACAGTCGCATAATTATGGTTAAAATTAGAGTCATTGTACATGACGAAATCTTTAACCAACAAATTGTTACTGAAACAACAGTTGTTTAGCCTCAAGATGCAGTCAGGTACGCCATTAAGGGATCATCTAGAAAATCTTAATTCTATTTTACTAGATTTGCGTAATTTAGGAGTTAAGATAGATGATGAGGATGCAACTTTAATATTGCTTGTTTCTCTACCGAATAGTTATGGGAACTTTGTGGAGTCTTTTGTGGTTGGCAAAGACTCGTTGACCTTAGAGGAAGTAAAGGTAGCACTTTATACTAGGGAGTTGCGTCAAAAGGCTACTGGTGATAATGAGAATTATGGCAATGAGTTAGTTGTCAGGTTGGGTAGAAATTTTAGAAAGAAAAAGGGGTCTAACAATAGTAACGGTGCTAGGTCGAGTACAAGTAATAGTATAGATGAGTCTAGCAACACTAGGACCATAATATGTTATTGCTGTCAGAAACCAGGACATTTTAGGTCTAAATGTCCAGAGTCATAGATTCTATTAATTTTATTGTATAATAGCATAAGGCAGTTTGATTGTGAGCATGCTATTTGTCGTTTTTTCATTGGACACTATTAATGGAATTTGACTGATTGACATTTATTTTTGGATTTACCCTATTTACTAATTTGCATTTTAGGAAAAATTTATACATTAATGGATGCAATAAAGTACAATTATTCCAATAACACTATTATATATAAATGTATTGTTTAAAAAATTATACTAGGAATTATATGATATACTGTGAAGAAAATTATATATTGTTTGATAAATTATTCGAATTACACTATAATATATATATGATATGATGTACTGTTTAAAAAAGTATACTGCAAAATGTATGATGTACTATGTGGAAAATTATACTGCATAATAAAGTACATTTATTCCAATTATACTGCAATTTAGAAAATAATTGGAAGTACATAATTGCCCTTTTTCCATCAATTGTTCTTTAAAATTGAAATGACATAAAATTTAATATTTTTATTAGTCTAAAATTTTATTAAAATATTAACATATTTAAAAATTCGTGCATTGCACGAGTTTCTATCCTAGTTAAAGAATAAATCTCAGGCCATAGTAGTCGAAAGTAAACAGAATAAGAGTTATGATTCATAGGAAGACTTAGCATTGATTAGTTGTGTTGAGTCTAGTGATTTGGTTGATAGTTGGATTCTTGATTTTGGTTGTTTGTTCCATGTGAGTCCTCGTCGGTATTGGTTTGATACTTTTGAGTCTTGTTTTGGGGCTTCATTTACGGTTGCTAACGGTACTCTATGTGAAGTAGTAGGTATTGGTTCCATGAGACTTCAGACTAGTGATAGGAGAAGAGTTACTTTGACTAAGGTGAGGCATGTTCCTGTATTGGGGAAAAACTTGATATCACTTGGGACTTTAAATGATTTGGGGCTTAAGGGTGAGTTTAGCAATGGGGAAGTGAGTGTCTTTAAGGGTTCGGATTTGATACTTAGGGGTTTCAAGGTGAAATCCCTGTATGTCTTTCAGGGTGTTACACTACTTAATTCTAGTGTTAGTGCTTCTACTTGTCATCAGGAGATGAGGATTTGGGATAGGCATTGTCATATAGGTGAGAGTAGAGGGCTAGAATTGTCCATTTGAAATCGTCTTACATGTGTCAAGGATGCCTACCTTGAGGAAGACAAGCATTGGGTGTTTGGGTTTAAACACGGGTGTGAGCTTAGCATTGAAGCTCATAATTACTTGTACGGTAAGAAGGTTAGTTGGCTAAATTTGGATAATTCGCTTTGTGGATTTGTTATGTTCTGTGTTTTAGGTTTTGTGTGGCATCATACCTATGGGATAAGACCATTGCAGAGTGGTGTTACAGGAATAGCGTATCGGACCTTGTTAGGGAGAGTCTTATGCATGCTCTCTAGTTATTGGTTGTTGAGTAGATACTAGATTAGTTTGTTCGATTGGAGTTTACACACGGGATAGAGGTGACCAGTATGTGTGTGGTGTGGCTTAGAAGGTATCGTGCTATCTCATGTTTGAAGTCTTGTTAGGGCTTTGGTGTCCTGTGGTGCATTTTACAGTTGCTGGTTATGGTGATAGTGGTACCGAGTTTGAGGTATCTCTCTAACTGTGATTTCTGGTGCTATCTTTATCTCTGTGGATAGTTTAAAGGAGTCAGTATAGAGAACATTCCGCCGATCTAAAAGGTATTAAGAAAAACCTATATGTGTTATAGAGAAGTCTGATAGGTTGGCTGTAGGGAGTGTTGTTTTGGTCGCTATAAGTGTGGTAGGTTATGCATTGAGCTTTGTGGTTTTGGCAAGGTCGGTAGTCGTTTTTTTGGAGTCACTTGGACCTCCAACTTATGAGTACGTGTGTAGAGTACAGTGAGCGAGCGTAGTGGCTTGCTATGACTTTATGTATGAACAGAGTGTGGGAACTGTTTTATAGACTAGTAGTGTTACTTAGCTCAATTATATCACCTCATTTTGAGGCTAAGTCAGTCTACATGTCTAGAGTTACGGTTCAGTGTTTGAAGTATGATGTGATGTGTATTTGCTTTGCGCATGCCAAAAGTGTCATTTGCAGGTTTGTGACTCAACTTGGGTTGGAGCACTAGCAAGTAGAGATTTGTTCTCTCTACGATTTGCTTGGATCAACTGTTGTGTTTCTTATGTAAGGGAATGATGTTAGGTGCTTAGTTACATCGGTTAAAGTTTGAGTTGTGTTTGCTGAGTTAGATTGTGTTATGATCTCAGTGATGGTTCTTTGTGATCAACCTTGGTTGGCTTTTGTATGCTATGATTGTGTGATTAGTGATCAGGTACTTGATGTTCGGGAGAAGTACGGTGTGTTCATATTACATTTGGAATGCACGTACATGAAGATAGAGGCAAAGAAGGTAGGATGTTCTGACAGTCCTAGCTAGTAGATTCTTTACTATGTTGGATTCAGTGGTATAGGCCCGTTGGGGCGGTGTTGAGGGAGCTCACAGGTGGAGGTGTGCACAACCTCAAGGTGGAGCTTGCCTCGTGGACTCGTGATGCAGGTGGAGCATTATAAGTGAACTTATAATGCTAGTTGAGCGTTATGAGTTGTTAACTTGAAAATGAGTATGTGATGGGTCTTAGTTGAAAACTTATCGAGATAAGTCTTAGTTGGAGACTTGTCGGGATTTATGGCTTATGTTTAAACCTTGCATTGGTTTTGGCTTGAGAATGATTTTGTTTCACTATGGTTTGATGAGGTAGTGGTTGACTACGAGTTCTCGTCAAGATGGAGATTGTTGAGATTTTGTGATTCGAACCAAATCCAAGATCATGAAGAAGATGAATCAAGTGTGGGTCAAAAATGTTGGATGCGTGGGGTGTGGAGTATTACGCGGGGCGCAAAGAAGCTTTTGTCTTGGGTACAATGCTGAGCCCATGCAGCAGAATTCTACGCGGGGCGCAGAGTAGTGCGTTTTGTGCGGGATTCAGTTTTTCCACGTTCTTTTGACGGTTATTTAGTTTTTGGGCCGGTTTCTTTGTTTGTTAACCTAATTTCTTTGTTTTATGAGGTATACTATATAAAGGCCCTATTGTCGTAGAATTAGGGTATGATGCATGAAACACAAAGTGAGGAAAACTAAGAGAGGAAAAGCTTAGAGAGCCATTGTTGTGGTTTTTTGTTCATCTTGTAATCTCCCAGATTATAGTGAAAAGTTTATTCTCGGTGCCGGTAGATGTAGCTATCACGTTGATAGTGAACTACATTAATTTCTCGGTGTGATTTTCTTTATTGTTTGTTTAAATCTTTATTGCTTTCTGTTATTGTTTTCGATCTTTGTTTCCGCTGTTGCACAACACTTTTTTTATGCTTATTACTGATATTGTATAACATATTATAGGGCTAAACCATAATTTATGTTTCTAGTTGAGTTGGTTTTTTACATTAGTCACACGTTTGAATCTCACGTTGACTTTTGATACCATGTCAAAGAATCATTTCAAACAAAAATTTGCCCTTATGATTGAAGCCTAATACAACAACATTATCTTGGTCCGAAACGGTTAAATAAAGCTCTCGCCTAAACAAGATAAGAAGTAGAGAGAATTTAGACTCGAGTCTATACTAGCTCATAGTTCGGAATATTGAATTGTGTAATATATAATACAAAAGAATGATATCACGGTTGGTCTAAACATACATGCAGGGATGAGAGTTCAACCCTTCGTTAATGAGTTTGGATAACTCATACTTCTAAAATCAAAATGTCTATATTAGGGGAAAATGTCAATAATAAACCAGCATTTGCTCGATTCATTGAAAAATAAATCCAATTATTAGTATAATCCCTGAAAATAAACAATAAGTGATATAATTTTATCAAATATACCTAATAAATAGGTTTGTTTAAAAATATTGATAAATGAGTTTATTTTCAGTGGATCAAGCAAAAATTAATTTATTACTTTATGCGTCAGAATCTCCATCTTTGTGTTATGAGATTTGCCATATTTTTCATTTTAGTCTATCCTATATAATTTACTAGATTTTTATCTGATTTTTTCTTTAATATTTATCCACACATTTAAATTATCTTGACTCTCATCCATACTTATTTTCTATTTTTTCATATATCATGCTTTTTTTAATATTTATTTGAACTAGTTTGCTAAACTTTTACTGAGGAAGTCTTCAAAAGTGAGGAATTTAGCAGACTAAGTGAAAGTCACGCTAACGGGACCAAATTTAGGCGACCCCTTCAACTAATCTACCTAAAATCTCTTATAGTTTGTTGAATTTCATTAAGATTCATCGTAACATTCTAACTAATTTAAACTTTTCATTACAATTGTATATACATAATGCATGTCTGTATAACATTACCTATATGTTAATAATTTAATTTAATATATTATAAATACCCTTTAGTTTAGTCTATAAAATACCAAATTTCGTATAGATGACTATAATAAAAGGTCAATTTTAGGTTTGATACACCTATGTCTAAATCCATTATTATGAACATACTAGACCCAAACTTGTGATTATGGTTATTCACTGGGTTTAATGTTTATGAAGTAGATCTAATGGACCTAAAATTGGTGATAATTATACTTTGGGGCAAAATTAAGTTGAAAGAGCTATTTTTATGAGACATCTCTTCATGAGACGACCTCAAATAAAGAGCTTATATACTTATAATATATATGGGATAAATTATCCTCCCTCCGTTCTTTTTTGATCTTCCATATTACTATAACGGGTAGTTTCAAAAGTTCTTCCACTTTAGAATACTTTCTATTTTTAGAAAGTTTTTATCCCACTTTTACCCCTTAAAACCCCTCTTTTCTTTTAATGTACCCCTTTTCTTTTATTTATAATTATTTTTTCTCTCATACTTTCAATACAATCATTACTCCACACTACTATTTAATTAAAATAATACCCACTACAACCTCATACTTCCAATACAATCATCACTTCACACTACTATTTAATTAAAATAATACCCACTACAACCCAAAGATTCTATTTTCCTTAATATGTGTGAAAAACCCAAAGTGGAAGATCAAAAATGGAGGGAGTATAACTCATTTATAAAAAGTGTCTAATATATAATTTGTGAATTTGAAAATATTTCACCCAAATATGTATTAATGCTTTTTACCCTAAGATTCGACTAAGATCCATTGAGTCTCAACTCTGAAGAATGAGACCTAATCCTTAATTTAGGTTTGAAAATCATGTGGGTAAAAGTCAAGAGAGATAAGTAACACCAAAATTTTATGATATGATAAATCTTTTATATTTTGCTCTTTAAAACCCTAAGTCAATCTCCATACAAAGTAACATTAAATTTTGAAATAAGATAAGAGAAAATAATTCTCCAAAAACTTTTTCAATTCTTTCATGTGATAAACAGAACAAAAACACTTCATCTAAATTAAAAATATTTTATTTTTTAAACTTTAATCAAAGTTTTCTTTAGTCCTTCATCATACTTTCTCTGTTCTAAATTAGGGGCAAAAATAATACTATTCATTCATCATTTTTAATTTGTGATTAATATTTAATTTATAGGTTAAAATATAGTCAAGCGAGATTTTATTTGATTCGTCTCATTACAAAGATTATTAATATCAAATTTTATAATTTTCTATTATTCATAATTAAAGATATTAAAAATTGATTTAACATATTAAACTACGTGAAAAAAAGTTACAAATAAATTGAAACGAATGAAGCAATAATCAATCAAATTCACACAATATGTATTAAAGGGAATAATTTGCCTAAATGGAGTTGTTAAAGAAAAATATTTCTATTATGGTGTTCACTTAAAAATATTTTCCAATATGGTGTTCATGTCACTAAGCTATTTTAATTTTAGTTTGGTGTCTTCAAAGCTTATTGTGAACCAAAAGAATAGTAGGTCTACGTAGAATTAGAAAATAAAACAATATATGCTCTAGTACTCACTAAAACTTATTTTCTAAAATAGTTTTTTTTTATAGAAGAAAGAAATTTAATCAAATTTATCTGAATCTGATTTGGAAACTTCAAACAAAAAATTTGACCGACAAAATAATTGGTATATACATCATGTAACATGTGATGTATAGAATTAATTATGATACAATGATAAAAATACAAAATCGCAACAAAGAATTAAAAGTCATTTTTCTCTTTTAAATATGTCTAAAAATATCATTTAATTAAATGGGTTAGGGGAATTTAGAAAAAGAATAGGATTGCATGGGTGAAATATTTAAGACGATGTTAAGCAGTTCACTTATTTATCTACTTTATTAAAAAAAAGGTAGTTGTTCCCAATAAAAACGAGAAAAATCTGACAAAAATATCAATTATAATTTATCTATTTATGAGAAGGGTGCATTAATTGTAAGGATAATTTTGAGTTTATCAATACTAAGAATTTTTTTAAATTGATGAGAGAGAGTTAAAATTGTTATTAACAAATCTTTCTAAAAATAAATCAACTTTCAACTAAAATTTTATATCCAAATGTTCATTAAAGCTTTTCTTCTTTAGTTTTTAGTGTTAGTTTACTCATATTGATCCACGTATCAAATGCATCAAGTATTTATAGTTAGCTATAGGAATATCAAGAGAAGCGATTTTTACTTTTTTCATCGCAAATCTAAGATACTTTCAAAAATTATTCAATCCCTCAAAAAAACATTTTAACAATTATTTTAGCTTACATTGAGATATAAAAGTTCCAAACAAAAAATAAAGTAACTTATTGTTAAATCTTATGACATGAATATTACTTTGGAGAATTTTTATCCATAAACACCAAAATAGAAATTTTTTCAAATTATTCTGTTAATGGACCCCACATTATTTTTCTCTCTCTTTCTCAAGTCCCTATATCAACAGCAATTTGCCATTCCCCTTTCCCTTTCTCTCCATCATCGTTTTCCCGCTCATTCTACAAAGTATACCCATTTCCCCTGCATTTCCTTCAAAAATATCACATAATTTCTATTATTCTCTACATTATATAAATGATTATATTAAAATTTAATGTTTCTATACTGTTGCTGCTAATCTGCGCGCCATGGAATGTTCACTCATTGTATAATCATCGTAAGAATAATCGGCTTGAAATTGGAATGACAATGGTGAAAAATACTACTGCTAAAGCTTTTGGAGCCTGTATGTAATTGCACAATTAAGCTTTTCTTAATCTTGTTTTAGTTACTTAATTATGGTATTATGTATGTTTATATAGATTATTAGTCATTCGAATTTTAATTAAACGGTGGGAATATTTATGTGTTTGAAGATTGTTTGGATGGAAGTTTACCTGCGTATCATATCAGCAGGGGATTTGGTTCTGGAGCAAGTAATTGGATTTTACAATTTGAGGTAATATATTTATTTTATTGTCCATACTTCTATTATTGTTTTCGTATTGGGTTAATTAATTAAGAAAACAAAAGGACTAGAATCAAAACCATTTTATTTTTCAATTGAAATATATTACTTCTAAATTAGTTGATATATTTTTTATTAGAAAATTTTTATATACTTGCCTAAATGTAAGTAAAAAGAAAATAGTAAGAGTAAATTTTTATATTATTTAATTAAAGTGATAAAAGTGGACTACATAATATGGTGTAATTCTTGACTTTTTAAAGTGCCTCATATATGTAAATGAATACATGTTATTTCAATTCTAATTATATGTGTTAAATCGTGGAATGCATTTTTATATGCAAATGAAGATTTGTTAATAAAGTTACATACTACAAAAGAAGTTTTGTTTACATCATAAGTGATTTCCTACACATTTTCATACATTTTTCACATTAGTACTAACTCTCTAAATAAATATTATATAAATATAAATAATATTTGAGAATCCCTAAAATCACAATATCACAGATTCAAAAAGAAAGATAAATATCAATATTTACCTCAAATATAAGTACAATATTTATTGTAATTCAACATTATACTCACATAAGTGAGAAGTTAACTATGGTCGGGGCAGATATAGGGTCGTTTAATAATGTCAACTGACAACATTTAAGTTTGGTTTGGAATTATATACCTAGAATTATTAATACAATTGTTGGTTATATTGATAGGAGCTTTGCTATGTGACCACATTAACTAGGGTTCAAAACTCAATAAGCATATTTTTTTTAACCTAGAAAGAATACTTAGCCATTTGCAGTTTGATCGATATTTTTAAAAATATTATCGACATCATATGATTTTATTTTAGATATGCCCCTGACTATGGTAGGACGTTTGACTCATTAGATTGATTTAAATTTGTCAATATTATAGAGATTCTATGTTTTTATTAAATTACAAGTTAGGCCAAAAAAAAAGAGTTGATTAGGGAATGTACATATTCTTTGTTTCATATTCTGTTCTTATTCTCTGTATTTGTCCATAGTTTGTTTTCTATCTTCCTTCAACTTTAGCTATGTTTGGGTTGATTTGCTGCAACATTCTGAAAATAATGTTTTTGCTTTGGCTTTTTTATTTGAAATAGTCATCAAATTTTCAAACAAGTTCTTTAAGAAATGTTAGAAAAAGAATATCGAGTTGTTAAACCTGCCACTTTTATTCATCATTTCCGATTTCCGAAGGTCACGGCTTTACAAATGCTGAATAAAGTTGCTGCATTTTGCTCTTTATTTCTGCACTACATAAGCTAAAAATAGATAATTCTTTATCGGCAAGAGAGGAGACAAAATGATCTTTCTAAAAATAATAAGAATTAAAACTCTATCATAGGGCGGACAGAAAGTTTTGAGCATCTATGCTAACCAATGATTCTTAAGATAAATTTATTAATATTTATTAGTGTTAAAACTAATTAAGCTTGAGTGGAGAGAAAACTTGTTTTAGTTTCTTAACCTATCTTTCAAAATATAAATAATATACGTGTTATATATATAGTTTAATTTTCATAATTTTGTGGCAACTTGTTTATTTATAATAAAAATAAGCAATGTATCAGTTATGTATATTGTTAAGGAACTAATTCAATCAAAAATTTAGTATTTGGTTGAGTTGATTCCTTGATATGGTATCAGAGCCAACATGATAAGAGGTTATAGGTTCAAATCTCAATCACACCTCATTTAAAGTGGACTATTCTGTAAAATATATGAGGAGAGTTTATGTTGTATTTATACTTCTAGTCCAAATACTTCACTTTTAGTTGAATTTGTTTTTTTGATATATAAAAAGTCCTGCTTACTCTTATAATATTGGCTATATACAAAATCTCTTTCTTGAACAATTTTATGGGGGGCATGCATTAAAGAAGAGCATATATAAACTCTATTATTGATGAAAAATATGAATATGATCAATGCAAGTAGTATATATATGGATAAGATTTATGCATCAAGCTATCCAAAATGGTAGGTTTTTCTTTCTTAGACGTTTTATTCTTTGGTTGGGTATCAATCATGTGATGTATATCCACTGAATAAGGTTGTATGCTTTAATTTGCGTCTATTGATTGCTAAATAGGCAATCTAGTGGACCTGCTTCCATATTGACATAATATTGCGGCTGTTGATTATGTTTTGTTAATACTTGCGTGCTTTAATATTATGGAATTATTGTGTTCTTTTTAGACATAATTGATCAAAAAAATTTACTAGAGTAATCACACTGTGATATGTATTATTTAGGTTTTGCTTTTAGTAACGTTGTCTGATTAAGGCCGCATAAAGTTAGATTACAATTATCTATGGATCAAGTTTTTGATCTCTAGGCTAGGGCTGTTTATTTGGGTTTGTTTTCAAGTCTTATGTTATGAATTAATCTGAATATTTATGAATTATATATATATATATATATATATATATATATATATATATATATATATATATATATATATAACAATTTACAATAATATTGCTTGTTCTATTAAAAGAGAAATAACCATTGAATTAAATAATTTTATTAATAATAAATTGTTATTTTGGTAGGGTGGTGGGTGGTGCAATGATGTAGAATCATGCTTGGGGAGATCTAATACACGCCGTGGATCAACACATTACATGACTAAGGTGGAAATCTTTAATGGGATCCTAAGCAACAATATATCCCAAAACCCAGGTACAAATATTCTTCTTCTTATTGCTTACTTTCTAAGCAATGTGCGCATTAATCAAGAATTGGGTCTTGCCTTTGTAGGAGAGTATGTCCCATGTTCTAGAAAAAATTATAGGTTTGATTTTTATCAAATTTTTTTTCTCCCCACCTGTGATAGAAAAAGGTCCCATGTACACCATCATTTAGTTACCTTTTTATGTTAGTTATTACCGTTCACAAATTGTTAATGGTCAACTTTTCATGATCTAACATAATAGTACTCACATTTCCTTTCTATATAATTTGCACCTTTTTTAAATGTATAAAAATTAATTTATAATTGGTAAAATAAGTGAAATATAATTTTAATCGGATAAAATTAATTGAATGTATGAATTAGAAAATGAAATTAAAAAAAATTGCAGGAACTATTATTAAAAAAAGAAAAAAGTGTAAAATAAATAGGACAATCTTAAATTGAAATTTAGTATGCAAATTATATGTGATGGAGAGCATTTTATATTTTTCTGTTAGGCTAAGTTTAGACACAATATTTTTTGGAAAAAAATTTTTTTATGAAAATAGTTTGAAAACTAAAAGTATAATCACAAATTGTTGTAAGAAACTTTCTCTCCGAAAGACGCATTGAATTATTGAATATATGGGTTAAATAGCCCAATTTGCAAATTAAAGAGAAAATAAGAATTTGACCTTCTTGTTTTGAGGTTGTCTCTTTGAAAGACGATCTCTCACAAGAGTAGCTGAAGTATAATTAATTTCCTTTTTGTTTAGTTTGACAAAAAACTAAAAATAGAAATTTGATACAAAATTATATGGGACACATAGATTACTTTATATTTTCTAATTAGACGGAAGTTTAGACACAATATAATTTTTGGAGGAACAATTATTAATGAATTTTTTTTAATATTAAAAATATAATATATTTTCTTTTGTTTAGTTTGACAGAAAAAATATAAATTGAAAATGAGAGAAAAGGTGATGTCGAAATATATGGTTATATTGAAAATATTTGAAAATGAACACAGTTTCAAATAAATCAAGTTAGATAATTGAAATTTAATTGACATCATTCAAATTTTATATTAGTCTATATATACTTATAGTTGTTTACATGTTAAGTTGGTAGGATTTAAGAGTTATCTTATGTCACAGACCGACAAAACTGATCCATGTTCAAACCTTAGCATGAATATTTCTTTTTTCTTTTTTCCTAGTGTTTTAAAATAATAAAACTTTCCCATCTTGACATTTTTGAATTTTGTTCGATATCATTTAAATTATTGTAAATTCGCCTTTGCTACATATTCATCTACTTGTTAGTGAGTTGTATTCAATAAGAATAGGATAAATGGTTCAACGTTACAGCAAATATTCCTCGTCATGCTTGAATTAATATATAAATAAAACTCTTTTTCATTGAATCTTCTAATTTTATATAATTTACACTACAAAAACAAATTGATATTGAGACAATCTGTCGTCAAACTCTGCTACGGAACAGATTTTTATAATTATAATTATAATTTTAAAAAAGCGAAAATAATTCATTTTAATACGTTTGTTAAAACTTTTAGAATACCAAATATTAAAAAAAATAATATTAAAACATGCATATAAAATTGAGGACAAAGTGGGTGACCATGTGGCTAACTGGCTAAGCTACAAACAGTACTGCAACTGGAAGACAAAGCAAGCTGGAAATTTGTCCATTTTTAACCAACATGTGCAAAAGGTGACATTTTCATTGAATTTGATTAATATTTAAGTCCTTTATGTAAGGCTGCCAAATAGTCGTTAGTTTTTTTGTTGTTGGCTTTTTAGTTGACTTGTTTAATTAAATAAAAATATAAAATTTTTTTGGCTTTTAAATTAGCAGTACAAACTAATTGTTTAAAAAGATATTTGAAAAATTATATATTGACTATCAATTATTTATGGAAAGGAAAAATAAGTCAATTTGCTAAGAATCAACTGAAAATTTATTTACCAAACATCACTTATTGATTCTGGCAGCTCTTTAGAATTGACTCTTAGTGGTCGTAGTATAGAAGTAGTATGGAAGCCAATGTTTCCTTTTACAACTAGATCTTTCTATGAGTTTTGTTTGAGTATATTTACTCTTCAGCTTAAAGTTTTAGTTGAATTGGTTCCTTAACATGATATCAGTAGCCATTGTGATAAGAGGTCATAGGTTTAAAGCTCAATCACCTCTTATTCAAAGTGGAATATTCAGCACATGTACGCATCCACACTTCTAGCCCAATAGGCTCTCGTATGAGGGTGCATGTTAGAGTATATAATATATCCTAGGATTTTAACCATCAGCTTAAGTTTTTAGTTGAATCTTAGTGATCGTAGTATAGAAGTAGTATAGAAGTCAATGTTTCCTTTTACAACTAGATCTTTCTATGAGTTTTAAACATTTCATCATATAAATAAAAAATAATCCATTTTCTAATCAAATATTGCAAATATAAAGAAACAAAGAGGATGTGTTATGTAAGAAAATTTATCATAGGTTTGTACGTTTCACAGAATTAATTATGTTTGGTATCTTACACGATAATTATTATAAAAAATTATAAAATATTTTGCTTCATGTTTAAAAATTGAAATCATAAATTAACTTTGAAATGAGGATTACTAATTTCTAATTTTGTTTATTTGAATAAGCAATAATTAAGAAATTTTTAACATTCTTGTAATCCTCTAATAAATTAATGGATCAATAATATTATTTTTTTTATTTTCTTAACCAATTAGAAAATTTTTCTATTAGAGGAAATATTCTAAATGTGTTGATAATCAGTAAGGGTAATTATTTCATCTTTACCCATAGTGTAAAAATGCGGTAACGGTTGTGATCGCGGTAACGCAACGCTGATGCGGTAACGGAACGCTGATGTGGTAACGGGAGTGATGCGGTTATCGTATCGCCTAAATATCAGTCAAAACCATAAGATATCGCTTAATGCGGTCCAAAACGCAATTTTTTTACACCTTTACAACGCGAAAAATATAAATTCGCTTGTTTTGAAAACCGTTATAACGCGGCCGATGCCTTATCTTTATTCTATGCCTCTACCGCTCTAAATTGTGTAGTATCAACTATTACCATTTCATTACATGCAATCTCTATGCAGAACGACTTATAAAATATTAGGGGGAGAAAGTCTAAAAGAGGTTCAACAATGAAAAACAAATGAAAAATAAATGCAAAACATGAACGCAAGTATTTACGAGGTATCTTGGATACCTCCCCCTCAAATGTAATTCATTATATTGATTTCAACAATTGCAAGTATAATAAACCTCCCCTTATCTTGAGAGAATATCTTGAGGACAATTCTCTCAAGATCACAAAATGCTAGTTCTATGAAGAACACTCAAGTTTCAACAAAGAATGGGTTACTCTCAATATATGTGTTTGTGGTGGTCTTTTCTCTATGAATGATACTCCCTTTTATAGTTGAGTATCATTCTTAGAGTCACACACTAATCACCATAAAGCACAATAAAACACTCAATTAACTATGCTAATAAACATAGTAATAAACATCACGATAAACAAGCATTAAACAAGGAGTTACACAACCTTTCAATGCCTTTCAAGTGGCCAAACTGACCAAAAAGGAATCCGAAGCATAGTGCTCGAACAACCGCTCCATGTGCTCGAACGAGCACTTAGTTTAGAACCCAACTACACTTTAGTGCCTTGAACGAGCACACCTCTCCAGTCCACTTTTGACTTAGTTTTCATGTTGCCTTGTTCGAGCAACCTTCATACCATGTCTTGCCTTGTTCAAGGCATGGTTCCATCCTTTAGTGACACCTCATCGATTGTTCCAAACCTTAAACAATTCACATCGACACATCCTTATTATTCCTCTGCAAAGTACAAGCTAAGGCATGTTCGATTAAGTGATCAAATTCATCATCATTATTAAATATGTTGGCACTTGTATTAACAGTATTCCTTCTCTCCCTTTGAAAAATAACATTTAAATTGAATATATAATAGTTTTTTTTTACAGTCTGATAGTGTTTTCAAGAGTGCCAGAGGGATAGAGACAGTACTTAACAAATTAAAACCAAGTAGCCTTCCAAAGCTGGATTGAAAAAGAAATGAAGTACTTGAGTAGTGGAGTACACACTAGAGACTACAAAAACAACAAGAAATGCATAACAGCAAGCGTGCACACAACTTGTATCATGATTTGTCGACTGAATATATACAATCTTATTCTTCCATGTAATAGTCTTTTTTGGGTTTATTTGAGCAACATATTTTTCCATTAATGGTCTTTTTTGGGTTGAGCTTACCTAGCTATTTATTAAGAGTCTACATGACATTGACCGTGAAAAAATCAATTCAACTAAAATATAAATTGATAGTTGAGGCCTAAAGATATGTTATATATTCTAATACGCTACTTCACATAAAAGCCCTTTAGGCTAAAAGTGTGGATGTAACACATATCCCCCTTATACCAGATGTAGAATATTTCACTTCAAATGAGGAGCGGTTGAGATTTGAACTCGTGACCTTTTGTCACGTTGCATCTATTATCATGTTAAGGAACCAATTCGACCAAAAGGTGAAGCTAATGGTTAAGGTTCCAAGATATATTACCTACTTTAGCATTGACAATCACTTGAATAGGTTGGATGTCCTTTTACCTTGACAATAGTTTGGTTGTCGGTATAATTAAATGGTAGAATTGGTAACTAAAAGTTAGGGTAATTTTAATAGGAAAATTACTTGTAAGTTTAATGGTGATGTTTACTTATAATCATTTTATTTACTTCACTGAATGAACACCAAATCAACCAACCAAATAACCACCAGATCAACCAATTAAGCAACCAAAACATAGTTTTATCATCCGCTTAATCCTATAAGATATAAATTTAGAATTTAACTAAACAAAAAACTTAAACCAATAACCAGAGCCACAAAATTAATTTTATATACTCTTATCAAAAAGTCTTCAATCTACATTTTGAATTGTATTTTTGTGATGATGTGAAATTAATATGTTTATGCTTGGTTTTTATCCAAAATTTTAATTATATATAAACAAGCTTTTTTATGCCATTGATAGATTTCTATAATTGGAACCGCATCAAGCTTAGATACTGTGATGGAGCTTCCTTTGCAGGCAATTCCAAGTTTGACAATGGGGTAAAAACATTTCTTTCGATCTTAGTCTAGAATATATTAGTGTCTAATTATGAGCATAAGCTTTTGGTTAGGTTGATTTCTTAATACGATATTAAAAACCAACGTGACAAAAACCCTTTAATTTTGATGGAATATTGTGCACCACATATGAGGAGGACATCTATTACGTTCATACTTTTTGCCCAAAAAACTCTGACTTTCGGGGCGTAATAATAGACTATAAAATATATTCTTAGGCTTAGCTGATATTAGATATCTTTTATACTCTTTATCATTTGATCAATTTTGTTAGTATGCCTAACAATTAAAGTGTGTATGGATGACAGACTTCATTGATGTACTTTAGAGGGCAAAAGATTTGGCAGGCCATTATTTTTGACCTTCTTCCTAAAGGTTTGGCAAATGCAGAGAAGGTACATTGCATAGCTCAATAATTATTTTATAACGATATTTTATGTGTTAATTTTTGACTTGTTAGTCGAGAAGCTGACTTTTAAATTAAAATTAAAAAGTTGTTTGGGACAATTTTTTCATCGATTTTTAAACGTATCAACTATCAATAAATAGATTTACCGAACATCTTCATGAAGTAAATTCGGATTATAGCCTTGTGTAACTAGCTTAACCATTATCAACATAAACAATCAATGCGATCAATTTGTCAAATAAGCCTTAGTCAATCAATTGCCAAACAACCCATATTACTATGTATATCTAGTTGTCAATAGTATTAAAAACTTAAAATCTCAAAACAAACATATTTTCTTCTAAATCTTTCTGTTTGGTCTTGTATTTCTCATTAAATTTGCTCAATTTATTTTCGAGAATTTGACTTTTTTAGTACAACCCTAAGAAAATAAAGAATTACACAATAATAAAGGGTAGTACTAGTTATGCATGTATATATTTCATATGCAACTATGTAAATGTATATGGAAAAATCTGTGACAATGTCTGTTCATTCTGTGTAGGCTTTGCTGTCTGGATGCTCAGCAGGGGGTTTAGCAACCTTCCTACACTGTGACAATTTCACTAAATTTCTACCAAGAAATGCTACTGTCAAATGCTTGAGTGATGCTGGATTTTTCATGGACATGTAAGTCTACTACTTGTGTTTTTTTTTTTCAAGCCACATAAGCATTTTGTCCCCATAGCATCCTGGGAAGTGTATATGTAATGCAGTTCTTATATCTTTGTTTCTTCGAGTTTGCCCCATAAATCACAAAAACTTGAAAAAGACGGAAATAATATATTGCATATATCAAATAAAACCCAAAAATGCTCGTATTATTCTGGACAAGTGTAATGTGCTTGACCCCGGAGGCCTTTTATATTACTTTTGTTGAAGTATTGTTTTTAAGGCCCAAGATTCGAAAAAATCTAAAATAAATAGGCTCTTAACATTTATTTTGTATTTTTATTCTATCTCTGCTCCAACTAATCATCTCTCTTATTTCCATTTGACGATTAGAAGAATCTAGGCTAGGAACTGCCAAGGCTGTAACCGAGATCATTTGATTGAAGACCATATTAATATTAAAATGCAGAGATGAGTGTTCGGTTCATCCTATACTATGGTCCCAAATACAATCATGATATTGATTTCCCATGCACTCCATGTTTTCTAATAGAATATCAGAGTCAATGTAACATAATTCGCCAGTTAATTCACCTTTTGAATTCGCATTCCACGCAAAATGGCCCTAAAATAACCCAAAACCTATTATAATTCGCTTATTTTAATTTGCGATTCGCAACGAGATTTGTAAATCATGGGACAATGACCAGATCTTTGTAAATTTGTTGCAGACCAGATATAGCCAATGAAAATACATCAAGAACTTTTTACAACAATCTAATTACTCTTCAAGGAGTAGAACAAAATCTTGATAAGAACTGCACCAGCACATTAGAAGATCCTAAACTAGTATGTTTTACAAACTGCTTATTTTGTTATGATCACATGGTAATTATTAGGTTTTGGTCTAACATACTTTTTTTTTTAAAAAAATTTGGTACAGTGCTTCTTTCCCCAACATCTGTTAGGATTCATTAAGACTCCCTTCTTCATCTTAAACACTGCATATGATGTATACCAGGTAGGTACTTAAAAGATTTTTTTTAATTTTCATCATCATCATCCCAATGAGTTCATTCTAGAGGGAGGGTATGAGAAGGGTGGGAAAGAAAGCAGACCAATACCTTTATCACGAGGAGATCACGATCAAAGAGAGCACCTCAACTCGAGTATCGCCTGGCATATGAGGGCCCTGCAAAGGAAAAGCCTTTGAATGCCTAAAAGAATGCATATTAGCTATGACAATGATCAATGTACATAAGTAGTTAAAGATAAGAATTCAAGAATAATTTTCCGAACCTTGTTATTCTTAAATTTATAATAATTGAAATTTACAAGTTGAAATGAAATACATGTCTCCAAACACATTATTAAGTTTGCAACGATCTTTAAAGTTGCGTACGAGCATTTTTTTTTTGGTTGCGACAAATAAAAAGAGACAGATAAATGAAATATAAATCTTCCTTATTTTTTTTCCACCCTAGACTAGTAAACAATTGCCTTTGTTTGGAACAATTTTTTAGTTTAATCTATTTTGCGCTAGTAAGTTCCAACTCACATTAAAACATTGGATCATATAAAGGCTTCCCTAAGGTAGCGGTTGATTGTATGTAATATTTTCTGTTATAAAAGTTCGTTTTAGATAAAAAATATCATTTACAATTTCAAAAAAATTCTATATAATTAAAAAATTATTTTAATCTAATCAAAGAGTTATAAATGTTTAACTGGTTACAGCAAATTTCTTTGCACATACAAATTACTTGTCAAAGAGACTCAAATATTTCTTTGGCAGTTGAATCACATATTGGTACCGCCTTCTGCTGATCCAAGAGGACCATGGAACCATTGCAAACTCAATATTTCGACGTGCACTCCTTCTCAAATTCAAACACTACAAGGTTACAATTTCAACCTTATTGTTATTTCATTTGGTTTATATACACTTTTCAGTAGCATATTCAATCCTAATATCTTTAATTTTACATAATAAAAAAATTAAAAAGCTAATATTAATATAATTTACAGTGAGCGAATCAAGCAAAATGCCCCTTGACTATGTTTCAAGATATAAATTGAGACTAATACACAAATTAAGAACTATTGATAAATAATATCAAAAATCAAATGAAACAACAATAGTGCGCATAGGAGGGTGTATACTCTGGTACTCCCCTTTGTTATACATTGTGCTAAAATTCCACTTAAAATGAAGGACTAAGGATGTATGAGATTCAAATCTGTAACCCTTTCTATCACGTTGACCTCTGATACCATATGAAGAAACCAACTTAACTAGAAACTTAAGTAATGGTTTAAGCTTCAAATTATGTTATATTTTTTATGACGAACTTAAGAGTTTGGTATATTTACCAGATTTTCGAGAAAATATGTTTGAGGCTCTATACTCTTTTTATAAACATTCAACGAGTGGAGGAATGTTCATAAATTCATGCTTTGCTCATTGCCAAAGTGAGGGATGGAACACTTGGTTGGCAGAAGACTCTCCCATTGTGCACAATAAGGTACAAAACACTCTTTCTTCAATGTTTTTTTTTCAATAGAGTATACTTAACCTATAATGAGACTACAATCAGAGCATATTGAGTGCATATCATGTTGCTATAGCTATTAGATTTGACTTTTAATTTATTAGTCGTATAATATGTTATTAGAAATCATGACAATAGGGTCAAATTTTTTAAATTTGAACCGTATTAATCTTTTGTTTAAACTTTTAAGTACAATATATAGCGTTGGAATTGAATTGGATTAAGCTGTTAATGATAATTTGTATATGATGCATTGCAGACCATTGCAGAGGCTGTTGGTGATTGGTATTTCGAGAGAAACGTGACAAAGTTGATGGATTGTCCATATCCTTGTAACAATTCATGTCAAAACCTTATACCAGCTTAGACTAAAACATGACTTAGGAATCAACTAGGATTTATCATTAATCATATACCACAATTCTTTCAACACACACTTAGCTTCATTTTTTATGTAAATAGATCAATTACTTTCTAGAGTGTTCATTTGTGTCGATCAGGTCGATTTCAACTCAGTTCAAAATCAAAACTTGTATCTATATTGATTTTTATATAATGTAAATCTATTTTAAAGTTGATCAACTGAAGTCAAATGAATGTTGAATCTGTTAGATGTTGTGTACTAGGATTATATAGTTTTTAATCTCAATTCTTTATTCTTTAACAATGGGTATTGCATCTATTATATATTGTGGGTCACAATCTCATTTTGGTCTTGGTTTGTGAAGTATGTTGTGCTTTGGATAAGTGGTTGCTATTACTGCACACAATCTATATGTAGTTGGACTTGGATTAAGCTCTTTGTGATAATAAGAATTAATGATATACTTCTACATGAGTTGTAACACTAACTTAAATATTTATCATTAAATTATACATTATTTGAAAATATATATATATATATATATATATATATATATATATATATATATATATATATATATATATATATATTCCTTAGGACTACAAATAGTCATATTCGAATTACATACAAATAATTTACGTTTGCTATAAATGTATATATTATCTCTATTCGTTATTTAAAATTATCATTTTCAACATCATAACATAGTCCCACAATAAAATATCATTCTCTACCTAATACATAACATCCAATATTAAAGTCACCATCAATTTCAAATTCATTACCAAAAAAAAAATAAATAAATAAATCGAGTCCAATAAACCAACAACCAAGAAATAAAGAACATAAAGTACTAAGGGGATGTTTGGTTTGCTAAAATTTCAAGTAGGTAACGAAAACAATTAATGAATACCCTTTCTAGTTGTTTGTTTAATATGGAAAGTAATGGAATCGGTTATCATAGGGTATTGAAATCTGTTACTTTGTTGCTCCTCATGAACTAGTGGAAACAAAAACTCATCATCTCCCTTAATTGAAAAAGCTTATGAATACCCTTTCTACAACAATAACTAGAAGGATTTGTACATTACTTATCTAAACCAAACAACTTTTTAAAGTAACACAATTAGTTTCCTTTCTACTCTCTTATTGAATTCCTTTCCCTTTCCACTTTAATAAATATACCAAACACCCCCTAAATGTGTACCTTATATCAATGAGGACGAACAAGTAAGTATTACTTTGTAAAATTCATGGCCTACATTCAATTGAACGAAGACAAAAAAAAAAAAAAAAAAATAAACACTAAAATGACAGAAAAAAATGCAAAAGGTAATTTTTAACTTGAATCAAATGATTTAATACAATTAAATTGAAAGAAGAGAAAGTGCTTATAATGGTGTTTTTGAAAGGAAAATCATCGAACTATTTTGAGGATTTTCAGAATTGGTGGAAATCAAATGAGAAAGGAAGATTTACTTTTTTAAGTCTAGTTGTTTTCGTTAGTAAAAACGAACAATGGCGAGCTAATTAACCAGAATCATCTCTCTCCTTGTTTGTTGTATTAACATTGAACAAGGGCAGCGTTGACTTTGTTCGATCAACTTTCTTTGTTTGCTTTTTAGTAACAACTCAATGAATATTAATTTAATTTTTTTTACCAGTTAATTTTTTGTTCGCAGCGAACAGGTTTGACCACTAGCTCAAATAAGGATACACTTATTTTAAAAAATAGTATAAATTTTTTTATTAAATTAAGCTTTGCGTAAATCAATTCAAAAGCTACACTTGATAGACTAATCGGCCCACTATGAAGCCCTTTAAGACATTTTGGAAACCCATATCATAACACAAAAAATACAAATTTAAGAGGTGTTTAAACGAAATATGATAATTCAATATTTACTCAACTTTACGATCGAATTTTATTTAATCCGACTTTAAAATAGATTTATAATTATTTAAGAAAAATCATAAAAGCAAAAATATAATTTTAAATCGATTCAAATTAATCCAAAATCACCGAATGATCTAAATAAACGGGTCTAATAAATTTCACACATATCAACATCAAAAAAAGCCAATCCTAAATCAATATCATCGACTAAAAAAAAGTAAAATCATACCAGACATACACTTCTATTCTATCTCATTGGCTAAACCAACCGGCCTTTAAATAACCGCTTCCACCCCCCAACACCTGTAACCGTCCACCTGACCACCCTATTAAAATTACCAAACCACCCTTTTATAAATGCAATTATCACTAATCCAACCATGTCTCACTCTAACTTTTACTTCCGCCATTTCACCACCTACTAATAATACTCCACACTTCATTTTTCCACCATTTTCTTTCTCAAACCCCAAAGAATCTGGAAAAAGTAGAGAGAGAAAGTGCACGAACAGTAGAAGTAATTTCGGAACTGCGATGCCTTCAACTTGTTCGACCTCCATCGAAGCAGCCTCTGGTGGTGGCAATCTTCGAAGTTTAAAGCATACTGAAGCTTCTTTTCTTGCTTCTCTCATGCCGAAGAGAGAAATTGGTGCTGATAGGTTCCTTGATTCTTATCCTGAATATGATGGTCGCGGTGTCGTTATCGCTATTTTCGGTATTGTTTTTCGATTTTTTGTATCCGTTTCTTTTTGCAGTGCTGTGTTTTTTAATTGATTGAAGTAAATTAAGTTGCATGACACTACTATAATGGATTTCTTTTGGTGTTATTGTGATGCGTGAAGATCAGATGATATTGATTAATGATTGTTTAATGTAATCCTAATTTTTGATTTATCCTGAATACGGTGGACACGGTGTCGTTATCGCTTTCTTCGGTATTCTTTGTTCGATTATTCATATCCGCTTTTTGCAGATTTATGTTTGCTGATTGAAAATGTTGATTGATAGGTTTTATGTAGTTGTTTGTGGTATGTGAAGTTTGGCTTATAAAAGTACTTCACTAAGTAATGGTTCCTTTATTCATTATTTCGATTTTTTTTGTTCCTGTTTGTTCCTGCTTTTTGCAGATTTTTGCTTGCTGATTGAAAATATTGATTGACCGGTTTTTTGTTGTTATTGTCTGTGATATGCGAAGTTTAGATTATATAATTAATGATGAATGATGAATCTATTCATTTTGGATATTTTTATATACGCTTTTGCAGATTTTTGTTGCTGATTAAAAATGTTGATCATGTTGCATGAATGGAGTATTATCGATTTTTTATTGCTATTATGATTTGTGATGATTAGATGATATTAATTGATGATTGTTCAAATAAATATAATCTATTCATTTTTTGACTTTTTAATGTTGCAGAATAGAATAAGTGTGAATTAATGATTGTTAGTCATGTGATTTTTTTTTTTTTTTTTTTTTTGAAAACTTTTTTGTTGGTGATTGTTGATTTCGTTTTTATTTGTGGATTTTATGTTGCAGGATTTCATTGTGACTTAATGATCCTTGATCGTTAAAAGATTTATCTGTTGATCTAAAAGTGCTGTTTATGGTTTTCTTCGTATTCTATTTTTAACCATTGATTTTGTAGGCTAAATTGATATAATAAACCTTTGCCTGCTGTCACATAGAGTATATAGTCTGGCTTGCATTAAGCGTCTTATGATTTTGAAAAAAGAGAAGAGTAAGCATATCGCTAATTTTGTTTTCATTGCAAGAAGTAGGTTATGACTTGAAAGTGGAGAAGAGCTTACATATTGCTAACAAGTGCATTCTTAAAAGAGTGTGTAGGATTCAGAGAGAAAAAAGGAAAGAAAATTGATGTGTTTTCATTTCAAGTCTTTTCATTGGAAGGATTTGTTTTGTACAAAATGTATATGAGTTCTTCCCACAGATTTCTCTTCCCTCCATTTTCCTTCTCTTTCCTTTTGGTATCAAACGTCATCTCTATATTTTCCTCTCCATACTTACCCTCCATTTTCATCATTCCAAACATAGCTTAAGAGTTTTTTACATTTACTTTTAAAAGTGTAAAGTAGCGACAAGGAAAGCATGAGAAATTTTAAATAGTTTTAAGGCATGGACTAAACCAAAGAGTGTGAATTTTGAGGAGTGGAGGGATTTTTTATAACTCATCATACCGAAGAGTTAATATATTTACTAAATTAACTTTTTTGGTTGCTTATGCTTTATAATGTGAATTCTCCACCTATATAGAATATGTCACGACTCATGATATTACACCTAAATAAATGGTGGACCTTTCTCCATCTCACTATTTTTTAGAAACTAAAAATTAATTCATTAATAAAAGATTCTTAAGACGCCAATATCGGATTTAACAACAAACAAACAGGGAACACATAATATTTGAGGTCAAATAATAATCTAAATTGATATAACCATGATCGTTGTATATGATTTTGTCATGGATCCGCATACGGCTGAGGAGGTGGCAAGGAAGAAGCCTGATATTGTCTTTACTTATAGTAGGAGAAGGAAATAAATGTTGACTTGGCAAATTTTAGTTGAGCTGGCATAATTAGTTGTTTCTGTTTTGGGGGGTTTATTCTTTGAGCCATGTATATATTTAGTTGAGGGTCTTCTATTTTTGGGCTTATGCTTGTATGAACTGGTGATTAATTCACTTAGGAGTTTCTGGTCCACTCGAAGGTCCAATGTGACATCTCACGACGTACAGTAATACACATGCATTATTAAGTCCATCGTTTTCCCTTGCTGTGTTTGGTTTTGTTCTTTCTTCCTTTTCCCTCTTGCAGATACAACTACTTTGCATACCATCTTTCTCATCATAGTTTGATACAACTTACGAAAAAATTTTTCGATTTAATGTATTTTTCATATTGCATTGAATATGATACAATTTTTTTTATAGATGCAAAATTGATATCTTCCTTGATGTCGCAAAATTTTCATCAATAAATCAACTTTTATCATAAAAGTAGAATCTTTCTCATATGAAGAGACGAGACTTAAAAATTCAATGACTAAATAGCAAAAATCCATTAAATGGGTGCACTAACTCTTGTATAGAGAAAAGATGGAGTTTTATTCTAAAGATGAAAGTAAAAGAACCTCAATAAAAAATTGATAGGCTTATTTTGGTTGATGCCTTGATGGTAACTCCAAATTTGTTAAAGAAAATTGGGGTTTGAGAGACTAGGAGAAAGGGGAGTAGAAAACAGAATTCTCCATCTCATTATTATATTTTATTAATTGGGGGTATTTAAAGAAATCCAAAGTAATATATGCAACTATTTTCTTTGTATGTAAGGGGTATTTGTGAATTTTTTTGTGGTTGCCTATTGGTACATGATATTTGGTTGTGATACTGTTGTGATGCTAATTCTCCAATAAGCATATCTTATATGAGACCGTCTCACTATGAGACTAGCCCATACAATTAGTCTATTTCTTTAATTGATCACTTTATGATTGTAAGTGATTATTTTAACATTATACGTGAATACTTAAGACTATATAAAGTGATCATTTTAAGGCTGTAAGTGTACATTGGAGTAACCCAATGGAGATGATTTCACCATGAGACCGTCTCATTTGAGAATTTGTATTCTCCAATTATATTTATTAGTTATTGGTGTAGGCAGGGGTCTAGGGTATGGTTATAAATAATTTGATGTGTTTAAAATTGCCGCGTTCACTTTTTGATCTTGTGTGGTTTTGTATTTTTAGATTCGGGTGTGGATCCTGCTGCTTCTGGTTTACAAGTAACATCAGATGGCAAACCAAAAGTTTTGGATGTCCTTGACTGGTATATCTTGAATCTTTGCAAATGAGGAATATATATTGAGGGAGTTTTTCCCCTCTCTTTTTCCACTTAGTGCCGTTTATGATTGCTTTACGATCTTTATTTGTTTGAAATGGTGCTCCCTATTCTGCTCATACTTGATTCTGTTGATAAGGGCCACATTGATCTGTAATGAATTCACCTGATAAATTAATTTATCTTG
The DNA here is from genome assembly GCF_026212465.1 of Amaranthus tricolor. Classification (NCBI taxonomy): domain Eukaryota; kingdom Viridiplantae; phylum Streptophyta; class Magnoliopsida; order Caryophyllales; family Amaranthaceae; genus Amaranthus; species Amaranthus tricolor. The sequence goes on along the minus strand of NC_080048.1, from coordinate 2,897,603 downwards.
TGATGGATCTGTGGTGATTCTGTTTCCGGAAAATATTGCACTTGGTTGAATTTTGTTTTGAAAATAAGTTTTTTAGCGTTGTTTGTTACTTAGCTAATAAATTGTTCCTTGTATCTAATTATTTTCAGTACTGGTAGTGGGGATGTTGACACATCTACTGTCGTAAAGGCTGATGCTGATGGGTGTATTGTTGGAGCTTCAGGTTCGTTAATTAGTCTAAATGATGTGGATACATCGGGATTTGATCAAATTGGTTCTGCTATTGCGTACTTTTATGTTTTATCCATTTATATTTTTGTTTTCCTTAAAATATATAATATTGTGTTAGCATCTTTAATGCTTGTGCATATATGTTCTTGCATGCTTGTGCATGTTGAAGAAAAAAGGTTTAGAACAAAAAACACTCTTAATAAAGGATAAAAAACATAGCATACACAAGCATAATTCCTAGTTAATTATTTGATGGATAGTGTATCCTTTTTGTTATATATGCAAATAAATAATGAACTATCGATGTACTAAAAATTACTACAATTTATATATTATGTATTGATATTTACACATAACTATGTCAAAGTCTTAATCTCAATGTTTTGGGTTTGCTATATGAACCAAAACAAATTGTGAGGAATTGTGGCTAACAATGTTTATTCTTTATTTAGTTGTGTCTAATACAAATATACAACTAAGAAAATCAATTCCAATGATCATCCACATGTATTTTCCTCCTATTTATGTTTTTTAGCGTCATATGCTCTAGCAAATCCAACACTTCGTGTCATTTTTGCGCGTGTTATGAGGTCATTTTTGGTTTACTTCTATGCTTCTTAAGGTTCCAATCTTCCATTTTTTAAACTCTTTTTACAGGTGCATTTTCCTTTTAACACATGACCAAATCACGTAAACTATTTTCTCTATCATATGTTGTATTTCGAATTCTATCCTTTAGGGTTTGTCCACTTATCCATCTTTAACAGTATCTCAACTACCTTTATCTTCTCTTTTGAAAGCCTCTATCATGTTTTAACCTTTGTCATATGGCAAAATATTTGAGTTTTTATTTTTATTTTTATTTTTATTTTCTTATAATACTCCTTCTGATTCAGGAATGTCCTATTTTCTTTAGGCCAGTTCACCCCAATTGTCTCACTCCCATGCTATTTTAAGTAATGATTTTTAGCACATGTGTACACCTTTTTGTTGTATTCCCCTCCTTAATTTGTACACGTGACCTTTTTGTGGTGATACTCTCCTTAATTTGTACACGTGACCTTTTTGTGGTGATACTCTCCTTAGTTTGTATACATGGAAACTTTTTATTATGGTTCCCTCCTAATTTGCAGATGTAGATATCTTTTTTTTGTGGTCCTCTTCTTATCTTAATATTTCTGCAAATCCCAAATGGGACATTTGCTCTGAATTGAGGAGAGTAGTTTTTATTGAATGCTCGTAAACTAAAATTTTGTGTCTGAAGTCTAAATATTGAAGCAGCTACATTTCTTGATTATCATTCATCTGCATGATGCTCACTCTGTAACAGGGCTTATTGACGTTCTTGCTTTTTTAATACATTTTTTAAATTTCATTTTCATAACTACTTATTTTCCTTTTTTCTTATGCTTTCTGTGTATTATATTTTTGTGTACCTTCCCGTTCTGTATGCCACAAAATTGTGGGTATAAATATTCAATTCACTCCACATGATAATTGGTTTGTTGATATCATGATTCATGACATGTTCCATGTGAAAAGCAGGGGCATATCGTTCTCATGTTTTTTCCAGATTTCAGTAGTCTTTTTTTCCTTCGCTTTTTTGGTAATTGTTGTGAGAGGTATACGTATTAATTTTGTTCTACTGGCTTTTAATGTAAATAGGAGCTCCATTGGTTGTAAACCATTCGTGGAAGAATCCTTCGGGGGAGTGGCACGTGGGTTGTAAATTGGTTTATGAGCTATTTACTAAAGATCTGACTTCTCGGTTGAAGGTTTTTACTTTTTAGAGTTTTTTCTTCCCTTCTATCTTTTCAAGTAAAGTTAGAACTCTGTATTCTACTTCTAATTGCTTATAAGAGCATCCATTGAAAAATTTTACTCTTGTGGACAGAAAGAGAGAAGAAAAAAATGGGATGAAAAGAATCAGGAAGCAATAGCTGATGCTGTAAAGAAGCTCTCAGAGTTTGACCAGGTTCTTTCACGACACTTTTTTCTTTTCTTTTTTGATGACTTGTAGTGAAACCTTACAACTGGTTGTGTTCCTTTAGATACTTGCTAGTTGCTACTATGATGTGCAGCTGCCCCAATGGCAGTATTTGCATGTGCCTAATCCGTCCCTCCCAGGAAAAAGAATCCTGATTTGTGACTGTTCTGTTTCGTGTACTTGGATGGTTGGACCTTGGTAGTTTTTCCTTTGAAGATATTTTAACATGGTATTATAGTATGCTCGCAGCACTAATTTATATCTGGTTTCACAAATTAAAGTGAAGCATTGATAAATTCATAATGTTATACGTTAATAAATATCATGTTCATTGATATATAGCTGCTTCCAAAAGCGTAGAGGAGATCATGAAGTCACTTAACAGTTTCTGAATTGCAATGTGAAATTTAGTTTTCAAGACACTTATAGTTCTTCTGTGCTTCAGTTCTCTATTGTGTTTGTGTGAGTCAATAGTCAGCTGCTTAAGGCTCTTATTACAGAAACATACGAAGGTGGAAGATGTACACCTGAAAAGATTGCGTGAGGACCTCCAGAGTAGGATAGACTTTCTACAAAAGCAAGCCAATGTAAGCATAAGGTTTCTTGGTCCTAATTACCACTTCTTGGATGATATTTTACTTATTTGGTATGTGATGTGTCCAGAGCTATGAGGATAAAGGACCTGTTATTGACGCTGTTGTATGGCATGATGGGGAATTTTGGAGGGTTGCTCTGGACACTCAAAGTCTTGAGGATAAATCAGGCAAAGGGAAGCTTGCAGATTTTGTTCCCCTAACAAATTATAGGTAGTCAAGTATATGCTTTTCCATCATTTGCAGCTTTAACTTTTACAAAAAGCACAATTTTATCGTGTGACATTGTGATTTTCTTTATGGAATCATAGATGCTAGACTTTTGTTTCCCCTTTGACGTCATGTAATTACCTGTTATTGCTTTGTAAGTTTGAAGCATAATCTATGAAACAAGGAGTCTTCTTTGGTAAGTGCTTCCTAAAAGAATAAAATGTGTGATATTCTTGCTAAATACTTTTATCAGTTTGATGTGAGTCTGGATAGAAATATTTAGAGAAACACTATAAAGAAGTTATACATACTGTCTAGCAAAAACTCAAACCTATAACTGTTCATCTTTTCCTGTCCACATATCCAAAGACTAGAGGGAAAGCTTATACTTCTTAATACCTTTTGTGATAGGATTGAAAGGAAGTTTGGTATTTTCAGCAAACTAGATGCTTGTTCATTTGTGACTAACGTTTATGAAGAGGGGAATGTCTTGAGCATTGTAACTGATTGTTCTCCCCATGGAACTCATGTTGCCGGAATTGCCACAGCTTACCACCCCGAGGTTGTGTCTCATCTATATCGTTGGGTTAATTGTTATGTTCTCAATCTTATTGTGATGGGATTCTGGCTTCATACAGGAGCCCTTGTTGAATGGTGTCGCACCTGGAGCACAGATCATTTCCTGTAAGATTGGTGACACACGCTTAGGTTCAATGGAGACAGGGACAGGATTGACCCGAGCTCTGATTGCAGCTGTGGAGGTGAGTTTTTTAAGATCATAGATAGAAACGAATTGAGGAACTAGACGACAGTTGTTACATTATTGAGCCATGCAGCCATGCATTTGACAGATGAATGGAATTTGCTTATTGTGTATGTGCACAATTATGTTCCTTCATTTCTGATTGATTTAAATGTTTTGAATGCTGTATAATATCTTCTATTTTTTGATTGTGACAGTTACTTTTCATTTATTTCAGCACAAATGTGATCTTATTAACATGAGTTATGGTGAACCATCTTTACTCCCAGATTATGGACGCTTTGTTGACCTAGTTAATGAGGTCATTTCTATTTCCTTTTCATTTATTTGAGGGTGCACTTGTTCTGCTTACTTTTACCTGATTCAATGGTGTTCAAATTCAATCTTTTCTTTTACTTTGGAATTCAAGTTGCTATCTCTAACACTTGTATTTTTCTCTTGATCTAATGCTTTTGTTTATATAGGCTGTTAATAAGCATCACATAGTATTCGTTAGTAGCGCTGGAAATGAGGGGCCGGCTTTGAGCACTGTGGGAGCACCGGGGGGCACTACGTCGAGCATCATTGGAATTGGTGCTTATGTTTCTCCTGCAATGGCATCTGGAGCACATTGTGTTGTTGAACCTCCGAGTGAAGGGCTGGAATACACATGGTATGATCCAATTATTTCATGTACTTCTATCAGCTGTAATGACTTGAGTTTCTGAAGTGAACAACGTGATTTTGTAATTGTTTGGTAAGTTTTCCATTGAAGCATTTGAAGATGCGATTGATGAGTGTGATGCAGGTCTAGTCGAGGGCCCACTGCAGATGGGGACATTGGTGTGTCTGTAAGTGCTCCTGGTGGGGCTGTAGCTCCCGTCCCAACATGGACCCTTCAATGCCGAATGCTCATGAATGGGACCTCAATGTCTTCTCCATGTGCTTGTGGTGGAGTTGCTTTACTTATTAGCGCAATGAAGGTTCTTTGCGTGTACTTGTTGTCGTCCTTTATGAAGTTTTCTTTTGTACGGATTTGTCTAATATTCTTTTTTCTTCAGGCTGAGGGTGTCCACGTTAGTCCCTATAGTGTGCGGAAGGCTATTGAAAATACATGTGCTCCTATAAGTAGTTCTCCGGAGGACAGACTGACCACAGGGATGGGGCTTATGCAAGTTGACAAGTAAATTTTCTGCATGAAGTTTTTTTTTTTTTTTAAAAAATAAAATGTTTAATGGTATACAAATTCTGTTAACAATTATTAATTGTTGATCACAAATATTTACTTCTTCAGGGCATTTGAATATATTAGTCAATCACGTGACCTTCCATCTATATGGTATGAAGTCAAAGTCAACTTTTCGGGGAAGTCAAGTAAGGCTCCTGTTATTTCCTCCCTATTTCTACTAAGCATGGAATTGTGATGAATTCAAAGAGACTGTCATAAGTTTGATTGTTCGTTCCTGTGTATTACTGAAGCAATTTTTCAGCAGCTGTAATATCTATTCATAAATATCTAAGAAAGGGGAACCTTAAATGACGAAAATAAATTTATGAAATTTGCAAACTAAATCTTGCCATTACTAGTTTGTCCAGATTATGAGAGATTTAATTTTAAAAAATCTGGTAATTAGAATTGATTTGAGGTTATCTCTTACTTTTCTGATTTCTGAAGTTTTAAGTGGGTAGATTCCTCGAGTTCAAAAGCTTCAACTACCAAAATTCCTATTATCTGTTGGGTTGTCCTTTGACAATTATTGGTTAGGACAAAATTTTATGAGTGAACATCCATACAATGATTCAGGTATGTTGCTTCACGTGTAAGATAATTTTTGCACCAATACAACATTGATGAGAAATTACAAGGAAATGAACAAATCAACAAACAGTGAAATCCACAAGTATTGATAATAATACCTATTAGCATCCATATAACAAACTTGAAGAACACCGGGATAGCCTTATCAAAAACTTGATGTTGCATTGAACGCTACTAAAACTTTTCATGATTGATGCCTCCATTCTTGTACTTGAATTTATTATGTTTAGGCTTTTGGAGCGTTCATAACATACTGTTTATCATGGAGCATTGCGACTGAAGCACTTGGATGCTTTGCTATTTCATGTAATGGAAGAATTGCTATCATAATTAGAGTTCAGTGGTAGAGATTGAGAGAACATGCAGTTTAGCCTCAAGGATAGAGCTTTCGATCATTGTTTGTGAAAATGGTAGATTAGAACCTTGGTGCATTTGATTATACTTAGTTCTTATGACAAGTCTATTTCACGAAGAGATTTTTTTCCGTTTATATGTTTGATTTAGAAAGGCCTTACAAAAGCTTTGGGTATAAAGAATTATCAGAAAGGAATCAAGGGGTGTTGCTCGTGTAAATCAAGGGCTAACGATAATACTTACATTACCCCTCCAATGCAATGCATTGGGTTACCTATTTGATAATTGAGAGTCAAAGAGAGCTATGTGCCTATGTCCATTTGCATTTTTGACACAATGCAGTTGATAAATTCAAGTTTTGTGTGATAGTTAAATTTTCCATATTCTACATATTTTATTTGCTATATCAACTTCTCCGCTACTTAATCCCATAGTCTTGGATGAAGCCTTCAAACTCGGAGATTTCCTTCTTGTGAGATTCTTTGGTTTCGGAGCTAAGAGATATCTAAAACAACTATGGACATGTTGCTGCTTTGCCATTCTTTGGACTATTTGGATAGAAAGTAACAAGAAAAATTTCAAGGATTGAGTTCTACCACTAGATGTAGTATGGTTGAGACTTGAGAGTCAAGTTTTTAGTTAAGCTTTGGGATAAGGCCAATGGTTTATTTTCAGATTGTGTGTTTGGAGATCTTTGTAGGAATGAGTGGAGAATTTTTGAATATGTTATGTAGAAGGGATGTCTATTTTCTACTCATGTTAAATCATTTTCATTAATTATTAAGATTTTTTTACCAAAGAAAATAAAAATAAAATTTTTTGTCACATTAATCTTCTATGCGTTGGTTCTTATCTTATTTCATTCATTATAGAGCTTCTATGTAGGACTCTTTTACTGTTACACACTTACTATACAGACTATCTAATTCTCGATCTAATTCGTTATAGTTGTTTTCTTGCAGAACCTACTTTTCGAGGTATATACTTGAGAGAGGCTAGTGCTTGCCAACAAGCTTCTGAGGTGAGCCTAAATTGATTGAATTTTTTTCCATGGGCTATTCAAATGTTTCTCCACTATGCTATGCCCACTACCACCATCCTGCATTTTTTTGTAGAGGGTCTAATTATGTTTTATTTCACTCAGTTTGATCCTGATTTACAGTTAATGTAAATGGTAAAATCTGTGCCATGAAGCACTACTCTCACTTCATTATTCTTTCAGTTTCGTGCTTTGCTTTCCCCCTTATGCTGGTGCTCTCTGACAATGTCCTGTATGTATATTATGAGTAAGAACTGAAACACACTTTTGCTGAAGCATAATTTGTACTTCATCCCAAGTCAACATTTCCTTCATAGTGAAGCCAACTAAATTGAAGCATCAAGCCATAAACTATGCATTCACATTTTGTTACGTTTGATCATCTTGCAAACTCTCTTGTAATCAAATGTACACTTCTCTGTAGCAGTCGATACAGCAGAAGGTAGACAACTTAGGAAGTTCATATAAAATTTGCATGTTCTGGCAGTATTGTATTTGGAGCTTCTGAAAATGAAACCAGGACTGATTTGAGTTCAGGAAGTAAATCATAGCTGCAAAGAAAGTTTACCTTATGCTCATTATGCATGGTCCTTTCTCTCTTGCGTCACACCTTTACTTTATAACCCTTTGCACCTCATAGCATTTGCATGGGCTTATATGCTTTTGTAATTCATAGTTTTATATCTAGAGGATTGATCGTTGAAGATAAACACCCATTTCAGAAGTTATAGCAAAAGAAGCTAGTCTTGAGTTTCTTAGTACATTCTATTGCTAAGAGGAGTGGTATAGGAAAGACAAATGACAGATGTTTGACTTCACTTCATACCTGTCATGAATTGTCAAGTTTGTTTGAAATCTTATCTAGATTCCTTGTAGTATTTGTTTTTGCATGCGTATCGTCAATAATAATCCCAATTTCTCTTGTTTAGTTTTCCTTTTATTGCATCATTACATTTGGAGAGGCTAAATCCTAGCTAGGAAGAGCTGCATTCTTCACTTTCAAAACAACTAAGTAGGTAAGTTCTGTTAGTATAATAAGGTGACATATATACTCCCTTACACTATGTTCGGATAGTAATAAATCGAGGGAAAGGAAGGGGAGGGATTTGGAAGGATGGAGAATTCCTTGTTTGATAACAAAAAGGAAGGGGAGGGATTCAGAGGGGAGGGGTTTGGAGGGAAAACATGGACAAGTTTTCTTAAGAATACAATCTCTCCTTAAGTGGAAAGATTTGGAGGAAAAACACTCATTTTCTTTCTTTTTCCCTTCTCTTTCCTTCTAAACAAACAAACAAGGTGCACTATCCCTTTTTACCCCTCCCCTTCCTTTCCCTTTCTTTCCTTCCCCCTCCCTTCATTTCATTTCTCTTCTAATTTGCTATTTAACATAGTGTTAATCTTCGGATGATGTTGAAACTTGAAACTGAACGTGTCTTATTCGATCACTATTCACTGATGTAGTTGAATTTGCATGATGCTTATTAGTACAGTTGGTGAAGGGGGGAGGGGAGACCTAGTTCATATTCGCTCTGTAAATGGCTCATAAAAGGTTAATTACCTGTTTGGCCCAATTGTGAACTAGACAAACCAGCTGCAAGCCAATTACGCATGTTGAAAAAATGTGGTAATGTACTAATGTTCATGATTGCGGGAATGATGTGGCCGTGCCGCCATATATGGGTTGAAATCATGAGATATCCCTTGAACCAGCCTAAATGCAGTTTTTGTACACCTTGACAACACGGCTAATATTCGTTTAGTTAATCTGAAAACCCTTTACGACACGACCGACACGATACGACGCGACCTTGTTTTGCACTATACAAGCTGGCACTGGTTTGAGGTTCAAAGTTCAAAATACTTTGACGCGTTAATTGGACGCCTGAAAGAATAGCCTGATCCTGGCCGCATATTCTTTATTTTTATAATACAAAATGGTATAGAGTGGGACGATATTTGAACCATGCATCTGGCTCAGAATCTGTTCTCTAGTATAGTTCAATATGTTACTTGAGTGATAAGTCTAGTACTCTTATTCCTATAGTGGCCCTTGCTTGCTCGGGATGTTTTTGGTTACTAAGTTGGCCCTGGCCTGATCTTCAGTGATGTAAATTTTTGAAATAAAATATCAAACATAATAAAATAAAGAAGGCTGAATGTTCCTTATCCTTTTTGCATAAAGTTTCGAACTGTAACTGATTTTTGAATGGAGGGAGTATCTTAGTTTGTGCTGGATAGCCGGAGAAGACTGTCAACACAATTTATCATCGTTTTCATATAAAGTATAGGTAGTGCAATCTTTCCTGTAATTTTTAACTATTTAAAAACTACTTATCTTAACATCTGATGATCCAGCAAATTCCATTAACTTGTGCAGGGATAGCATTCTGCTAGAAATAGAATGACCTTGCTTAAGTGTCTTGGATTTTTTAAAACATGTAGAATTGACGACGATTTCTCTCGTTTCCAATTTAAGCATTTTATTTTTTTTAAGCTTCACCTTTCTTTATCTTATATAGTTCTGTTAACAGTGGACAGTCCAAGTTGCTCCCAAATTCCACGAGGATGCAAGTACATTAGATGATTTAGTTCCCTTTGAAGAGTGTATTGAATTGCATTCCAGCGACACATCAGTTGTCAGGGCTCCTGAGTATCTCCTCCTCACTAATAATGGTCGTAGCTTCAAGTTAGTGTTCATCTTCTAATTAGCTTCTGTTTATTATCATTTTGTTGATCCTACATGATTACATATTTCAATCTGAATTAAAGTTTTAATCTTTAGCCACTTTCATGATTGGTGCCTCCACTATTATTACATTTCTGTAGAGGAGATTGAGAGAACATGCAATTTAGTCATAAGGATTGAGCTTTTGATCATTTTTTGTGAAAATAGTGGATGTTTCATTTTAGATAGCTCATATGTCAAGTCTAGTTGACGGAAGACTTATTTCCCTTTAGATGTTTGATTTAGTAAGGCCTTACTGAAGCTATGGGTATAAAGAGTTATGAGAAAGACACCAAGGGGTTTTGCTTTTATGAATCAAAAGCTAAGGACAAATCGGGCTTGAATGCTTGAGTTGTCATGAAGTGTCTACAAATTCTAAGAAGACGAGGTATTGTTCAGAGATAAAACTCGACTTCCGTAATTCATCTACGTAAATGGCTCTTAAAAGTGAAATCAAAATCTTAATGCTCGACAGAATTTCTTTCTAAGTTTATTCCTATGTTTCGAACAGAACCATTTTCCATATTTATATTACAGCATTTTTAACAGAACGTGGTCACACACAACTATTCTAAACAAGGCTAAAGAAACAACCAAAGAAGGATCCCTTATGTGAGACTACCTTTTTTGTGGTAAAAACTGCAGCAACTCTAATGAAATCTTCCTTTTCTAAGGAGAATTTGCTGTTTGGATCCTCTCTTTGACAGTCTCTCACTTGTAATAGCAAGCTTTTTGCAGGAGTGTTTGTCTTTTGTATCAAGTTGTAAAAACTCATATCAGAATAGAAGCCATCCTTGTCAGAGTACCAAACCGTCATTGCGTCTTGTCGTTCTCCTCCAATAGGCCTGTTGAATAGAAAGACGTTCCAAAACCCTGGCAACTAATCTCTCCTCATTTATTTGGAGGCCTGAATAAATGAACATTTCATTTTTCTTTTTATTAGCAATCCAAGCTAACATTTAGTCAAACCTTGTTAGTCAAATAGAATCCATGAGGTGATGCTTTATGGTGGTGGTGGTTGAAGAATGTCAAGAATAGTTCGCAAACAAAATAATGGGATGGATTTAAATTATTAAAATCAGCTGTGCTACCTCTAGAGTGGCTTTGGTGATTTTTCACCATTTTTCTCTATTTCTTTGATTGTTTGTTTGAGAGCGTAGCTCATTCTTCATCCATCCTTATGTCAAATTTTAACTGCTGTTTTTCTTGCTTGAAGGGATGGATGTTTGACTTACTGTGTAGAGCCTAATAAGATGGTTCACACCATCCTTCTACTGTTCTCCCAATTTTTTGTTACTGCTTTGTGTTTCACCATCTTTTTTTCCTAGCTCACTTTATTTACAGCTATCATTTTTTTTGTTCCCCGTTTGATTTTAATAATGCTGACCTCTTGTAATATAATTTCATTTCCATCCTAATTTTGGAATCATGAATATTAACCTGAAATTTTATTATATTCTTGTAGTGTTATTGTTGATCCTTCACAACTTGAGGATGGGGTACATTATTTTGAAGTTTATGGAATTGATAGCAAAGCACCTTGGCGTGGCCCTCTTTTCCGAATTCCTGTGACTATCACAAAGCCCATGATTCTTATAAATTCTCCTCCAGTGATTTCTTTTGCAGGCATGCAATTTTGTCCAGGTACCTTCTCTCCCTGACCCCTCTCATTTTCTGTTTTGTATTGGTGATCATTGTTTTTTTGTTTGATCAATGTTGAGCTGTTGATATTAGCAGATATGAGCATCTGGGATTCTGATTAACTGTAGCATTTGACTTCTCGAAGTCCACTGCTTTGTATTCTTATTCTGGTTCTGTTGCGTCTTTTTAAAGGGACGGGTTTAGGGTGAGGTGTGGTTGCCATAGCCCATGAGGAGTCAAGAAGACCACTGAAAAATGTATTTGAATGCCAGATTAAGGAGTTAGCTTATGGAAGGCCCAAATACATAAAGCTTGTAAAGTACCTGAAAAAGAAGCCACTTGTTTTTGATGGTAATTGTTAGTCTCATCCCTTAGTTGTGCTTGGAGGCATTTGAATGGAGGAGAGACTTCTTATCAAATAAATTATCTCTCTAAAGCTTTATAAAGTCTATTGCAGCGAAGTCACTGCCTCTAACCCCCCCCCCCCCCCCTCCCAAAAACCCTCTTAAAATAAGCACTGAAAAGAGCTACATGAATTACAGGTGATAGTGAGATGGAAAAATTTGAGCAATATTAGTGGTTAGAGAATTAATGAATGTAAACTTGGGTAGATTCGACATGAAACTGATCGTTGATGTGTTAAGTGTAGCAAGTATAAGAAATTTGAAAAAGATCTTCGCTTAAATATGGACAATAATCTAGTTGTTGTAGTTAAAATTGATAATTTGTATAGAAATTTGCTAGGAGGTGATGCTCCCCTGTAAAGTGGCAATAATTAATGTTGAAAATAAAATTGTGCATTTTGATACAGGGTTGCATTTCCTTGTAATTACACCCAACATTTGGCGTTTTAAGTGGGGAAGTCGATCAAAGCTGAAGTTTACTTGAAATGATTATTCAAATGGAGCATGACTAGGGTGATATTAGATGTGTAGTTGATTTGAGCAAAAACCGAAATGGAGCTCAGCTTGGTTTATTTGCACCCTTTTGTCCTTAACACCAATTCTTGAGACATGAACGTACTTAGTGTGCTATGATTTGATGTTTGGAGATAATGGTTTACGAAGGGGAAGGGGTAATTAGGTAATTACAATATTAGGAGTAACTTGGGGAATAAGTTTGTTTCAAATGGTAGTTTTCTTATAAATAAGAGGAATGAGAGGCTCATTAGTATCATGAAAATTGTAATACACTTGTTGGATGGGTTTTACTCATTTTAGGAGACCTCAAGCTTCTCGAATTGCTTGATATATCTTTCGTTACTTTGTAATCGTTCTTTAATCATCAATTTGACAGTATAATTTCTCTTTTGCCATTTTATCATTTCAATTTCTATTTTACTATTTTAGTCAATTAATCAGTTCATAGCAGAGTGGTACACTGTTTACTCAGTGTCACACCTTAAGTTCTAAGAAAACCTGATAGTTGTAAAATTTTTTGAACAACGTCAATTCATGCCTGGAAGGTTTTTTTGAAGAAACTTTTTCTATGATGTCCCAAATTTAGTTGACGTTTGAAAATAAATTCTACGGAGTTGTCTAAAGTTCCTAAGTTTCCCTTATTTGTGTTGACAACAAACTGTACTACTATAATTTATTTCATACTGTTAGATGATTTGTGGAGCTTTTAAAACTATCTCTTAAAGAAATGATAATATTTAATTAAACATGAAAATTTGAAAGGTACCAAGGGCTAAGAAGGGAGTGTTACCCCAGGACAAAAGTATAATTGCGTGTACCCTAAAGATTAATCAGTTTGTGAATGTTTCCTTGTAATTATGAAATTTCAATTATTTTTTTGGAGTCCTAGCTTGATTTCAGCTATACTAATCCTCAAAAAAGGAACTTCAAACCTTGATGAAGAGAGTTTGAGCAATATTCCAGGCATTATATTTGGAAATATAATGACTCAGTTGAGAATGCCTTTATTGTTGCTTATATTTGGAACTTCAAACCTTTTAAGTTGATTATCCACTAAGGAGACATGCACTATGAGCCAAAATTTGCGTTAAGGATTAAGATTCATATTTGGAGATTTTGAGCATCTTAACTTCTGAATTGGGCAGTATCACATCAAACATGGTTTTCGATGAGCTCATTATAATGAAATTGTTTATGCTTTTCTATTTTAGTGGATTATATGAGGGTTGCAACAACTGAATAGTTACAGCTTGGTATTGAGAAATATTTGATGATTATGGAAATTAACTTTATATGTAAATTTGGATGAAAAAGTTTCCCTCTGATGTCCATAAAGGAACCCCATCCTCAAAACATGTTCATCTTATAGTGTTACTACTACTCAATACCACCCTCCCAAGTGGTAATGACTTCTAATTGAATTCTTGAGGAAAGGAAGAGACTTGGAGGTTGACGGGTATTACCATGGGATTTTTCACAAAGAGATACTTTGAATCCATTGCCACAATTTATTTCTGTTTTTTAAATGACCTTAAGGGATTTTGGGAGGATTACTATTGATGCGATAAGCTTCATACGATTTAGTATTTAGAATAAATGCAGTGTTTTTTTTTTTTTTTTTTTTTTTTTTTTTTTTTTTTTGTTGTGCTGCTTAAGAGGATAGTACTTTTTAACGAGTCATGTATGGATGCAAAAAACAGTATTTAGGAGTTCACTGAAAAGGGCTACTGTGTGCTCAATGTTGGCCAGTCAATCTTCAGATTTCTCTATAAGAAGTTTCCATGTGGGGTGATGTTTCTTAATAATGGAAAAATTCATCAGCTAGTGCATTTCTGTTATTTATGTCTGACTATGTTAAGCTATTGTGTTCAATAACTAATACATTTTTCTAAACCTGTCTTTTTTACTTTCTCATTAGGTCATATTGAACGAAAATATATTGTTGTACCTCTTGGCGCTACATGGGTTGAGGCAACCATGCGAACATCGGGATTTGATACATCTCGTAGATTTTTTGTTGACACTGTACAGGTTTGGAGAATTGTGTCAGAACTTTTTTATCTGTGTCCATGTTCAGAATCCTGACAAATTGTATGTGATCTATTTCTTGTTCAATGTCTTGCAGCTTTCTCCCTTGAAAAGGTACTTGAAATCCGAGAATGTGGTCACATTCTCTTCTCCATCAGCTCAAACTTTTTCCTTTGCTGTTGAGGGTGGGAGGACAATTGAATTAGCTGTTGCTCAGTTTTGGTCAAGTGGAGTAGGAAGTCAAGAAACCACAATGGTGGACTTTGAGGTGAAATATTCTTGCAAATTTTCTTGGACTTTTGCTTCATTTCATTTTCTTTTATTATAACTATTTAGATTAGTTCTTTGGTTTCATATTGTGATACACTATTAATAAATAACTCATAAATCATGTGCACTTAATCATGTGCACTTTAATTCACATGAAGTTGCAAATGATGTTTTCTACAAAGGGTGAATTGGAAACTAACCTCTTTGATAAGTTAAGGTTCTAACCCTTCAAACACCGCAAACCCCGCATAGGTGGGAGCCACTTAATGACATTGGGGTAATGAAATATATAAATATTTAGATTTCTTCTTCTCCTTTGTGTTCTATTTTATGATCTCCACCTTATTTATTGCCTATGAGTTCCTCTATTTTTATGTCAGCGATTAATTCTGTAAATACTTAAGATTTACATATTGCTAGTAATTAGATAAGTAGTAGACATAATTCTACGAGCATGTTCGAGCTTGTTTAATATGTGCTTGAAACATCTGGCTTTGTGAAGAAATTCAGTCACACTCTTCTTACCCCTATCCAGGTTATGTATCAGATAGATTGGCCATCACTGATTTTATTATACCTACTGAAAATTAAGCCAGACCAAATAACCAATTGCCGAAACCATATGATAATTGTATACTAAACAAGATAACCTGATTTTGCTCGAATGGAAATCGATTTGATTTAAATTTGAATGTTTTTGCTGTAATTATCTACTTTCTACGTCATTGTTTTTACACTTATTTTTGTGAAAACATATTATCTCCATCCTTCAACCCTCTATATTTTGATATTTTATACTTAATTTCTTTTCCTCCCTCTATCCAGTACTAATTTTTTACACGATGGTCTGATAATCAATTTGCATGCCATCACCATGTGTGAAAAAAAATTCAAGGGAGCATAATGCAAAATCTAGGTTATATCGGTTCGCATTAACTGCAATGTAAAGTGTATTTTTAAAAACAGAACCGATACTTTTTGCATTTTAAAAGTGTAAAAAAATTACGTTTAGGACTATTTGGAGGGATATCTCATGCTTTCGGTCAATATTTGGCATTATGATAACCGGACCACTCCCAATACGACATTTTTTCACTTTGGAAGGGAGTTATGGTATTCCCTTATTTCGACGACGCCAAAGATTCATAGTTCTTCAGTTTTGGATTATAATGGAGCATAGTAAAATGACTTATCAAATTATGTACAGTTCGTATTTATGTGAATTTGCACATAATCTACCAAGGGTGCATCAAAAATAACCTCTTTGTTAGTTCTATTACTAACAAGGGTAAGGTTACGTACATCCAACTCTCTCAAACCCCACCCTAGCCTCTAGGTGGGAGCCACTTAATGGGCATTAAGGTAATGAAATGTTGTATATTGTTGGAATGGAGTTATGGTGAATAAACCCAATAGTGGACTAAATTGCCACACCAGAAGGTATGATTCAAGCTAAATTAAATTGAACCACATGCCATCCGAACATTTAGCTTTCAAGGCCAAACTATTGAGTTGCACAAACCTTCCCGCTCTCTTCCACTATCTTGGTTGTCCTTGTTGCTTGATCCTGAATATTACTTCTTTTCTTGCAATTGGCAGATTGAATTTCATGGTTTCAAGATAAAAAATGAGGAAATAAATCTCGGAGGGTGTGATGCTCCCAAAAGAATAGATGTTGGATGCTTGCTATCATCCGAGAAACTTGCCCCTTCAGCTACTCTGAATAAGGTAAAGATCATGAAATGATTGTATTTCTACCTTCATCAGCAAACACATACTTATGTTAACTTTTTTTAATGGGATTATAAACTTGCAGATCAGAATTCCATTACGACCAGTTGCAACGAAACTTCGAACTCTCCCTTCAAATCGTGACAGACTGCCATCAGGAAAGCAGATTTTATCTCTAACATTAACGTGGGTTTTGTATTAGTTGATTGACATTATTACCTGTACTTGTCGGATTTTGTGATATTATCTTTACTTTGCGTCTTTATTGTTCCATAGTTACAAGTTTAAACTCGAGGAAGCAGCTGAGATAAAACCGGACATCCCTTTACTTAACAACCGTGTGTACGATACAAAATTTGAGTCTCAATTATATATGATATCTGATGCAAACAAGGTCAGTATTCTCTTGCACTTTCTGTTTATTATGGCACGTGAGTTTGTCGTTTTTTCTTTGAATCTCTTGCTATATTAAGTTTCCAATACATAACAAATGTTGTATAAAACTTCCAAACTATCCTGTTTGATGTCATATTCATCACTTCTAGCTGCCTAGTTCTTTCATCTTGTATATCATTCCTTTTGGTTAAGTTTCACATTTTACTTACATTGAGGGTATATCTTGGTGGACCTAATATGTTATATTGGGTATCTAGCGTATTTATGCCTTGGGTGACGTCTATCCAAAAGCTGCAAAAGTGCCAAAGGGTGACTGGACCTTGCAATTGTACTTGAGGTAAAGAGTTTTATTCTACGTTGAGGGATAATTTTGTCTTTGAAGATCGCTCATTTTGCTCATTTTTATGTTTTTAGCTGAAAATGTTGACATCTTTATTTCTAAAGTGATTATTTGTATCTCACCAAGTTTTCATTCTTGTCCAGGCATGACAATGTACAACTATTGGAAAAAATGAAGACTCTGGTTATATTTATTGAGAAGACTTTGGAGAACAAGGTAATATATCTTTATTATATCTCCATTTTGAGGCCGTTATGCATCTCCTCCGTTGAGCTTTTACTTCATTCTTGTCCAGCCATTGTTGCCATTTGATATTTCTGAGAATCGACATGAATGTTTCTGGGTTTTATTTTAGGAAGTGATTCAGTTGAGCTTTTATTCTCAACCTGATGGTCATGTGGTCGGAAACAGTAACTTTCAGTCATCAATCTTGGTTCCAGGGTATGCTTTTTATATGAGAAATTGCTTTTTCCCTATGTTGTATTTTTCATTTCACTTTAAGTGCCGTGTCAGATACTTGACCTTCCAATGATTCTTCAACACTTTGTTTTTTTTTTTTCACGAAATACCTGAATTTGAGACTTGGACACATAACCAAATTCTTGAGTCTGATAACATATCTAGTTCCCATTGATTCCTGGTAATATACTATTCGTCAGTGATTCTTGGAAACATAGTTTATGTTTGTACATTACTTTCAGATCAGAAGAAGTTTTCTATGTTGGTCCTCCAGCCAAGGACAAACTTCCAAAGGTATAATTCGTACTGATATACGTTATATATTATAACATCATATGGTTTATGTTCATATCTTGTATCCAAATCTCTGCAGAATTGTCCTGAGGGAGCATTGCTTGTTGGAGCAATGTCATATGGAAGACTATCCTTTTCTGCAGAGAAAGGTGGAGGTGATCCTGAACACAATCCCGTTTCTTATGAGATATCTTACATGGTCCCTCCCAACCAGGTTGATTGTTACATTATTATTTATTACACATTTCAAATTATAATTTTTGTTGGTCTTATATTGTAAATGGAGATTTATTCCTTGTGTTGATACTGGATAGTTTCCATATATAACATCTAATTTAGTACCACCCCACTTGGACTTTCTCTAATAGCCAAATGAAGATAAAGGAAAAGATGCTTCTGTGTCGAGTGAAAAAACTGTATCTGAGCGGTTAGAGGAAGAGGTAAATATTTTGATAAGATGATAATATTAGTGTTCTTCTATTAATCTATTGCTTACTTTAGCATTCATCTCATTAGGTTAGAGATGCAAAGATAAAAGTTTTAACAAGCCTCAAGCACAATAGTGATGCAGAGCGCTCGGAATGGAAAAAGTTATCACTCTCTTTGAAGGTATGATATTCCAGTTGCTGCCTTCAAAAAATTTTCTGATGCAGATGAGTTTGGAGGTCCCATAATGCTTCTAGGAATGCTATAAACTTACATATAGAAAAAAAAAATGATCATGCTTCTTTTCTGGGTATCTATAATTCATTATGCACACTGAAAATAGATCACTGTTTTGAATTCTTCCTTTGTATGAACTCCTGTCTTTTTTTCTTTATTAACTATTTTTATAATATATATATATATATATATATATATATATATATATAGGGTCAAGTTCCAATGAGAATTAAGCTTATATGAGAACCGTGAGAACCAATCTACATGATAAAAAACTGTTACTTTTTTACAGAATATGTGTTACTTTTGGGCAAGAAAATGTTACTTTTTTAATTTTTAGCAAAAAAATGTTGCTGTCAGTAAATTTTTCAAAAAATTAAATTATACAAAGTAACACGTTTTTTCTGAAAAGTAACACTTTCTTATATAAAAAGTAACACATTTTTGTGAGTTTTGTTCAAAATTTTTTATTGGAAAAAACTTTTTTGTCAAAAGTATCATCTTTTTTAACAAAAGAAATCACACTTTTTTGCCTGAAAGTAACGCCTTTGTAATAAAGAAGTAACACTTTTTTGTCAGATAGATTAGTTCTTACGGTTCTCATATAAGAATGGTTCTCATTAGAACTTCTTCATTGTAAAGGGTCAAGTTCCAGTGAGAACCAAGCTTATATGAGAACGTGAGAACCAATCTTTCTGATAAAAATTTGTTACTTTCTCACATCAGAGGTGTTACTTTTGGACAAAAAAATGTTACTTTTGTTTTTTAAAAAATCTGGTACTTTTTAGCAAAAATTGTTACTTTCAGAAAAAAAATTATAAATACAAAGTAACATATTTTTTACGAAAAGTAACACCTTTTTATGTTAAAAGTAACACCTTATTGTGAGTTTTTTTCATAATTTTTTTCTTAAAGTAACACTTTTTCCTCTAAAAGTATCATCTTTGTTTTCAAAAAAAAGTAAGACTTTTTTTGCCTAAAAGTAACACCTTTTTAGTAAAAAAGTAACACTTTTTTTTCGGGCAGATTGATTCTCACGGTTTATATAGTTTCTAAGGATTGTTCTCACATATATATATATATATATATATATATATATATATATATATATATATATATATATATATATATATATATATATATATATATATATATATATAAGGCCAAGTTCCAATGAGAACCAAGCTTATATGAGAACCAATCTCTCCGATAAAAACTGTGTTACTTTTGGACAAAAAAAAGGTTACTCTTTTTTTTAAAAAAAATTGGTACTTTTAGCAAGAGTGTTACTTTCAGAAAAAATTATAAGTACAAAGTAACATTTTTTTCGAAAAGTAACAGCTTTTACGTTAAAAGTAACACCTTATTGTGAGTTTTTTTCAGATTTGTTTTCTTAAAGTAACACTTTTTTGCCTAAAAGTATCATCTTTGTTTTCGAAAAAAAGTAACACTTTTTTGCCTAAAAGTAACACCTTTTTAGTAAAATAGTAATATTTTTCTGTCAGGCAGATTGGTTCTCACGGTTCTCATATAAGGATGGTTCTCACTTGAACTTCTTTCTCTCTCTATATATATATACACACACACTAAGGATTTTATTAATTTGTCTTGCATCCTTTGCCCTTCCCCGATTCCCGTTCTTTTAAAAAAAGCAAAATGCTAAGGAAAACGGGAAATTTTTTACCCAAGAGCAATTTTTTCACTGAAAACCCATTTTCCATTAAGCCACAAAGAATATGCTGCCTTACTCATAGACCTTGTTGCATAAATGAATAACATTTTGAAATGATCTAGTTACCTGATCAGTTTTTAATTGTACTTTCTATTTTTAACCCATTTGTCACGAATACAATTGCGCTCGTCTTAGTTGAATTGCTCCCCCACATAAAAAAACAGCCCGTTTGGTTTGTACTAAATAGTGGTAATGGGAGTGATTTGATGTGTAAATTTTTTAAAAATATGTCATGTCATTTTCATTGTAATGAAACTTTGATCATAAAAATACTTTTTTGTTCACAATTTTCCATCAACATCTTATACCACATTTCCAAATGATGATGCATTGCAAGGAATTTAACAAAGAAAATGAAATGATTGGTGTTTAATAAGCATGACCATTATATGTGGTGTGCAGTCGGAATATCCAAATTACACTCCACTACTTGCTAAGATCCTAGAGGGTGTGCTTTCTGAAGATAATGTTGAAGACAAATGTTTCCATTTGCAAGAGGTAATTTTTTTGTTGGATTTCTCCCCCTTTCAGTATGCCCTTTTTTATTGGAGGTTATTTATAAGGAATTGTGTAAAAAGGCCATGAGTAACCATCACTATTTTACATTTCCACTATGTTTTTGTTGCCTTCCTTTGGTTTAGCAAAAGCAGAAGTAAAATATAGTACTCTTGCAATTCTAGTCAATTCTTTGCACTAAATTATTTGTGCAAACACATTTTGGGCATCTAGAAATCTCTCTTAATTAATCTAGGATAGGTTGCTGCAGTTTTTTTACCTGAGCAAAATTCAGTTCTATCAAATCTAAAGTGTATGTGGACCTACTCTAGAATTTTATCACGGGAGAATTCGATATAAACTATGCTAAAAGATGGAAAAGAGATAAGGAGATGATAATTGCAGTTTTGGATGGATTTTCCTTTGTTCTCCTTGGGAATGTCTATTAATTTATGACTTTGATAGATAGAGTAATGCTTTTTCTACACACTCCTGCTGTACTATATTGGTTGCTTATTTGGCCGAGTGTTGTGTATTCCATGAGGATGAGCAATTCCCTATTTCTTTTCTAGACGATCCACATTGCATGAAGTACGGTCTGGAACTTTCACTTATTGCATGGTACGTTCTTGTTCTGGCAGCTTGTTTGACCTGGTTTGTGTTGCTTTAGCAGGTTATTGATGCAGCTGAAGAGGTGATTAAAAGCATTGACAGAGATGAGCTGGCAAAATATCTTTCTCAGAAAAGTGTTCCTGAAGATGACGAAGAAGAGGTATGCCTTATGTTGCTATTGCCCATTTCAAACATGAAACTTGATTGCATAATATTATGTTCGCAAAATATTTTGTGGTATTGTGACCCGTGCATTTTCATGGGAGAAATTGTCCATTAATATATCCTAAATGACCCATTTGGTTGTTGGTATTACAGGATGAGAATAGCAATGAAAATATAATGCAATTTAGGTAGAAAAATTATTGACAAGGTTTATGATCATGCTTGCCTATTCTATTCGTTCTTTTTCTTCACAAAAAACTTTTCTCATCCAGTACCTCTTCGAAAGGTGGTATTAGGTGGCAATGGAAAATTATGAAGAATTACACATGTTTGAAGGGTGAGAGTTTCGTTGTCTTGTGGATAAAATAATAGTACATTTTATGAAAATTAATACCGTAGAGTGAATCAGTTCAATTACCACTCTTTAATACCAATAACAAGACGCGTGGAACTACTTTGTCCCTTCGAGTTTGCACCATTGGCCATATTTATGTGGGAGCTTTTTAGTCAATTATGCAAACGCAGAGTGGTGGAGTGTGTTCTGTGGTAGCGTCAAGCACACTACCTACGGTGTAGCCCTTAGTTTCTTTTATGCCTTAAGTTGGGGCACCTGGATGGATTTCTTATGCTTTGATTTGATATGTCCTTGTTCCTTCCTAGTTATTTAAAGTTAGCTTATATTTGTTATATGCTATAGAAAACCAAGAAGGAAATGGAGACAAGAAGAGACCAGTTAGCAGATGCGCTTTACCAAAAAGGATTAGCATTGTCTGAAATGGAATCACTAAAGGTTTGAACATACTCCTATACTTTTTTCTTACATATCTGTCATATCCATCTTAAGTTCATATTTGTAATTAAACTTTTGTATGTTACCATATAATAAATGTGAGCTTGCAGGCGGGTGATCAGGTTGAAACAATCTCAGATGCTGAGCAAGATTTATTTGAATCAACATACAAGGAGTTAAGGAAATGGGTGGATGTGAAGTCATCCAGATATGGAATTATTTCTGTAATTCGAGAAAGACGTTCCAGAAGGCTCGGATTAGCCCTGAAGGTATGCTCTGCTTGGTCTTGTAATTTCGGGACTAGAAAATATGTTTACAATGCATTCTAACTGGTTGTGCATCAGTAAAATAGAGCTCTTCACAGTTACAGTATGTGCATCAGTTTGGTATTTTCTTTTTTATCGTAAAACTGAGGCTATTTTATCGACAACGGAAGGGGGCTTAGGCTCTATTTACCACTCTTGCACCTGGAACAACTAGCTATTATTTGAGTTACCTCAACTAGATTCTAATTGTGCCAAGCATAAGGTCCCGGTTTTGGCCTTCATTTAATTCGATCCATTCCAAACGTATTTCCAATAAGTGCTCTCACCAATGCCTTGATATATTGAACCACTAATCTATTACCTGTGGTCATCTGCAAAGATCCAGTACGGGCAAAACCCTCTAGCTTCCCTGTTCACAATGTTCCTGGGCTCTGATCCTGGTTCCTGGTTCTACAATAAAAATCCCTGTTATATACAATGATTTTAGACTTTCATGACTACATTGTGTCTATTAATATGATATTACACTCTTTGCTGCACTAAATCATGTGCACTTCTTATTTATATGAAGTTGCACGCGAGTCCGTGACGTTTCTACCAAGGGTTAATTGGAAATAACCTCTTTGTTAGTTTTGTCATAAACAAGGGTAAAGTTGCGTATATCTAACCCTCCAAACCCCACCCTAAGTAGGAGCCACTCAATGGCATTAGGCTAATGGAATGTTGTTGACTTTTTGCTGATGTTTAGGAAAATGCGTAAAACAAAACTGATAAAACAAACAATTAAACCGATGGTGTGAATTAATCAGATGAAATTGGTATTTCAAGCTATTTCTACGTGAGGCTTTTGAAAATAACGATTTTGTCCATCACTCCTATAGGGAACTTGGTGATCACCTTGTTACTCTGTATATGTAAGGATTTGTCTAATAACATGAACCCTCATGGTGTCAACTGTGGTATGACCATCACATAATCTAGACAACAAAGTGGACAAAAGCATTCTAAACGTAGAAATGAGATACTGAACCAAGAACCACTAGAGAGCATGCATCTTGATGGAACATGAAATGTCACGTTTAGTTGTTCATTAGGACGTGAATATAACAAAGAGCTTAATTTGAAACCCATTGATGGAAAGTCAAAGCCTCTGTTTCAGCTTTTGTTGGACTGCCTGCTGGTGGCTGAGGCTGCAGCAGGATGACTGATTTCCGTAGCTATCTTTTAAGAAATCATGTTCATTGCTGCAGACATTCTCTTTTAAGTTTTAACAGTTAAAGAAAAAGAACAATGATATAGATGTAATCATCAAATATTGTGGTGCACTAGGTATTGAATGACATCATCCAAGATGACGGGCTGCCTCCCAAGAAGAAGTTGTATGATCTGAAGCTCTCCTTGATTGAAGAGATAGGATGGGAACACATGGCTTCATATGAGCGACAGTGGATGCATGTCCGCTTCCCACCAAGTTTGCCTCTCTTTTAAGGTTTATAGGGCAGTCGACAATATGTTGCTGCTGTATTATCAACAATTACAATACCAATGAACACAATGGTCCGGACTTCGGAGTGATTGCAGATGTAGGCTTGTGAGGTAGGATTTCACTTCGCCATTTCTGTGTTATAATCGGAGATCTGCATGCTGGGGTTGGGGGTTTTTGGGGGCCTTGGGGCTTTCATGATGAACTTGATTGTCATCCATTAAATTAAACGTGCAAGACAATAGCATCCCCCCTTCATTAATTCATTGTGATCTTCTCTTCCCCTGGATTTGACCCATCAAAATGGACCAACAAGTTAAGGTTATGTTATATTCGTAATTGTTATTACTGTTTTTTGGAAATTGGAATAAATACCAAGTCAAAGTTTTGTTAAAATATTTTTTTAAGTTTATTTATGACATATTGATTCAAATTTTATGAAGTGACAAAAATAGCAAGTTTTAAGTGAAATAATTGAATTGTAATTCCAGCTTCTACTAATTTGAAAAAGGGGTGGGTTGATTGAATCTCGGTTGAATCTTGGTTAGAATGGATTTTATTATATTTTTAAGACGGGAAAAAATAATGTGTACTTTGGAGTTTGGATAGCCATGGCATTACCATGCAAAGGAAATTTTAGTGAACTTGGTCTGCATTTAGACGTTGTCTAAGGTCTATGAAACCTTTATGCTGCTTGAATAATAATTCTCTACATACTTGTGGTTCTCAACATTAAACTACACTTGTGTTTTTATGCGAATGTCATAAGGAGTCTCGTCTACACTCAAGCTGCGTGAATTTGCTGTGATCGAATAGGTTCAAGTGAGCTTAACTTGAGTCGAGCAATGCAGAGTTTTCTTCAAAAATCTTGTGAACATTGTGATAGTAGTAGGCCCGAAATAGATTAGGTTAGGTTCGAGTTCGGATCATATATAGAGAGGTTAGAAACTCATTTAGTCTATTGGTTGAAAATCACAATCTTGACAGATCAAGTCGGCTAGATTTTCATCCATTTAATGTTTATAGTTTTGTGTTTTCATTTTCACAAATTCTTATGTGAGATGGTCTTATCATGAGGAGTTCTTCAAACATGTGTTGAATAGCCAAATGAATACAATTTATCAATATATGGGCTTCACTTTTTGAGATCGTTTCATTGAGAGATGGTCTATTTCAACAGTAGCTTACTATGAAAAATAGAAAAATATATGATGAATTAAGTTTTAGGCTTATTGATTTAAATTGAATTTCATAGCTTATACAACTTTCTTTTTGGTTTTAAGCTTTAACTTTGACCTAATCTAGTTAATAAATAGATCAAGTTAGGGCGATCCATTTAATCAATTGGATCAAAAGTATCAATTGAAATTTGCTTATTTCAGATTAGGTTTCGGTCGGATTAGTAGGTCTAGGCTTTTATTATGTCGAGATGATAGTAAACAGAAGTAAAACATAAAACGATTAAATGCAATCACAACTTCCATAGCGAGTCACAACACTTGTCTTCTTTATATGTTGAAGTTTTTCAAGATAAGTGTAACAACTGAAAAAATATGTATAAAGTAGTTTGATCTATGAATTATATTTTTGAAAAATAACATAATTTTGAACTTCAACTTTAATTGGAGCTCGTGTTTAGGCTTCAATTAGAATTAGGTTTCACACTAAATGAAGTCCCTTTGGAGTTTCAAAGCTGCCTAAACTTGAGCTCAATTTGAAGTGGGTCGATCATCTCCTTTCACCTTACTAGTGGTGGTGTAAGCATGCACAACTTTTTTTGGATTCATGATCATATTAAACAATTTATTTAAGGCTTAATTAAATGTACATTAATTTAAACTAATGTAACAGACATCTTGTTTGTAGAGTCTTGTACAACCGAACAACTTCTACATACTTAGTACTATCTCTCTCTTGCCCCAACATTGTTTTTAAGCAATGTAAGTTTAAGTGTACAATGATGTGCAAAATATTCATTATATAAGACATTAAAGAGGTTCAACAATAAGAGGCATCCCTGTATCAGGTCTAAATGTGAAAAAATGCATGGGAAAATGTCGATACGATGGAGATATTGAAAATGAAAAGTGACGAAGAATTGACGCAGTCACAATCTTGTATTCCATGATAGCAAAGTTCTTGCCAAGACACATTCTTCCTCCGAATCCGAATGGTAAGTAAGCCATTTTATGCTTGCATCCACCATACAAGTCTCCGTCAAACCTTTCTGGCTTAAATTCATTAACGTCATCTCCCCATAAACCTCGATCATGGTGCATACTCACAACATCAATCCATACATTGGTACCATTTGGGATCACTACATCACCTACTTGAATATCACTTCTTGCTTGCCTTTGTGTATTTGGTGCAGAGGGATATAATCGTAGTACTTCATTCATAACCCACCCCATCTACAACGTATCATAAATTTCATATTAAAATTCAAATACTTAGAATATTACATTTGATTAGAAAATCAACTCAACTAAATGGTAAGTTGGTGGTTGAAGTTCCATTATATATTAGATATATATTCAATCACTCTTTCATATGAAAGTCCTTTATAACGTGTATATTTAACCTAAACTTAGGTAATTGAGATTTAAAATCGTAATTTTTTGTCACGTTAGCTTTTAATATCATGTCAATGAAACAACTTAATTAAAAGTTTAAGTTAATGGTTGGACCCTCAAAATGTGTTGTATGCTCTGTATATACTATAATTTCTCTATATCTGGACTCGATTCGGACTGACTTAGATCATAGTCTAATCTTTATTCAAATAAAATAATTTTTGCATTATTTAAGACAAATTATTAATTACAGCTATATATCCAATATTCTTTATAAATTCTCTTACACTCCTATAATACTTGTATGACTTTTGGCATCAATAGATATTTTTAATTTTTATGAAACATTATATCAAGACATTTTAAAACTCTCTAATCTCTATGAAGATTTCTTTTGTTCGAAATCGCTTTTGGGTTGTGCATAGAAGGCGTGGTCCATACAAGGAAAAGGCTAGGCTGGAACAGTTGGCTACGATGGAATTTACGGCATAGCGGTATTAAATGAAGTAACAAATTCTTTGGAAGGAATTTTCTTTTGTGGACTACGAGATTCTCATATAATTAATAAATTTTTCTAATTAATAGTTTTAAAATTATAAATGATCAGTTTAAGCTTATAAGTAATTATTTTAAGATTGTAAATACAAAGTGAGCCAATTAAATAGAGAAGATGTATTTCACCATAATTCAGTCTCATATAAAAATTTATATGTATCTTTGAATTTGACCTTTTTTAATTGGGCATGTGGGCTATTGGCCAATGGTACAAATGTCTTTTTTGGTTGTCATAAACCTTTGCCCTTATTTGTCTATTGACACATTTTTCCCATTGGAGAAAAAAAAATTTGTCCATTATATGTGGAAGAAACTTCTTCATGTTAGTTACACTAACATCTTTCTTCAAAAAATTCAGTGTAAGAACAACTTTAACAAGTAAGAGGGATAAGGAAAAAAGAAATTAAACTTTTTGTAAGTAGTCAGATTCGAATTTTGATTACAAAAGCGAAAACGAAAAACTTCTGCTATTAGCCAACCAGGGTTGTTCCTGACCATAGGCAAAATAGTCATTTGCCTAGAGCCGAGAATGAAAAAGTGTCCTAAAATTAGAAAATGTTAGTTAATGAAGTAGATACTTAAAAATTTGCAATTTATGAGTAGTTTTTTTATCATTTAAGAATTATATGACACATCTACGTTTTTGACGTTAATTATAATATATAAGGTCTGTCTCTGTTATTTTTTCAAACACCCGTTTAAGTTCAGAATCGACCCTTCATAGTGAGAACCCATTTTTTTCAATTTGCCTAGGCCCATACAAAGCCAGTAACAGCACTATAGCCAACTCATAATCCTCATTCAATATCTTTGCAATGGGATATATTACCAAACCGTAAAATATGAAATAAACACGCCAAAAAAAATCAATAATTTCCTTTTTGAGCTAAACTAAATATGGTTGATGATACTAATTATTATGACTTAATTGTGGTATTTTTCAGAGTTACGTGCAGAAAGAAAACTATTTGAAACTCTAGTAGAATACTTCCTTTTAAATTTGGAATGACCCAAGCAAAATAAAATAATAAAATATATAGTATATATAAAACATTTTTTAAAAAAAACCTTGTCATGATAACCATGCATGTTAGTAGAGTATATAACGTTATCATAATTCTTGGGACTGGAACTAGTAGCTTAAATCTATGATTGGGTTGATAGGTCTCATGTTGATAAAGTATATAACATTATCGTGAAGCCTCCACCATTAAATTAAATTGATGGATAGGATGAAACCCCACGATAATAAAATGTACTATATTTAAAGTTTGATAATATTCAATGAATTGCTCTAATAACACAAAAGTAAATCGCATTTTTTAGCTAATAGAACAAACTCATAAAAACAGATGCAATAAGCGATCAAAATAAAAATATAAGATGTTAAATATCTTTATCTTACCTTCTTAAGTTTAGGAAGCATGGTGAAATCCAAGTTATCCTTCTCCCCAATAACCTCTTTGATTTCTTGCCTTAATTCATCTTGCCAATTTGGATACATAGCCAAAAGCATCAATGTCCATGTCAATGTTAATGCAACCGTATCATGCCCTCCTAAGAAGAATGTCTTACATTCATCAATAATTTCTCTAGTACTCAACTTTCCCACATTTTTACCATTAACATATTCCTCGCTCTCAAGCAATAATCCCAATAAATCATTTTTTTTTTCCTCACTAATAACCTTTTTTCTTGAATTTATGATAGATATAATTATATCATCAATTTCTTTCCCTAACTTTTTAGCTTCTAGGGTTCTTCCCAATTTCAAAAAATGACCATAAGGTACTCCAAGATACCTTGAATGTTTGAACAAATTAATTTGTAGAGCCCTTAATTTTTCAAACAAAATATGTCCTAATTCACCATTAATTCCTAAATTGGTTTTGGCCATTATTTCCCCGGCTAGTGTTGAAACCTCTCTTTCCATTTCGAGTTCAAGCTTATTTGACATACCAATACGAGTTGTCCAATTACGTATCACCTTTGTTGTAGATTCCGCAATTAGATTTGCCATGCCCTATAGTTTTTGTGACAATTATAATTGTAGCAATATTGTGATTAAAAAAACAAAAAACAGCTAATTTTGTAAAATATAATTTTTTTTATATATGTTTCTCGATGATAACCTAAAATTTTAAAATATGAACTAATCATAAAGTAAAAATAAATAAGAGCTATTAGATAGATTATTTGTCAAGAAATCAATTCAACCAAAAATTTAAGTTGATGGTTGAAGTCTCAGGATATGTTATATACTCTAATAAGCCCCCTCACACGAGAGCTCATTAGGCTAAAAATTTCGATACTGCACTGACTCTTCTCAAATTTAGTGCTGAATATTCCATTATAAATGAGGGATGATTAAGATTGGAAACCGTGACCTCTAGTTAATGAATTAATTCAACTAAAAGTTTAAGTTGATGGTTGAAGCCCCATAATATATTTATTTAACCCATGTATAAAGTGTATCTTTCGATGAGACCGTCTCATACAGTAATTTGTGAATAAATAATTAAATGTACCTTCAAGCTAGTGGAAGAGAAAGCTGGGGTAGCAATATGCCTATGACGAGCCCAATCTTCACCTTCAATCATGGTAAGACCATATTCTCCAAACAATGGTATTCTATCCCTTATGAATGCTTTTGGTTTGCCCCAATCCTTTGCCATTACACAACCATTCATTTGCTTCAAGAATTCAGGATCTGCTATATACAAAAATGGTTCCACTCCCATCCAATATACAAATACTTTCCCTACAAACATATACCCAAATAGTAATCAGGTAAGTAGTACTTTTCGAATTTCGATGGTCACTACAACAAATTTAACTTTTTGCGATTAATTTAGTGGCATTAAAAGAATGCCACTGATTTATATTTTTAATGTAATAATTATTGGTTTATATTTTAAGTTTCATTATAAAGTGATTTAGCGACACTTTATTTGGTCTTTAGTGACATATGTAATTGTTTCTATAGTCTATAGTGACATTTGTGAGAAATGTCACTAGATCCTATGTCGCAAAAAGTTTTAGTGTGATTTTTTATTATGCTGCTAAATTGTGTAATAAATATCACTAAATCCTCTATACATACTAGTAGAAATTAAAAGTAGCGACATTTAATTTAAATGTTATTAAATATATCTCACTAAAAGCAAATTATATTGTTGTGGGTATATTTCCAATTTTTATGAATTCTTAATGCCCATTTTGTATATTTTCAACAATTAAACCATGAGCGGGAGAACCTAGACCTAAACATGCTTAGGTCATGGCTTGAATAATTTAATAAAAAAATTTATTAATATTTAATTATGCAATTTTTCAAATAAAAAATAATAGTCAGATGGGTTCAAATTAACATTCAACTCATCCTAAAGTAGTATCATAGATTCACCTTTGTTATCAACCAAAAGGTGCATCTCACTATTTATGAAAAGTTCAATGTATTTTTATATATATAAGAGTTTCACTATGAGTAGTTGTTAATAGGATAGCATGGCTTACATGCAAAAGAAACAAAAATGTGATTGAAGAGACTAATATTCATCAAAGACAAAAAAACATACCATACAACTTTTGCCATTGAGCAAAATGTGGAAGAGAAGATGAATGAATATCATGGGAGATATTCTCACGAGATGAAGGATAATACAATGACTTGGTTTCTTTAAGCTTCTTCTTTATATCGATCAAATTTCCTAATGGAAAAATAGGCCTTGGTCCTTTTAACCCATTTTTACGCAGCTTTTGCAGCGCAAAAATGGGTGATAAAAAGAGAGCATATAACAACTTCCATAGCAAGAAAAAGAACAAGTAGCCATATAAAAGACGTACGATAGTCATTTTTTTCTCTCTTTCTGTTATTTTTCTTCTTTGATTTATGTGAATGTGATAAGTATGCAAGCAAAGTGAGGCAAGGAAGTATTTAAAGATGAAGAAAAATGATAAAATTAAAGACAAATCAAAATAAACAACAAAATGTTACTTTGATGTTGAATAAAACAAAATAATAATAATAATAACAAAAGGATCAGTTGAGATGTTAAAGCCTTAAAGAGAATGTATATTTATGTCGGCCGACATAAAATATTGAATTATGGTGCATTATTTGTGCGAGATTCCAATTTAGTATATACGCCTCTATCCAAGTTATTTGTTCTATTTTGATTACAATAATAGATTAGTATTAACGTATAATTATGGCGGAAGGTGTATGTATTTGCTCCTATTCACTATTGCTCTCTCATTTAAATTTTGTACTTTTGTCAATACACACATTCAATCGTAAATTTTTCAAATTAATTTATTTAATTAAAAATTATAAAATATTAATATTAATAAAATTTAGAAGTATATCAAAACGAATTAAATAAAATGTCACTTAATTATGTTTTAACTTATAGATCAAGAATCAAATACATATTAAAAATTATCGATGAATAATATTAAAATTTAAAATGGGACAATAGTAATAAATACAAAATAGTTTTATTTTGTATGGAGTTGTTAAAGAAAAAAGGTCAGCAAACTAAAAATCCTTTAAAATAATGTTTAATTATACCATTTTACTAAACACAAAAAAACCTTAAAACATATAGTCGACGCTTTTTTTATCTGCAACATGCAATTGCAATCAATTGTGTTAAGTAACATATTTGTTAAGTACCAAAATGATCATAAATCTCATATGATTTTCTAGCAAAATTACGTTAATTTTGCATTGTCATTTTTGGAATTTAATACAAATAATAAAAAAATGTTACTTTTCTTTGCTCGATCACAATCCAGGGGCGATTCTGAGTGACTTAATTAGTTGTTGTCTGACCATTTAAGGCTCTCGGTATTAGGCCGTGACAATTCGTCACATAATTTTCACCGTGGCCCACTCGTATGGACACGGGAGACCCGTGGGCTTGAGCCTACAAATCCACGAGTCAAGAGCGTTGACTTGCACATACACTTGATGAGGTTCATTATATTCCAAAACCATATGATAGTAGGAAGATTACCTCACCCACTATATATGCAAGTCAACAACCCACTATTTTATCGATGTGGGATCTTGTCTCACATGTGAAGTATTTCCAACACTCCCCCTCACATGTGAGCCACATCATACCAGGAACCACCTTCGGCTCTGATACCATGAGAATTAGTACGGAAGCGTTTTTGGTTGTTAAAGACCTTAATTCTTCTTCTTCTTCTGAGTATTTACAGGCATATATAATTACATTCATCATCTAATTTAGGAAGGAAATAAGGACTGAATAAAACAATATCTAAAATACAATATACTGATTTCTAATGAATATTCTTGATTTTATTTGATTTCCTATTGATTTCCTACACTCGGAAAACGGGGTCTCATAATTCATATATTAACAAAGCTTTATAGTTTATTAGTAGTAAAGCGTAGCTTAGTTGGTACATGTCAATCTGTAATATTGTTATACTTTTACGGCCCGTTTGGTACATGGTATTAGAAGGCGGTAATGGTAATAAAATTAAGTAATGAAAATTTTGGTTGTTTGGATGCCTTCAATGGTAATGGATGGTAATAAAATAAGGTAATGAAATTACCAAAAAGGGTCATTTTCATTACCATCAAACAACATGGTATTAGGCAGTAATGGTAATGAAGTATTACTGTGGTAATAAAATAAGGTAATGTTGTTTCGAGCTGAAGAAAAAAAAGGTAATGTATGTAATTATCCAAAAAAATATTATTATTAAAAAAAGAATCATTAGATAGAATAATTTAGATACAATAATACTTTTAGATACAAATATACAATAATGAAACTAAGAGTCATTACCATTTTTTATTACTAACAACCAAATGCAATCAATGGAATATTATCTTCCATTACCATTCTTTAGTCATGCACACCAAACAAAAGAATCTTCATTACCAATTCTCATATCCATTCCTTCATTACTATTGCCATTACAACATTTCATTCCCATTACTTCATTACCATCAACCAAACGGGCCGTTAGGGGTTTGAAACACACTAATGTCAAGTTTTGATCCCTAATTTACCATTAATTTGATAATAAGTTCTTCTTCGACTTCTTGTTTACTATTTTGATTTCTTTTGTAGAATTTTTAAATGGTTAACAAAAGGTCTCAATTTCTAATTAAGCATCAAAAAGTAAGTAGGGTCTCTATATTCTTTGCTCTGCCCTGTCTCAATTTTTTGAACTTTGCTAAGTGTGTTGAGAACGGAAATAAATTCATTCCCTTTGCTTTCTCCACTTTCGGAGAATTAGGTGAACATACACTCGACCTGTTATCTAGGATTGCACCGTTTTCTTTGAGTAACTTAAGTAGCACCAAATCTAGGGCCTACATTTTTACAAATTAGTTTTTTGTATTTAAAAGGAGTGAGTATCCAACTTGTTACACAACTATCTAGCATCTACCAACTTCTTTTAAAGTTTCCTGCTATGACATAACAACAACAACAACAACAACAACAACAATAATAATAATAATAATAATAATAATAATAATAATATAATACTTCTTTTATTTCAAAATACTTGAAACATTTTTTTTTCATGCTGTTTAATGCACTTATTTTAATCTTTAATATTTAAAATTACGTATTATAAAAAATTGTTAAAATAAGATATTAATAAGCTTTTCATTGATACAAATCAAACAAGATCCCAT
This sequence comes from Amaranthus tricolor, assembly GCF_026212465.1. Taxonomy (NCBI): domain Eukaryota; kingdom Viridiplantae; phylum Streptophyta; class Magnoliopsida; order Caryophyllales; family Amaranthaceae; genus Amaranthus; species Amaranthus tricolor. The sequence goes on along the minus strand of NC_080048.1, from coordinate 2,863,817 downwards.
CATATTATATTTTAACTGATAAATTAAAAATTACTTATAAATTAATAGTGATGAAATTCCATGATAAAATATTTCTTGATGATGGCTAGACAATAGGACAGAAGCACTCTTCTGATTTTGAAATAATAATACAACTGCCCATAAAAAAAAAAAAACAATTCCAAACAATACAACTGGACTTTGAAAATAAAAATAATACAAACAAAGAACAGAGAAAAGATAGTGACAGTTGCAATTGAATTTGGATTAGTATTGTCATACAATTCCTAATAAAAGACATCATCTAGCCGTGATTTCAACAGGAAGAGAATATTATAGCATCAGCCATCACTTCACAAGTAGTTTGCCAATTTTCTTAGTCCTAACTTCCATCCTAAGAGAATAACATCCTATTTTTTGTTACAGTCTGAACTAGAGATCTTTATTCGAGTAATTGGGTCGGTTTCGGACGGGTATCATTTGATTCGGTTGTATTTCGGATCGGTTATATTTCGGATACGTGTTGCGAAGGGTTATACTCGGGTCGGGTCACTTAGTCACGGTTCGGTTGAAGATCGATTATTCGAGCTATCGGGTTAGCTTCAATTCGGTGTCGGTTGAAGTTCGTGTCGAGTTTCAATCGGTCTCGGGTTGTCATCGGTTAATAATTGGTTTGGTTTTACCGGATGCAGATCGAGTTCGGGTATTTTTCAAGTAGAATTCGGCTACGAATTGCGAATTACTAATTACTATTGATAGAGTCAGTATCAGATTAAGTTGTTAGTCATTTTTAATTGATGATAAGGTTCCTTTAAAGCAAAATAGTGAAAATGCAAATCAATTAGTGATCGTTTACATTGCTACTTTTATTTGTTTGACCGAAAATTAAAATTATAAAGTTCTATCAATTTTCATATAATTCGATTAAAAGTAGTTAAATAAACACTGACCATTGATTATTAACTTTAAATATATGAAACCATGTTATTTTATTAAAATATTTATGACTTTATTAGAATAACTAATAAGATGCTTGAATATGAGTCAATCATGTAAAAATTTGGTTCAGGTTTACAGCAGTTCGATCTTAACTTCGTTCGGGTTAAGTCGGTTTTAGCTGGATCAAGTTCGGTTTTGAGCATGATTCGGGTCGGATATGACTCGGGTCAGTCACTATTAAGTTCGGGTAATCTCGGTTAATAGTTACGTGTCGGTTAGAAAAATCGGTTACAGCTTGGGTTCAATTTTCTCATTTTCGGTTGTCAACCGGTTCGGGTATAGCTTCGGGTTGATAAACCTAAAAAAGGAACACATTTTCAGGTCAGTTTACTTTCGGTTTCGAATTGGATTTTCGGGTCGGATTACTTTTGAACAGCTCTAGTCTAAACCAAGAGAAGGAGAAAACTTGATTAGAATCGAAATTAAAACCTTTTTTAAAAAGTGGTAGGAAAATAAAATTTTATTGTTTAAAATATTGTCATGGACTTGATAAATAGTTCTTCCGAAACTGTTTGATGTTCCTATTTTTTATATTAGATAGTTTTTTTTTTATTATGTTAAAAGAATCTTTCTATTTATAATTTTATCTTTTTCATAACTTTAGTCATCTTAATGTTACTTTAATTGTTTTTCAAATTAGATAGTTTCATTTGATATTCTCTAACGAGTGTGTGACTCATAAATGTAAAACTTAGAATAAACATCCAAAAGAAATTGATTTTAAAAAATTATAAAAAATTACACCGCATAATTTGAACTTTTATTAATTTCCTTATAATAATCTCAACTTTCGATTGAATAAGAATAATTCCAACAATAGGGGGTGTTTTTTAAGAATACACCAAATTAACCTCTTACATATACAACAAGTTATTTTGCATAAAAAAAATAAAAAAAAGTAAAATACAAAATTAAATTTTTTAAAAAATTAAAATATAAGAAAATTTAAAAAGTGAAATCAAGTAATTTTATTTTTTAATTGTAATTTTTATTTTTATTTTAATATTTTATATTTTTGATTTTTTTTCCTTTTTTTTTGTAACAATTAACCTGCAAAAATCGGCTATTATTGGGGCAATAATATTCCTAGATAAGGGACCCTAAAATTAAAAATTTTCATTATTAATTAAAAAAATTGAGATTATTATAAAAAAATCAATAAAATTTTATTTATTTTAGATAATTTATCAGATTAACCTTAGGCTTTAAGCCTCTAATACTTCTAGTGTGATATCCTATACCTTTTATTATTCGGTTAAGGCGGTGGTACCTTAGTAGGGCGGGAGTGTCATCTTTTTAAACTTTTCTTCTAATATATATAAATATATATATATATATATATATATATATATATATATATATATATATATATATATATATATATATATATATATATATATATATATATATATATATATATATATAAATACATATTCAAAAATCATATTATAATAGCCACTTTAGTGGCAAAGTTAATTTTTTGTCGAGATTACAAATCTTAGCCATTCTCTTTTTTTTTTTTTTTCTTTTTTTATTTAAGTTTAAAGTTCAAAACCTAAACCTCTGCCCTATAAAATTGTTTTCGTCCCCCATAATTAACGGCTCCATGGATTAATTCTAGATAATTTGTCACATGGCCCATCACTTTTCGATATTTAATCTGGATGCCCACACATGAATATATCCAGTCATCAACCATTTTGAACAACTAGTTTTAACTAATTTTGCATGATATCATGTTTCAAAATAAACAAAACGTGACAATTGAAACCTAACGTAAATTAATTTGATGTGTAAGTACTTTTTTAGTTGTTTAAGAATTATTGGATAAAGTAAGTTTGTTCAAGTACTATCTAGAAAATGTACTTGGTTGTTATGACATAATTAATTAAGTGTTTTTTCTCTCTCTCATTTTGATCCTTCCAAGTGAATCAAGATCTTAAGAAGATGATGTTGCCATTTCCTTGTGGAAGAAGATTATATATTCTATGTGGTAAGAACTAATTAAAAAACTACAAGCATCTAATTATTATTATTTTTTTTAATTATGGAATAGGTCAAAGGAAATACTCCTCCTTATTTGTTGCGGTTTTGTGTTGACCGCAGCAAATACTTGGTATTTTTTTTCTTTTTTCATTTTATTCTAATAATAATCCATTAATAATGTACAATATAATAACAATGATTAATCCAATAATAATCCAATGATAATCACAAATAATCACCTATAATCTCTTTGTAATATTAAACTCCCGATACCACAACACCTATCTGCTTGCCACCTCAAATTTAACGCATCTTTCTTTATAGAAAACAAGCGCTTGAATCTAGGTATTATTGGAAGATACCACAACACCTTAGCCGAGGGCCCTTTAGCCTCCCGAGCCCTTTTACGCTTGTAGCGCGATAACCCACACCTAGGACACTCTTCTAAGTTCTCGTTTTCATTCCGATACAACACAGAATCATTCGGACATGCATGAATCTTCTGGTACTCTAAGCCGAAAGGACACATGAGCTTTTTGGCATAATATGTCGACTTTGAAAGTTCATTTCCCACAGGAAGCATCTCACCTAACGCTTCTAATAACATTGTGAAACTAGCGTCACTCCAATTGAACTTTGAATTAATGTTGAAAATTGTCAACACTGTTGTTAGTTTGGTGAACTTTGTACATCCAGGGTATAAAGGCTTTTGAGAAGCCTCTGTCAACAAGTCAAAAACACGAGGACGTTTTCTTAACTCGTCCTCGACTCTCTCCATCATCTCATCAATACGATCCACATCCTCATCGACATTCTCTTCATCTGTCTCATACCCATCAACATGATCTACTACATCCTCATTGACACCGGCCACATTATTGACGTCCTTAACAACACTTTTCTCTTTGTAAACTCCCTCCTCACCATGCCAAACCCAAACATGATATTGAGGCCTAAACCCACGTCGAAGTATGTGCTCCCTAAGGATATCAACACTATCTACCTTTGATACATTGCCACAACT